>NC_081847.1:34573639-34919415 GCF_963259705.1 Myotis daubentonii
TATTCCATTCTTTTTGAAACTATTATAAATGGAACTATTTTCTTGTTTTTTATTTTTGTATTGTTTGTTAGTATGTAGAAATACAATTAATTTTTATATGTTGCTCTTGTAGTCTATAACCTTGCTCAGCTTATTAGTTCTAATAATTCCTTAGGCTTTTTTAGATATATGTAATCTGCAGATAAAAGCACCTTTACTTCGTCTAGCCGGTGTGACTTAGTCATTGAGTGTCAACATATGAACCAGGAGGTCGGGGTTTGATTCCTGGTCAGGGCACATGCCCGAGTTGTGGACTCAATCCCCGGTGGGCGGCGTGGAGGAGGCAGCTAATTGATGATTCTCTCTCATCATTGATGTTTCTAATTTCTCTGAAACCAATAATAAAATAAATATATATAGAGCACTTTTACTTCTTTTTAATCGATGTCTTTAATTAATTAATTATTTGCTTTAGTACACAGTTGCATTTATAAGCAATGTTGACTAGAATGGCAAGAGTGGACATCCTTGTTCTATTCCTCATCTTAGGGGGAAGCATTCAGTCTCTCACCATCAAGTGTGATGTTGGCTGTGTTTTTCATAGCTGCCTTTTTTCTGATTGAGGAAGTCCTTTCTATTCCTAGTTTGTTGAGTTTTTATTACAAATGTGTGTTGGATTTTTTCAAGTGCTTTTTCTGCATCAGTTGTGATAATTATGTGGTTTTGTCCTTTTTCTATTTATATGCTATATTACATTAATGGATTAAGCCAACCTTGCATTCCTGGGATAAACCCCACTTTGTCACTTTTTATATATTGTTGTATTTAATTTGCTAATCTTCTTTTAAGGATTTTTAAATCTGTGTTCATGAACAATATTCATTTATAGTTTCCTTTTCTTGTGATGTCTTTTTCTGGCTTTAGTACATGCTTTAAAAAAATTATTTAGACAAATGAGATTATGCTCTTCATATACTGCTGTGCATCTTTTTTCTACTTAATAACTTACGTTGGCAGTCCTTTAATAATAGTTTTACCTCCCTTCTTTTTTGTGTTAATAAAATAAATATCTAGAGAGAGAGAGCACTTTTTAAAAACTGCCTATTTATGTTCTTTTGGGTTATTTGTCCTTCATTGTTTTGTGTGAGCTCTTGGTATATTGAAGAAATTAGTCCTTTTCAGAGGTGTGGTAAATATTTTTATCCAAATTGTCTTTTTCTTTTTCTATGGTGTTTATATTTTTTCATTTTCTTCCTTCCTACATACCTTTTTATTGTATACCTCCTGGATTTTTTAAAAAGCATATCTATATTTTTTTCTAGTACTACTTCTATTTCAATTTTTACATTTCAGTTTTGTCTATTTTTTTCATTACCAGTTTGGATAGCTCTCTGCACCCCTTTCCAATACGCTGTCCTTAGCTTCTTAATCCATCAAAGCATCTGGAACCTAGTATTGTGATTGGCTGATGACCTGTCCCCCAAATGGCTGAAAACTAGTGGGCATACATTCTATGAGGCTGGCATAATGCCTGGCACATAGTAGGTGCTCAGTAAATAGTGAACTAATTTCTGTACTGGGTAGAGCATGGACTGCCTGGGTTCAAGTCCTGTCTCAGCCAGTGTTATATCACCTCTCTGAGCCTCAGTTTTCTGATCTGTGAAATGAGAATAATGAGTCTCTACCTCACAGGATTGTTGTGAAAATTAATTGGGTTATTGCATGAAAAGAACCTAGAACTGTGCCTGGCAGACAATCAGCATTCAGTAAATATTAGCTGCAGATGTTATCAGTATCATCCTTGCATGCTCATCATCATTTAATGCAACTCACCTGACAAAAAAGAGCACACCTGTTTCTCTACATTCTGATCTTGGACAAGTTATTTATCTTTGGGTCTCGAGTTAACTAGCAATCATCTGAAATGATGACAAAAATTCCCAGGTGTCTGTAATTGTGAGGATGGCATAAATCAGTATTTGTAAAATGTCTGCCATAGTGCCTTGTACTTTGTAGGTGCTCAGTGACTCTGTGGCTTCCTGTTGCTTTTTAGTGTTGACTTTCACCAGGGTGAGTTATCCTCACTGTTGGTTTTTTGTTTGTTTGTTTTTTATTTGTGTGTGTGTGTACTTGCTCCATTGGTTTGAGACTTTGGAATAAAAGTGTATTGATGTCCTTTGAGTATTTGCTTTTTATTCCTTTTAGGGAGCCTCTGAGTTCCCAAGGGTGGTGTCTATCTGCTAAGATTGGAGGATTCTAGTTGCAAAAGAAGGTAGACCCTAGCCCAGTGATGGTGAACCTATGACACGCGTGTCAGAGGTGACACGCAAACTCATTTTTTTTGGTTGATTTTTCTTTGTTAAATGGCATTTAAATATATAAAATAAATATAAAAAATATGTCTTTGTTTTACTATGGTTGCAAATATCAAAAAATTTCTATATGTGACACGGCACCAGAGTTAAGTTAGGGTTTTTCAAAATGCTGACACGCCGAGCTCCAAAGGTTCGCCATCACTGCCCTAGCCAGTTTGGCTCAATGGATAGAGCATCAGCCTGGAGACTGAAAGGTCCTGAGATGGATTCCGGTCAAGGGCACATGCCCAGGTTTAGGGCTTGATCTCCAGGAGGGGGCATGCAGGAGGCAGCTGGTCAATGGATGGATGATGTTTCTCTGTCATCAATGCTTCTATCTCTCTATCCCCCTTCCTTCCTCTCTAAAAATCAATAAAATATGCATGTGCAATTAAATTATAAAGAAAATAAAGTTAAAAAGAAGAAGATCGAACTGGGGTGACTTCTTAGATTAATTGGCTTGATAACCCAGGAGATTGTAATCCTCTGCCCTGGCTTCAAATCACATATCAGATAAGGTAAAGGGGGGGGGGAAAAGGGTTCTGATATCTTTCTTCTTAGGAGGGGAAATACTAATGTTTATATTCTTAACAAGTGTCACCCCAATAAATTCAATTAAAAAAGAAGTAATAATGTTAACTGTGTACTTTTCATATATGGCCTTTATTGTGTTGAGGTAAGTTCCTTTTATACCTATTTTGTTGAGAATTTGAATCATGAATGAATGTTGAACTTTGTCAGATGCTTTTTCTGTATCTATTGAAATGATCATATGGGGAGTTTTCTCTCATTTAATGTGGTTTATCACTCACATTAGTTGATTTGCATATGGTATGCCATTCTTACATCCCAGTGATAAAGCCCACTCCATCTTGGTGTATGATCTTTTTAATGTGCTGCTAAATTTGATTTACTAGTATTTTATTGAGGACCAGAGGCCTGGTGCACTAAAATTCGTGCACTCGGGCGGGGGAGGGGGGGTTCCTCTGCACAGCCTGCACCCTCTTGCAGTCCAGGACCCCTCAGGGGATGTCCGGCTAACGGCTTAGGCCCACTCCCCGGAGGACCGAGCCTAAGCTGGCAGCCCGACCACCACTGCTGTGCTGGCCAGCTTCTGGCTGAGCAGCGCTCCCCCTGTGGAAGCACACTGACCACCAGGGGGCAGCTCCTGCGTTGAGCATCTGCTCCCTGGTGGTCAGTGCATCTCATAGCAACCAGTTGTCGTGTCTCTGCCCTCCGCCCCCTGTTAGGTCAATTTGCATATTACCCTTTTATTGTATAGGATTTTTCTATCTATATTCATTAAGGATATTGACATGTTGTTTTCTTGTGGTATCTTTGTCTGATTTCGGGATCAGGATGATGCTGGCCTCATAAAATGAGTTTGTAAGTGTTCCCTATTCTGTTTTTTGGAAGAGTTTTAAGATTGGTATTAATTCTTTGAATGTTTAATAAACTGCACCTGTGTGAAACCATCTGCTCCTGGACTTTCCTTTGTTGGGAAGTTTTTGATTACTGACTCAATCTTATTTTTTATTCGTCTGTTTAGGCTTTCTATTCCTTCTTGATTCAGTTTTGGTAGGTTGTGTGTCTCTAGAAATGTATTTGTTTCTTCTAGGTTATCCAATTTTTTACATTTAATTATTCATTATAGTCCTGTATGATCCTGCTTATTTCCAAGGCATCTATTGTAATGTTTCCTATTTCAGTTCTGATACTATTTATTTCAGTCTTCTATTTTCCAACTCTTGGTTCTGTTGATTTTTTTTTCTATTTTTAAAATTCTCTTTTTTATTTATTTCTGCCCTAATCTTTATTATTTCCTTTCTTCTGCTAACTTTGGGCTTGGTTTGTTCTAGTTCCTTGAGGTGTAAAGATAGGTTGTGTTTTTTGTTTGTTTTCAGATATTTTTGTAATATAGGCACTCATCACTATAAATTTCCCTATTAATACTGCTTTTATTGCATTCCATATGTTTTGGTATGTTATATTTTCATTTTCTTTTGTCTGAGGAACTTTTAAAATTCTCATTTGATTTCCTCTTTGACCTCAATGGCTGTTCTAGAGTGTGTTAATTTTCATATAATTGTGGAATTTTTTTCTCTGCCTCTCTTTTTTTTTTTCCTGTTACTGGTTTCTAGTTTCATTCCATTGTGGTCAGGAAAGGAATGATTTCAGTCTTCTTAAATTTAAGACTTGTTTTGTGATGTGGAGAATGTTCTGCATGCACTTGAATGTATAGTCTGCTGTTGGGTGGGAAGTTCTATACTACATCCGTTAGGTCCATTTAGTTTGTAGTGTTGTTCCAAGTCAGCCATTTACTGATTTTCTGAGTGGATGTTCTATACATTATTGTACATGGGATATTGTTGTATTGCTTTCTTGTTGTATTGCTTTCAATTTTTCCCTTCAGATCTGTCAATAATTGCTTTATATATTTAGATGCTCTGATGTTGGGTGCATATATATCTTTAATTGTTATATCTTCCCATTGAATTGACCCTTTGTCATTATATATATACTAAAGGCCCGGTGCACAAAAATTTGTGCACTGGGGTGGGGGGGTGTCCCTCAGCCCCGCCTGTGCCCTCTCACAGTCTGGGACCCCTCAGGGGATGACCACCTGCTGGTTAAGCCCGCTCCCCGGGGGGATTGAGCCTAAGCTGGCAATCAGACATCCCTCTAGCAGCCCGGGAGCCCTCGGGGGATGTTCATTTGCCCGGGAGCCCTTGGGGTGAGCAGGCCTAAACTGCAGTCTGACATCCTTAGTGCTGCTGAGGAGGTGGGAGAGGCTCCCACCACCACCGTTGTACTGGCAGCCGTCAGCCTGGCTTGTGGCTGAGCAGAGCTCCCCCTATGGGAGCGCACTGACCACCAGAGGGCAGCGCCTGCATTGAGCATCTGCCCCCTGGTAGTCAGTGTGTGTCATAGTGACCAGTCATTCCCAGTCTTTCTGCTGTTAGGGTCAGTTTGCATATTACCCTTTTACTATATAGGATAGAGGCCTGGTGCATGGGTGGGGGCCGGCTGGTTTGCCCTGAAGGGTGTCCTGGATCAGGTTGGGAGTCCCACTGGGGTGCCACTGGGATGCCTGGCCAGCCTGGGTGAGGGGCTGATGGCTGTTTTCAGGCTGGCCACACCACCTTTAGGGTGGGGGGTCCCCACTGGGTTGCCTGGCCAGTCTGGGTGAAGGGCTGAGGGCCGTTTTCAGGCTGGCCAAGCCTCCCCAATGACAGAAGCTCCCAGCCTCTCCTTTTTTTCTTTTCTTTTTTTCCTGGGATTTATTTACCTTCTATAACTGAAACTTTGTAGTCTGGAGTGGAGCTCAGAGGTGGCCAGGGCTTGGCTTCCTCCATTGCCAGGGTCAACCCAAGGCTCCAGCTCCATGGCCACGGCCAGCTGAAAGCAGGTATCTGGGGTTCGTTTAGCTTCTATAATTGAAACTTTGTTGCTTTGAGTGTAGTTTAGAGCCGGCCGCCGCAGGCAGGGAACCTTGGCTTCCTCCATCACTGGAGCAAGCAAGCCTACTGCTTGTTCCAGCTCCGTGGCTGCCGGCCGCCATCTTTGTTGGCAGTTAATTTGCATATCTCGCTGATTAGCCAATGGGAGGTGTATCGAAGGTATGGTCAATTACCATGTTTGTCTATTATTAGGTAAGATAATCTTTGTTTCTAGATGCAGTTTTTGTCTGAAAGTTTATTTTGTCCAATGTAAATAGCCATCTCTGCTTCCTTTGGGTTACCATTTTCATGGAATATTTTTCCTATACTTTCACTTTCAACCTGTGTGTGTCTATAGATAGTTCTAAAGTGAATCTCATAGACAGCGTATCTCTGGATCTTGGTGTGTGGTGTTTTTATTTAATCAGCCACTCTACACCTTTTGATTGGGAATTTAATCCATTTATTCCCCAGCTTATTCTAATATGCATCAGCATTGAGAACCACTTTTCTTTACATACAGATAGGGTGTAGGTGTAATAGATATTCTCAGGGATTCTTGTTTTAAAATATATTTTTATTAATTTCAGAGAGGAAGAGAGAGATAGAAACATCAATGATGAGAGAGAATCATCGATCAGCTGCCTCTTGCACGCCCCCACTGGGGATGGAGACTGCAATGCAATATGGGCATATGTTCTGACCAGAATTGAACTGTGACCTTCTGGTTCATAGGTCGATGCTCAACCACTGAGCCATGCTGGCCAGGGCTCCTCAGGGATTCTTAAGCTAGGTCCTTAGACAGGAGGAATAGTGGGAAGTGTCAAGAACTTAAATTTGACAATTAAAAAAAAATCTTTTTTTGAGGGTCATAGTATTCAGCCCTGGCTGGTGTGGTTTGGTTGGATGTCATCCCCTGAACCAAAAGGTTACCAGTTTGATTTCTGGTCAGGGCACATGCAGGGTTCTGGCTCAGTCTCCAGTAGGGGGCATGCAGGAAACAGCCAATCAGCGTTTCACTCTCATATCAATGTTCCTCTCTCTTCCTCTCCCTTCCTCTCTAAAAATCAATTAAAAAAAAGAAAAGAAAAGAAAACTCTAAATCACTGCTGTAAAAGAAAATATGCAAATACAAAGTATCCACAAATAAATATAATGAAAGCAAAACAGTGTTTCTCTCTCTTTCTCTATCCCTTCCTCTCTCTAAGAATCAATTTAAAATCTTTTGAAAAAAATCAATTAAAAGTCTTTAAGAAACAAAAAGAACCATAGTATTGCCCTGACTAGTTTGTCTCAGTGGATAGAACATTAGCTTGTGGAATGAAAGGTCCTGGGTTCGATTCCTGTCAAGGGAATATGCCCGGGTTCCAGGCTTGATCCCCAGTAGGGGGCATGCAGGAGGCAGCAGATCAATGATTCTCTGTCATCATTGATATTTCTATATCTCTCTTCCTCTCCCTTCCTCTCTGAAATCAATAAAAAAATATATTTTTTAAAAAGGACCATACTAGTTCTGACCAGTTTGGCTCGGCGGATAGAGCGTCCCTGTGGACTGAAGGGTCCCAGGGTCAATTCTGGTCAAAGGCATGTACGTTGGTTGCAGGCAAATCCCCAATGGGGGGTGTGCAGGAGGCAGCTGACCTATGTTTCTCATCGATGTTTCTAACTCTCTATCCCTCTCCCTTCCTCTCTGTAAAAAAAATCAATAAAATATATTTTTTCAAAAAAGGACCATACTATTTAACCTTTATGTGAATGGATGGTTTTATATTTTTATAGAGCAGAAGTTGGTTGGTGCTTATTACTTTTTTTGATAAGGATTTTTAAAAAAATATATTTTATTGATTTTTTTCAGAGAGGAAGGGAGAGGGATAGAGAGTTAGAAACATCAACCAGCCGCCTCCTGCACACCTCCCACTGGGGATGTGCCCGCAACCAAGGTGCATGCCCTTGACTAGAATCGAACCCAGGACCTCTCAGTCCGCAGGCCGACACTCTATCCACTGAGCCAAACTGGTTTGGCTTGATAAGGATTTATTGAGTACCCCTGTCAACAAAGCTAGACAAGCGATTAGCTGGAGAGATGGTAGATACTTAAGTGACCATAATTCAGTGTGAAAAGTGCACTTTTGTGGGGCTTTTGATAGAATGCCAAACTGCCCCCTAGAAGTGTTCCTGTTCATAATTCCTTCAGCATATGGAGTATCAAAACAGTGACATTTTAATGTCTAACACGACAGTGTCATCTTGTTGCAGTCAAAGATTCTAGCATATTATGGAAATACTAGTGACCTGGTGCATGAAATTCATGCACATTAAAAGGGGATTAATTAGAGGAAATATTTTAATATTGCTATTTGTCCTTTCTCTATAATAGAAGTGTCAGAGATGTAAGGAAATTAGTAAAATGTATATGAAAATATTCCTCCTGTCAGAATCTGGGGTGCACCATGGGACCCAGAGTCGAGTCCCTGGCCACCCACGTGCGCCTCGAAATTGCACGAGACCCAGGCCCGGCCGGTCCCCCTCCTGTCAAGCCCTTCTGGGCAGGGGGCGCAGCCTCAGGTCCCCTGGCCCGGTGCTGGGGCAGGGGGGCGCCACCTGAGGTCCCCCATCAAGCCCTGCCGGGCAGCGGGAGCAGCCTCAAGTCCCCCCATCAAGCCCCATAGGGATTGGGGGGGTGAAGGGTTGCAGCCTCAGGTCCCTGCTGATTGCTCGTAAAGGCTCCTTAGGGGAACTCTGACTCCGCTGTGGGTGCAGCCATCTTGTGTTACGGAACCCCCTCCCCCCTGTGAGCACCACCATATATGTGGCAGAGTGATGGTCAATTTGCATATTCCCTCTTTATTAGATAAGATTTGCCATTTTTCATCTGTTGGTCTTCTAAGTAAATTGATTTGAGGTTTATCGATGGTATCTTTGTGTGATGATTGTCTGTTTTCTGCATCTTTTAAAAAAAATTCAGGGTTCTTTTTATTTTTAAACAACTTTTGGATGACAGTTTATGCTAGTAACCCAGGATTTATCTTCCTTGCATTTTAATGAACTGGAATTCAAGCACAAAGGAATTACAGGAAAAAAAGGACAGGGTTTATTTCTCTCACACTAAGCACTCATATTTTAAGGACTGACCAGTGAGGCCTAGTAAAGGGTTCCAGAGAGATGGGACCAAATCTTCCAATAACTGTTCAAATGGAGGAAGTCTCTGATCGAGAGGAAATCAGATGCTCTAGCCAGCGCACAGTCATCACAGAAAGAAAGAATAAAACTCTGTTTGTTGTTGCATTCAAGACAAACTCATACCACTAAACTCTTCCCTCTGTGCATGCATAGAATATCTGTAGAGGACCAGGCCAGCGTGACTCAGTGGTTGAGCATCAAAGCATCAACCTATGAACCAGGAGGTCACAGTTCCATTCCTGGTCAGGACACATACCCAGGTTGTAGGCTAGATCTCCAATGTGGGGTGTGCAGGAGGCAGCCGATAAATGATTCTCTCTCATCATTGATGTTTCTCTCTCTCTCTCTCTCTCTCTCTCTCTCTCTCTCTCTCTCTCTCTCTCTCTCCCTCTCTCTCTCTCTCTCCCTCTCTCTCTGAAATCAGTCATATATATATGTGTGTGTGTGTGTGTGTATATATATACACATATATATACATACATATACGTGTGTGTGTGAGATCTATATGATCTATATATATATGTATATATATATATATATATAGAGAGAGAGAGAGAGAGAGAGAGTGAGAGAGAGAGGATAGCTGTAGAGGGATTTTCAAGGAACTGGTGAGAGCAGTTGTCTTTGGGGAGCTGAAGTGAGAGGAAAATTTCTTTTTCATGGTATACCCATTTGTAATGTTTTAATTATTTACTATGTTTTACTTTTTCAAAACTTTTTTAAAAGTAGTTATTTTTTAAAAGCTTATTCACCCATGATTATGTCAAATGTTAACATTAGAGGAAATTTAAATTAATTTAGAAAGATGAAAGAAAGGGAGGGAGGGGTGGGGGTGGGGAGTACTGTCTTTCTTCTATACAGAATCTTGCCCTGTTAGGCAATTTTCTACCTTCTAGTTTTGCCGTTTCCTTTAAAGATTTTCCTCCTCTCATCCCTAATCCCATAGACTTTCTAATTACCAAATACGATACAACTCTTTTTTAAAAAAAATATATTTTATTGATATTTTACAGAGAGGAAGGGAGAGAGATAGAGAGTTAGAAACATTGATGAGAGAGAAACATCAACCAGCTGCCTCCTGCACACCCCCTACTGGGGATGTGCCCGCAACCAAGGTACATGCCCTTGACCGGAATCGAACCTGGGACCTTTCAGTCCGCAGGCCGATGCTCTATCCACTGAGCCAAACCGGTTTGCACGATACAACTCTTTTATCCATTTTTCACTGTTGTTTTGGGGATCAAACTATTATTTCATATTTTATAGTGAACACTAGCTGGCAGATACTTATAAATGTTCACAACAAATCCTGGGGAAAACATTCTGTGAATATATTGTTTTTAAGACTTTGATCAACCTGTGTATCTATAAAAAAGTATACTGAGCTCAAAACCTTAAATATTTTTTAAATATATTTTTGTTTATTTCAGAGTAGAGGGGAGAGGGAGAAAGAGATAGAAACATCAACGATGAGAGAGAATCACCGATGGGCTGCCTCCTGCACTCTTCCCACTGAAGATTGAGTTGGCACCCGGGCATGTGCCCTTGACCAGAACCAAACCTGGAATCCTTCAATCCGCAGGCAAACACTCTATCCATTCAACCAAACCAGCCAGGGCAAAACTTAAACTTTTAAAGCCATTTTTTCTACCATTGTGCTCCTGGTGAAAATGCAGACCAGCCTAAATGTTTAGCAAGTCTTCTGAGTGATTTTGATTCCTAAGTTCAGAAAGAATAACCAGCAAGGGGAGAGGGGAGCGTAACTTGAAGGGTGGAGCAGCTGCCAAGGCAAGGTGATCAGGAGGCTGTGGCCAGTGTCTGAAATGAAGGTCTGAAGTGCTGCTGCAGCGAAGGGGTGGAGAGAGAAGGCAAATGCAAAGCAAGGTTGAGTTGGCCTGCAGCCATGTCAAATTCGGTGCCTGCCCCATCCATGGCAGACACTGGCCCAAAAGGCTGCCATAGAAACACTGTGACTCATGGGCCTTGATCCCCTCTGCTGGGCCTCAGGGATAAATTTGGTTACAGACACCAAGAAAAAGAAATAAAAAGAAATATTGAGTTGGTGATCGAGGTATAGATGACAAAAGTTCCTTGTTCAGACCATGCAGAGAGAGTAGCATGAACCTCTAGTTCCTTAAGGGAGGAAAGGATGGTATTAGTGAAGGGAAAGCCATGGTTTGATGGGATGAATTTCTTGAGACCGAGACCAGTAATTGATCTTTCTTGCCTTTGATTCCCAGATGACTACCCTGCATGCAGATTATTTACTGAGTGCCTACTTTGTGCCAGGCACTGGGAATAGGAATGAAACGAGCCATGCAGATATCTGTGGGAAGGGCATTCTGTCAGAGGGAACAGTAAAGGTGATGGCCCTGAGGTGTGGAGGAGGGCTTGCTGTCAGGAGACAAGAAGGCCAGTGTAGCTAGAGCTGAGAAGGAGGAGAGTGGGAGGTGATGAGGTCAGTACAACTTTGAAGAAGGCTTATAGGAAAATATGTTGGTATCGGAGAAGCATCCTGACAAAGTGAGCCTGTTACTATATAGAGAAATAGGAATTAATTGAACACTGGAGCTTTATTCCCTGCTAGCTCTATAGGAGAGTGATATAATATAAAATGGTTAAAAGAACATTGATCCAGCCCTGGCCGGTGTAGCTAAGTTGGTTGGATGTCATCCTGTGCACCGAAATGTCACCAGTTCAATTCCCAGTCAGGGCACGTGCCCAGATTGCGGGTTCCATCCAGGTCAAGGTACAAATGGGAGGCAGCCAATCAGTGCTTTTCTTTCACATCTATGTTTCTCTTTCTCTCTCTCTCTCTCTCTCTCTCTCTCTCTCTCTCTCTCTCTCTCCCTCCCTCCCTCCCTCCCTCCCTTTCTCCCATCCTCCCTCTCTAAAATAAATTAAAAACATATTTTTTAAAAAGAATATTGATCCAGAAGTGGGGAAATGTAGCTCCTTTATTAGTCTTCCCTTTTGCCCATGTTAGTTATTACTTCATTTATTTTATTGCTCATTTTTGGAAGTGCAAAATTGATTCCTTGTAGTACTCTTGGGGGCATGTAAGAGGTAGCATCTCAGGCTTCCCAGAGTAGGGACGGGACTGGGTCAGTTAAAGTAGACATAAACCTACTATGACTTGGTCTGCCCCAGAGAGATGTTCACTTCTTTCCCTCATTCCAATCTAGGCCTCTCCTTTTCCAAGCAGGTTTGGTTGCTGTGGTCCCTGCTGCTTCTCTCCTTCATGTGTGGAACAAGAGCCTTCTATGTCCCTGGGGTCGCGCCAATCAACTTCCACCAGAACGACCCTGTAGAAATCAAGGTAAGCGTGTTCCTGGACCATTGGAGCCTCTGTGCTGGGCAGTGTGGTCGAAGAACATGGTGAGCTGGTCTTATCCCTCCTGTGGTTGCAGAGAACAAAAACCAGTGCCAGGCCCTGGCCGGTTTGGCTCAGTGGATAGAGTGTCAGCCAGCGGACTGAAAGGTCCCAGGTTCGATTCCTGTCAAGGGCATGTACCTTGGTTGTGGGCGCATCCCCAGTAGGGAGTGTGCAGGAGGCAGCTGGTCGATGTTTCTCTCTCGTCGATGTTTCTAACTCTCTATCCCTCTCCCTTCCTCTCCGTAAAAAATCAATAAAATATATTAAAAAAAAAAAAAAAGAGCAGTGCCAATTAGGAACTCTGCCTCTCTCTCTCCCCGCCTCCATTTTTCCCTGTGTCTGTCTCTCTCAATCTGCCTCTTCTATGACATCTCTACCTTCCTCTTTTATCTGCTCCATCTCCTCTCTTACCAGCTTCTCCTGCCTAACTTATATCATCTGTACACACACAGCCTACTGTGACCTCTGTTTTTTGTGTTAGCTTCTGCCACGAGCTGGCTTCTCCAGTTCCGTATCTCCAAAAGGTGTCCTGCGTGTCTGAGTGGTGGTATACGAGATGATTTTAAGTGGTTGACAAATATATTTTAATAACTTTTCTGTTAACATATATTAGAAAACTTAGCTAGTATTTCAACTCATGGTTTCATGGCTATCGTTGATTTTCTGTTTTTAATACTGATATATAATGTTTGCTTCTTAAATGTATTTACTGAAAAATGAGTCAGATGCAATAGTAGAATAAGAGGTAAGCAGATAGGGCAAGTTGGTATGTGAACAATTAGGATTTGAGAAGTATTGCCCTAAGTCAGGATCCAGAGAGAGGCTTTCCAACTGGGCTACCTCACATTTTCAGGCTGGATGCCGATCTGAGGGTCAGTCAACTGTGGTAAGGTGGAGAGTGGAAGGGAGTCGCTTAAAAAATGGTTGACCAAGGGCAGTGGGCAGGTTGACACCTTGATTATGTCTCTAAAACAGTGGACTCTTGGTGGCATTCTCAGAGCCCCAAGCAGGGCTGAGGGTTGGTGGTGGATCTTCTTTCCTAGGAAGCAAACTGTAAGGTGGAGATTTGGTGCAGGAGATGTACTGGGGAGACTCTCAGGGTCAGCATTTGGTGGGAGGGAGGGAAGTGGGCTGGGCAGAGGGAACGTTGAGCTATGGTACAACTGAGGCATGTGGGAAGCCCTGGAACTGGGATGGCTGGTCCTTCAAAGTTGTTCCAAATTGAGGCAAGAGAACCAGCTCTCCAAACCCCTCAATGGGCCAGTCATTGGACAGACTGCTACCAGGGGATGGGTGTAACCTTGTACAAGGCCCGCCCCCCCAACCAGACTCCCCTCTATCATCACCCAAATAAACATTCTTAGTACTTTGGTCTGTTTTTCTTAGCCTTTTTTTTCTGTGCAGTGTTTACAGTATAGAATACTTAGCATTCTCACACCTCCATCAGTCCCCCATAGACAAAATAATGTGTATTTGAAATTTTTGAGTCATCCTTCAGATTCTTAGTGATCCCATAAAACAGAACTAGCAGAACTTACAAAGTTACAATAAATTCTGCTTCTAAAATAAATGTATATTTCTTGCTTCGTTGCCATGTTGATATGAACCACATCTTTATTGCTCTGAGCAAAAACAAGCAGTGAGATTGTGTGAAAATGACATTTTTATTATGTCCTGAGAATCCCAGTGTTCAAAAGGAGAAGCAGAAGATAAAGTCACAAAGGGCTGTCCACATGACTTGCTCTCACGTACATGTCCCTTAGTTTGCCACCAAATTTTAGGTATTATCATCATTTCAAATTGCTACACATCATGCTCATGTGGGGCATCAGTTACAGGCAGCTTAATGGGATCAAGAAACTGGAAGCAGAGACCACTATGGTTATGAATAAGGAGTAAGACCTCTTTGTTCCTGAAGATTTATCGTCATTTGGAATTATTTCCTTAGGAAAGATGCCCAGAAGTGAAATTCCAGGATCAGAGGATATCAATATTGAATTTGTGATTTTAAACAAAGTCTGTAATATAATCTAGTAAACTTTATGAAATAATTCAGAATTGTGGGGAGTAGAGTATATAGAACATTGTAACAGTTTGTTTGCCTTCTAGATAATACTGTCGAGTATGCCAAAGATGGTGGGTACCAGGGAGGATTATTGAAACAGTCTGAATTAAGGAATAATGACCTCTCTTCTCCCACTAGGCTGTGAAGCTCACCAGCTCTCGAACCCAGTTACCTTATGAGTATTACTCACTGCCCTTCTGCCAGCCCTTAAAAATAACCTACAAGGCAGAGAATCTGGGTAAGTTCTCTCTCACTGCTGTCAGCCTGTCCCAATGGGAACCTAGATCTTTTCATAAGATAATAGCAGTTAACCCTTATGTAGCACTTACTGTGTCCTGGACACGGTCTACATCGTTTATATACATATTAGTTTAGTTAATTTTCATAACAACTCTAGGTGGTAGCTGTTATTTTTATTCCCCTTTTATAAGTGAAGTGACTTGCCTCTGGTTATACTGTTAATCAGCAGGTAAGCTAGGCCTGGAATCATGCAGTCAGGCTTCAGACTTGGAGCCCTCGGCTGCTGTTCAGATTGGTTCTCCCTTGATTTCTAAATATCATACCTCTCCCTCTTCCTCTCCCTCTCCCTCTCCCTCTCCCTTTCCCTCTCCCTCTCCCTCTCCCTCTCCCTCTCTTTCTCTCTCTCCTTCTCTCTCTCTCTCTCTCTCTCTCTCTCTCTCTCTCTCTCTCTCTCTCTCTCGGCTTCTGTAATCTGCTCTACTTTTAATTAAAAGAAAGTGATCACTTCTGGCCCTAAAGGAAGCAGAGACATCACTGTAGTTCTTGTTATGCTGTGCAAGACTCACCTCAAGTAATGTGTGAGGCACCAGGGCAATGTCTGGCACAAATGTTCCATAAATAGCAGCCGTTTTATTCTATCTAATTCAAATAATTATCTCTATTTGGCAGAATTTCAGGCTTAAAGGAAAAGACATTTGGAGACATCTATTCAGGACCCAACCATTAGTACTTATTTCTGTGCCTGTCTCAGTGTTAAGGCCTGGAGATGTAAATGTGGAAAGATTGAAGGCTCTGCAGTTGGGCACACTTCTGAGTGATACTGGGTGATCTTAATTGAATGTGGACCCTTGAAGCTGGGGAATGGTCCTGCCTCTTAGAAATAGAAACTTCTGTGTACAAAAGTTATCCTGCCACAATGAAGGCGTCCTGCCTTTATGTAGTGCTTTCCTTCATGGCCTAGGGCCATGGGTGGCAAACCGCGGCTCGCGAGCCACATGCGGCTCTTTGTCCCCTTCAGTGTGGCCACGAGGTTTCAATCACACTGTACGTGCACGCCCACACCTGGTATTTTGTGGAAGAGCCACACTCAAGGGGCCAGTTTGCTGACCGCTGGCCTAGGGGCTTTTTGAGCAGAAGGATCATGTCTTACATTCCCCTCTCTCTCCACCACTTCTGACCCAGTGCCTAACACAGTAGACATTCAGTAACTGTCCTACTGAGTGGAGCAAAAACATCCTCGATTGAATGCTTGTTGGATGTAAGCCCTGTACTCTACATTATCATCATCACTGCTAATACTTACAGGGCTTTCCCTATGAGCTGGGCACTCTTCTAAGCACTTATGGGCATTAACTTGTTAATTCTCACAACAGCCCTATGAGGCAGCTATTCTTATATTCTCTTATCAAGGGGAGTGAGGCACAAGGAGATGAAGTCTCTTGCCCCAGGTAAGAGACTCACCTAATAAGCGGCAGAATGCAGGAACTCTGGCCATATCCTTAAGCACTTTACTCTGCACATTATCTTAGTTGATTCCTATAGTAACTCTGCAAAGCCAAATATGATTGCCCTGTTTCATAGGAGAGTGAACAGCAGCTTCTAGGGTTTGAAAGATTTGCTCAGTGTCATATGGTCAGTAGGTAGAGAAATGGAGATATTAGCCCAAGTTTTTAAACTCTATGGCCAGATTCTTTCTGTTGTCCCAGGCTGCCTTCTCCAGAAAGGCTCAATGGGGCTGTCTGAGAGCTGTGCTCACGATTATCATACTGATGGAGATTCAGCTCATGGTGTGTATGTGGCAGATGTACTGGAGTACAACCTCAGACTCTCTTAGAGGAGCGACATTCAAGGTGTGTAGCTTGTTTAGCCTGGTTGACTACCTGCTCCCTGCTTTAAAAAGTTAAAAGGAATACAAATGAGCCATTCCAGACCAGTATGTTCTCTTTCTTGGTTTAAATTTAATTTCTAAATATCAAGAAGTGATACCCACCTTACTTGGCCTACAACCCTGTTCCTCTCTCAGCTTGTGGCCCTGTCATTTGTGTATCAACAACTCATAGCTTCCATCAGTCCTGATCGCTCCTCTGATTCTTATGTCTGGATATCTGACTATATCCAGATATATCAAGTCAAACTAACAAGCTGAAAAAATGCCCTTAGTCTAAATTTGTGATGCTACCTGTCTTCCCACCTAGAACCTGGTTATAGAAACTTTAGTCTTCCTAATAGGCATCCCTCTTCACTCATCCCTTGTATCTGTCAGGACCAGGCCCCTAGATTTCACCTCCTTAGTAGCTTCTGAATCTTGTATACTTGTTTCCATCCTCATCACACCCTCTTGTCCAGCCATCGTTGCTCACTTGCATGACAGACCACCATCATACCGAGTGATCTTTCTGTCTAGAACATTCTTTCCCTATCTGTTTGCTAGTTAACGCTTCTCTCTTCCTGTATAGCTCATTTCAAGCATCACTTGTCCAGAGCAAGTTCCTCTTGTTGAATAATATATTCTCATGTTATCAAAGTCTGCCTTCCCATTAGACCATAAGCTTCATGTGTCTGTCTGTTCAACATTGTATCTTTAGGGCCTAGGAGATAGCCAGTACCCGGTACATGTTTTGGGAATGAATGAATGAGCGAATAAATGACTAGGCAGAGAGTGTCACATCACATAGGTCCACACTGGTAGGCAAATGCTAGACCAAGTGTGTATTCAGGGGTTAGTCCTGCCTCTTGGTTTGGTCAGTTCCTTTGGCTTGTCCCAGTTTCACATCATCACAGTAGCATTGTTATTGTTAGAATGACTCAAAACGAAAGCACCATTGAGTTGAGTTGTTAATCCCTAACTGCTTGGTGCCTGCTGCATGACATCTGGTAGCAGGTTACTCTAAGGCAGGCAGGCAAGCGGAATGCCAGTTCATTAAGTATAAAGATGTTTTGGCTAAAAATTTTGGTGCTGGATTTTATCCCACTTCCCTCCCAGCCTGAATCAGGATATGAAGACACAGATAAATAGGAAACACTATCTGCCTTTGAAGAAGTCAAGGGAGTCAGAAACATAATATGTCAACCCTATGCAAAGCCACATCATTGACATAAAAGGTGCAGAGGTGATTCTGATGATGAAAATAGTATTTGTGGCCTGCCTACTCTGTGACCGGTGCTTAATTTCTCACTGTAACCCTGTGAAGTAGGTGCTGTTATTATCCTCATTTTATAAATGAGGAAAGTGAGGCTCAGTGAGGTTAAATGACTGGCCAGAACTGCTAAGTGAGTAAGAGGCAGAGCCAGCGTTCAGTAGCAGGCAGCCCTCTCCTCACCACTGTATGATGCTGCCTCGGTGCAGAGGGAAATCAGAGGAGGGAGTGAAGAGGTCAGGAAGGGCTTTCCAAGGGTGAAATAGAAGCTGAGCTGGAAGTGTGAGGAGGAGTTTCTCAAAAACCTAGGGCAGGCAATAGCCTTTCAAGGCTAAGGAAACGACCTGAGGCCCAGAGGTGTGGAATGAAATGGCATGTTTGATGAGCTCTGAAAAGTCCGCTGGAGCTAGAGCACAAAGGGGGAGGAGAGGGCCATGGGTAGGAGTGAAGGGGCAAGCTGAGCCTGAATAGGTCGGGTAGAGCATGGAGTGCCAGGCTGCAGAACCGATGACAGCCCTGCAAGTCAGTCCTGGGTCTTCGTGGCTCTGCTGACCTCAGCAGCCTCAGGGTTGAAGCTCTGAGCTCCATCTGTCTCTCTTACGGCAGGAGAGGTGCTGAGAGGGGACCGGATTGTCAACACCCCTTTCCAGGTTCTCATGAATAGCGAAAAGAAGTGTGAGGTTCTGTGCAGTGAGTCCAACAAACCAGTGACCCTGTCTGTGAAAGAGAGCCGGCTCGTGGCGGAGCGGGTCACGGAGGACTACTATGTCCACCTGTAAGTCGTCCTTGGCTGCTGCCTGCGGCCTCGCGTCACACTGGGGAGGGCACTGATGGGAGAGGCGGCCCAGAGGGACTGAGCGGGTCCACCTGTAAGTCGTCCTTGGCTGCTGCCTGCGGCCTCGCGTCACACCGGGGAGGGCACTGATGGGAGAGGCGGCTCAGAGGGACTGAGCGGGTCCACCTGTAAGTCGTCCTTGGCTGCTGCCTGCCGGCCTCGCGTCACACTGGGGAGGGCACTGATGGGAGAGGCGGCTCAGAGGGACTGAGCGGGGCCCTTGGGTTTCCAGCATTGCCGACAACCTGCCTGTGGCCACCCGGCTGGAGCTCTACTCCAACCGCGACGGCGATGACAAGAAGAAGGAAAAAGATGTGCAGTTTGAACACGGCTACCGGCTTGGCTTCATGGAAGTGAACAAGGTAGAGTGTCTTGGTGTGCTCAGAGGGCTGGAGAAGCCGCAACCAAAGTCACGAGGAAATACTTAGCTCTGGGACTGGCTGAGGCAGATTCCTCTAGGCGCTCTTGGGCAAGGCTCTTGCAGATGCTACCCAGGAGGTGAAAGGCACAGTTCCTAAAAACCTCAGTTTCTAAAAAAAATTCTGAGGACAAAAACATTTCTTTTGAGGCACAGTCCCTGCCCTCAAAGGGTTTTTACCCTAATTGCGAAAAGACTGACAGTTGTAAGACCCTGAGTCTTAAGTCCCACTCCTTTCTGATCATGTGCCACTGCCATGACGGTTAATGCCAAAGCCGTTCAGAGGGAGCTCGGTTTGCACTGAGATTGTCACTGAGGAGGTGGTCCTTAAAAAACAGGTAGGCTTGAGCTCAGTGGAGTCAGAGGCAGCATTCTGATTGGAGTGAATGACATGAACAGAGCTGCAGAGTGGAGACTGTTCATGGGGCAAGGAGGAGTTTGGAGAGAGGAAGATGGTGACAATCAGATGATGGAAGGCCTTGAATGCCAGGCTTAGCATGAGCTTTTGTCTGGTAAACCCTAGGGAGCCCTGGAGGGTTTCTGAGCATAGGAGAGCTCTGAGAGCAGTGTTTTGGGAAGGTTGGGATAGCTGGTCGGTTGGACAAGGGGAGTGACCTTATTCCTAGGGTGGTCCCCCAGAGTGATTTTCTGGTTGTTCCTTGGCTATTAGTTACTTTGTTTTCTCTGTTGGTCTGTGTTAGATCTACCTGCACAATCACCTCTCCTTCATCCTTTACTACCACCGAGAGGACTTGGAAGAGGACCAGGAGCACACATACCGTGTCGTCCGCTTCGAGGTGATTCCCCAGAGCATCAGGCTGGAGGGTGAGTGGGGAGGTGTGACCAGAGGGGCAGGGCTGGTGGATGGGCCTAGGCTTTTACTCCTGGGTTTTCTCACACTTGATTCCTGAAATAGCTAAAAGGCCCCAATGTAGCATATGGGCACAGCCACGGTAGGGTCACTGCATTCCCATTAGAGAAGGTAGGGGGCAAGGGGAGAGCGGACATCTGTTGTGTCCTGGCCTTGCACCTTACAGGTTTACCACCTCTGGCAACCCCCAGGTATATTAGATTATATATGAGGAGGCAGAAGCTCCGAGAGGTTGGTGGCTTAGCCAAGATCAAACAGCAACTTGGGGCTTACCTGGGCCTCTCATAAGAACCAGCCACCTCCCTCTGGGTTGAAGGGAAAGGGGCAGTGTACAGACAGCTCTCGGGCAACCAGTTTCTGTATTTCTTGTCTTCTGTGTGAGTAAGTGGTCTAGACTAAAATTGGCCCAAGCTCAACGGACCTGGTCCAGTCTCGCCTTGCTTATTAGCACAGGGCACTCTTTAATTTAGGAGGCCTGGCCTTTTGTCCACAGTGGGTGGGGGTTTCAGGGGGGTGGGGAGTTGTTAATTTGTTTTATTTTTAAGCTATGGAACCTAGTTTTCAAACAAAATCATACACAGAGGCCTCAAATAAAACATTATGTACTTTCCCAACACCATACTGCTTCTCCTTTGTGAGTGTCATGAGCACAGCTGGACATTTATATTTGATTATTTTGACATCATCTGTCTCCCATTGGGTGTTGGAGGTTAGAGACCTGTCTCCTTTTCTCATCATTTTATCTCCAGCACAATAGCTGAGATATAGTACGTGCTTGTGATCTGTTTTTTGGTTGATTAAATGGATGGATAACAGGATGAATGAAAGAGGCATCTGAGTGGATAACTAAAGTACCAGAGCTTTGGGGACTAAGTGAATGAGTAAACATATGATAGACTGAGCCCATATTGCTTTGCATGTGAATGGGACTGATTGAATGAGTAAATGAATGTTTGAATTGCGTGAAGGAAGGTTGATAAATGAGGAGCTTAGACCCCTCCCCACACACACCTAAGGCCCTTTGGAAGGTGAGAACTATTCTCCCAGCCTCCACTCAGACCTGGGTCCCAGCAGCATGCCATCCCCTCAGGCAGCTTTGAAGGCACCCCCCAGACAGCCCTTGGGTAGTAGCAACGGCCCCCCACAGAAACAGACTGAGTCTCTATTTCTCACAGACCTCAAAGTAGATGAGAAGAGCTCATGCACTCTGCCTGAGGGTGCCAAATCCTCGCCCCAAGAAATTGATCCCACCAAGGAAAATCAGCTGTACTTCACCTACTCGGTACACTGGGAGGTGAGAAGGGGCTGAAACCTACAACAGGGGAGGAGGGTTCTGGTCTGGGCAGGAGTTGTTTAGCAGGAGGCTTGACTCTTAAGTGCTTACTCCCCCCCACCAGGAAAGTGACATCAAATGGGCCTCTCGCTGGGATACTTACCTGACCATGAGTGATGTGCAGATCCACTGGTTTTCTATCATTAACTCCGTTGTTGTGGTCTTCTTCCTATCAGGTGAGAGATCTGTAGGTCAGAGGGTTGAGAGGACAAGGAGGTGAGGGATAAGGGGCTGAGGCATCACATCACTTAAGGGGGACTTCTGGGGTGTTCTTGAGGCCAAACATGGATAAAAAATGGGCCTCAGGGCTCTGTGCTAGGCATCAGGTACACAAAGGTGAACAGGATCTGATCTCTACTCTGGAGAGCTCCTAGGGGGGATGGATACATCTCATGCATACATTCAGTCAGTAAGACTGTGTTGCACATTCTGTGCAGGTGCTGTGCCACGTGCTGGGGATATGGTGGTGAGCAAACCCAACCCAGAGTCTATATTCTGGTGGTGGAAGAGACAAAAAAGCAAAGAAAGTGATCAGTGACATGAAGCAGATAAACAAGGTGATCATACACAGCTGTAAGGAAAAGGTGAAGGCTACTTTAGAGAATACCTCTCTGAATGAGGAGGAGTCACCTGTGGAAGAACTAGGGACAGGCTGGTCAGGCAGGGGTCACCGTCCTGCAATGGGACAAGCCTGGCAAGAAAACAGATGGCAAGAGGGTAGTAAGCAGGGGGCAGAGTGGTGGGCAAAGGTGAAATGAAACTGATCATTTTAATATCATATGAGAAGTAAAAATATTGCTAGCTACTGTTTAATATAACCCAGGGCCCATCTGCTGTGCTTATAAGCATTTCAGTCCTCGAAGTCCTGTGAGTTAAGTTAGCTCTAGGTCATACAACCTATTCTCTTAACCACTATACTAGCGTGAGTAGGAATTAATCTGGGAAGAATGGGATATTCAGGGTATAGGATAGCCTGCATAAAGGTATGGAGGTGAGAGAGCAGTGCAGCTGTGAAGTGATAATAAAAGCAGCAAAGAACCAGGGGCAAGCCCTGAATGGTTTGCTCATTTTACACCATTGACCCATGGACCACAGGGTTGTGAGTTCAATTCCCAGTCAAGGTCATGTACCTGGGTTGCAGGTTCAATCCCCAGCCCCAGTTGGGGAGCGGGAGGCAACCATTTGATGTGTGTCTCTCAGATTGATCTTTCTGTCTTTCTCCCACCTACCCCCCCCTCCCTTCTACTCTCTAAAAATCAACGGAAAAAATATCCTCAGATGAGGATTTAAAAAAAAAAAAATAGAACCAGGGGTGAGTGAGAAGAGGGGAGCCTGGGAGGAGGTGAGGCTGGAGAAGCTGGTAGGACCAGGCCATGGAGTAGCTGGGGTGCCATTCTCCTCATACCTATCCCAGCAGCTCTTTCCTTCCCTTGTCTGGGGGGTGGCCCTCCGTTCACTCCTGCCCGAATACCTGGGGTGGAGCTATACCCAAAAGAGGACCTGAGGCAGCTGTATAGCCACTTCTCAATGGAGGAAGCTCACACATGCCAGTCATCCCTTAGTGAAACACCAATCCCAGGAAGGCATGCGACACAGAAGACTTGGTTGGCAATGCTGACAACTTCCTCTCCTGTTTGTTTCAGGCATCCTGAGCATGATTATCATTCGGACCCTCCGGAAGGACATTGCCAACTATAACAAAGAGGATGACATTGTACGAGGTCTTGGTTGGGGAGGGATGGAGTTGGAGAGGGAGGGCAGAGTAGCCTGCCAGACCCAATGGGGTGTGTGTGTGTGTGTGTGTGTGTGTATCATTTATAGAGTAAGCCTTATAAATAGTGAAAAGCAAAAAAAATGTTTAATGACCCAAAATGATGGGGATAGACTTTCTGATTTCTAAGCATAAAAGCAATGGAAGAAGTCACAGGGGAGAAAACTTGATGAATTTGACATTAAAATTTTTTAAACCAAAAAAAGATGATACAGTTAAAAAACTGGTATAAAATCACTTTTAAAAAATCTAAAATCTTTAATGTGATAATGAACAAAGAATTTACAGACAAGGAACTGTACATAGCTAGTAAACATGTGAAAAACTGCTTTCACCTGAGACTGCAGATTCAAACAGTCATGAGAAATAGTTTAGATCCTTCAAAATAGCACATATTTTTGTTTCCGTAGACTAATTTTTGGCAAGGTTAACGTGAGATAAGCACCTTCTTGTGCCACCCTTGCCAGTGTAAATTGGTAGTTTTCTGAAACGTAATTAATTGGAAGAACATATAATACTATAAAATAGTTGACTTGTTTTAATCCAGTAGATCTTTTAGAATTTTCCTAAAGAAAGTATCAGAAATACAAAGACCTAATCTAGAACTATTTATTGCAGCTTTATTTATAATTTAAATAAACTGGACATTGCCTACTGTTCCATAATGATGGATTGGTTATATTATGATATAGCTGTATAATGAAAAAGTATATAGACATTAAAATAATACTTCTAAGACTATTTATTGGCATGAGGAAATGTTCACAAACATCAACTGAAAATAGCAAGTACACAATAAATATAACTATGATCCCAATTTCAAATTATATATACATATACACAAATGCATAAAGGATTAAAGGAAATATATCAAAAACAGTGGTATCATTAAATGTATAAATCATTTTATTTTCTGTATCTTTTTAAGTCTATGAGTATGAGTTTTATATCTTTTGTTCAGTTTTTCTAGATTTTTAAAAAATTTTCTATAATACACATTACTTTTTTTGGGTTTTTTTTTAGTCTTCGGATATTTTCTCCATTGATTTTCAGGGAGCATGGAAATGGGGGGAGAAGCGGGGGAGAGAAAAACACCGATGTGAGAGAGACGCGTTGATTGGTTGCCTCCTGCTCCCTGACTTGGGCCAGAGATCGAACCTGCAACCCAGGTTCATGCCCTTGACCAGAATCAAACCCGCAACTCTTTGGCTCTAACCATTGAGCCAAGGCAGCCAGGGCTTTTTGATCATTTGATTATCATGCCATATACCAAATTTTTTTTACATGTTTATTATACAAGACAGCACATATTATTTTTATAATCATTAAAAAATTAATTGCTTCTAAATTTCACCACCCAAAAATTATCAGTTAACATTTTTGTATGTTGATGATTACATTATTTTTCCATGCATAAGGTTTGTGGAACTTAGGGAGATTTATGTAGCTGTAGGCTTCATGTTTGTGTCCTCATACCCTGTGACATTGCTCTGAAAAGCACTGTATCGTGTCACTTAACACTCCTGTGTCACAGCAGAGCTGATTGACACCTGAGGGACCCTCATCCCTAGTCAGAGTGGGTCCTTGGGGGTGAGCCCTACAGGAGCTACCTATACCAGAGCCAAAGACACAGCCTCACTTTCTGGCCCTTTGCTGTAGGAAGACACCATGGAAGAGTCTGGGTGGAAGTTGGTGCACGGTGACGTCTTCAGGCCACCCCAGTACCCCATGATCCTCAGCTCCCTGTTGGGCTCAGGCATTCAGCTCTTCTGTATGATCCTCATCGTCATCTGTGAGTGGGCCTGGTGTGGGAGGCTGTCACCAGAGCAGCATGGGCTGAGTCTGAGAGAAGGGTAGGCTTTTCTCCCTGAAGAAAAAGGCATGTCAGCATCTCTGGGCCAGATGGAGCTGTCCATCCCAGCAGAAAGGCTAGGTCCTCTCAGCCCCAGGCCCTGGTGATTTGATCCTCATCCGAGCTTTCAGCACTGTTGATAGCCCACCACGTCCACTATGTCAGTGAAGCCACACATCAGTGTTGTGAGGTTGGCCTCCTTTTGCAGTCAGGCATGAAGTGATTTATCAAGTCAGCACCAAAATGAGGGCTGGAATCAGGTCTTCCCCCCCCCCCCAAGAATAACCCCCCCAAAACTAATATATAGTAGTTATAGACAGTTCTGAAATCAATCTGCCTAAAAATTTTTTTAAGATTTTATCCAACTTTTTCTTTCTTTTAGAGAGAGGAATGGAGAGGGAGAGAGAGAAAAAGAGAAACATCGATGTCAGAGTGAAACATCAATTGGCTGCCTCCTACAAGTCCCCTACCGGGGACTGAGCCCAAAAACCCAGAATGTGCCCTGAGCGGAAATAAAACTGGCAACCTTTTCGTGCACAGGATGACACCCAACCAACTGAGCCACACTGGCCAGGGCTACCCATCTTTTAATTGACATAAAATATTGTAGTTTAAGATGTACGACATAATGATTTGATACGTGTATATGTTGTGAAATGATCACCGCAATAAGTTTAGTTAATATTCAATATCTATCATCTCTCATAGTTCCTTTTTTTTCTTGTGATGAGAACTTTTAAGATCTAAGCTCTTGGCAACTAATCTGCCTAGATTTGTATCTCAACTACAAGCTTTGTGACTGTGAATGACAGGCTTTGTGATCTTAACTTCTGTGAGCCTCAGTTTCCCCATCTAAGAAATTGGGAAACTAACCTCCACCTCACAGGGTTGATAAGGCAGATGTAGTGGCTAGCATTCATAATGCTCTCAGCTCAATGCCTGGATGGTTGCAAGTACCCTGTGGGCTAAAAGCTGCAGCCCTCTGAACCCCAGCTAAGACCCAGTTTTCTCCTATAAAGAGGAAGGGAGTATACTTATTTTGCTACATCTGCCCAAGTCCTTGTCAGCCAGCCTGGGATGGGGGATGGGGCCTGGCGATTGATCATTCACTGACTCTCTCTCTCCGTCCACTCCCTCCATAGTTGTGGCCATGCTTGGGATGCTGTCACCCTCCAGCCGGGGAGCTCTCATGACCACTGCCTGCTTCCTCTTCATGTTCATGGGGTAGGTGTGTCTGAGCGGGCTCCGGGGGCTGGCACACTCCACGCCAGCTGTGCTCCAGCTAACAGGTCCCTTGGTGTGGATCCCTGCTGTTTCCCACAGAGTTTTTGGTGGATTTTCCGCCGGCCGTCTGTACCGCACTTTAAAAGGCCATCGGTGGAAGAAAGGAGCCTTCTGTGTAAGTGTCCTCAACCTCCTCCTGGTGTTGGTGGGGAGCTGAGCAGTCTCATCCTGGTTTCCTCAGGAGCAGTGTCAGCAGGCCCTGGGAAGCAGCAGCATGATGGAGCAGGAAGAGTATATCCTGAGGGTCAGGAACTCTGGGCTCGTACCCACAGGTGCAGCAGAACCTACGGCCTTAGTTGCCATATAAAATGAGGGATTGAATTTAGGCGATTTTTAGCCTACTTAGTCTGATGTCTCAAGCAAGAGAAGAAATAGAGGATTCAGAATAACTGAATTTAGCCACCAAGCCTAAGTGTAAAAGTTGAAGGGCAAACACTGGTCAGGGCTGCGGGGAGTAGTATATACCCTGCCCACTGGTGCAAAGGGGCAGAAGCAGCCAGGCCCCTTGTCACCATCAGTCTGTTTTCCAGACTTTGGTCCTTTGTTGCCCTTCAGTGAGGACAGCTCCTGCCCTCTCTGTCCTCCACCAGGACATAGAAATTGAAGGATGCCTAGGAGCCAACTCTTATCTCCCAGGGAGCCCTGGGGTCTTGACTAATTAGCAGGACTGTGGTAGAGGTAGGCAGGCATTTGCACTCTCAGCCACAGCAGGTAGAGCCACCTCCCCTCCACCTGCAGGTGCTCACTAACGGACCTTGGGTGAGGCTTCCAGTCCAGGCTGCCGGAGCACCGGTTTCTTTCCAGTGGCCCAGGAAGCTGCCCAGGAAGAACAGTGGCGCTCTTCCTCTCACTTCCTCTTTTTTATACCTGTGTTCATGCTCTCTTTCCACATTTTCTTCCAATAACCAACTGCTCATTACAAACACTCAATTGTAGAAAATTTGGAAAGTACAGGGAAGTTAAAGAAGTCAGAAATAACCCAGAATCCAACCACCCAGAGATAAATACTATGCAGATCTTTACTATATTTTTTTTCACTCTTTTTCCTCTTTTTAGATTTATTTAAAATCGAAGAATGTAATTTAAAAATTATAAAATAATAATAGCAAACATTTATAAGATGCTTACTTTGGAATAAGTTCTGTTTTAAGTACTTGACATATATTAATTTCTTTTTGCATGGTTCTTTTTTTTAGAGAGAGGGGAAGGGAGAAAGAGAAACATCGATTGGCTGCCTCCTGCATGCCCCCTACCAGGGATCGAGCCTGAAACTATGACCTCCTGGTCCATAGGTCAGCGCTCAACCACTGAACCACACTGGCTGGGCTAGCCATATACATTTTGTAAAAGTTTTATTCATTTATTTTTTAAAAATATTTATTGATTTCAGAGAGGAAGAGGAATTGGGGGGGCGGGGCGGGGAGAAACATCATTGATGAGAGCGAATCATTGATCAACTGTCTCCTGCATGCCCCCCACTGGGGATCAAGCCTGCTACCCTGGCATGTGCCCTTGACTGGGATCGAACTTGGGATCCTTCAGTCTGCAAACCAACACTGTCTACTGAGCCAAACGAGCCAGGGCTATTCATTCTTTATTCAACAAATGTTTATTGAGCAACTGCTGTGTTCTAAGTGCTAGGATTGCATCAGTGAACAGGAGGGCACACTCCTCCTCAGTCTGCGGTGTAGGCAGACACTGATTAGGTTACAACAATATGGAATTACAAACTGGTATGGGGACAAGGAAGGGGCTGTTCAGGAATCTAAGAGGATAAAGAACATGAGTCCTACCTAGTCTGGGAATCGGGAATTGCTTTCTGGGGGAATGATTCTTGAGTTGAGTCCTAGAGGACATGGAGGGGCTGAGAACCTGTAGTTTGGGGGCCCCACTGGGACAGCTGGGAGTTCTCTAGATGAAGCTCCCCAACCTGGCCCCTCTTGCTTCCAGACAGCGACACTGTACCCTGGCGTGGTTTTCGGCATTTGTTTCGTATTGAATTGCTTCATCTGGGGAAAGCACTCGTCAGGAGCGGTAAGTGCCCTCCCCAGCAAGCGGGGGTTGGGCAGCTGTGCTCAGCTCTACTCCCGTAGGTCACTTCCTGCTGTTCCCTTCCCTTTCTGGGTCTTCACAAAGTTCTATTTCCAGCTCTAGGGGCTGAGGGCTAGCTGGGGTTTCCCCAGCCCTGCCCATGTTCTTGCCTGGGCCCTGGCCTTCCTGTGGGCTTTTCAGACAGCTGGCCAAAACTTACTTCTCTATAGGGAGGTGTCCATAGTCCAGGGGCCAACTGGGGAATTCCCCTTTGTTCCAACCAAGGGAAAGCTACTTGGTGTGAGTTTATTAGGTCAGTGTCCCAAAACAAGGCTCGCCAAGAGTGCCTGCTCCTCAGTACCAGCCCCTGCAGGTTGTTCTATCCTCAGGGGGGGATCCTGCCAGCCCCCGTTGTTTCTAGCAGCTGCCCAGGACTCATTGAGTAGGATTGTGAACTCAGTTGAGGGTTGGAAGATGGGGTCTTGATTAATTAGCAGGACTGTGGTAGAGGTAGGCAGGCATTTGCACTCTCAGCCACAGCAGGTAGAGCCACCTCCCCCCCACCTGCAGGTGCTCACTAACGGACCTTGGGTGAGGCTTCCAGTCCAGGCTGCCGGAGCACTGGTTTCTTTCCAGTGGCCCAGGAAGCTGCCCAGGAAGAACAGTGGCGCTCTTCCTCTCACTTCCTCTTTTTTATACCTGTGTTCATGCTCTCTTTCCACATTTTCTTCCAATAACCAACTGCTCATTACAAACACTCAATTGTAGAAAATTTGGAAAGTACAGGGAAGTTAAAGAAGTCAGAAATAACCCAGAATCCAACCACCCAGAGATAAATACTATGCAGATCTTTACTATATTTTTTTTCACTCTTTTTCCTCTTTTTAGATTTATTTAAAATCGAAGAATGTAATTTAAAAATTATAAAATAATAATAGCAAACATTTATAAGATGCTTACTTTGGAATAAGTTCTGTTTTAAGTACTTGAACATGAGTCCTGCCTAGTCTGGGAATCGGGAATTGCTTTCTGGGGGAATGATTCTTGAGTTGAGTCCTAGAGGACATGGAGGGGCTGAGAACCTGTAGCCTGGGGATCCCACTGGGACAGCTGGGAGTTCTCTAGATGAAGCTCCCCAACCTGGCCCCTCTTGCTTCCAGACAGCGACACTGTACCCTGGCGTGGTTTTATTAATTAATTTCTTTTTGCATGATTCTTTTTTTTTCTTTAAATTGATTTTTAAAAAATATCTTTTAGTGATTTTTAGAGAGAGAAGAATGGAGAGGGAGAGAAAGAGAGAGAGACATCCGTGAGAACGAAGCATCAATCGGCTGCCTCCAGCACACCCTCGACCTGGGATCAACTGTGCAACCTGGGTATGTGCCCTGACCGGGAATTGAACCGACAACCTTTTGGTGCATGGGACAACACCCAACCAACTGAGCCACAACAGCCAGGGCTCTTTTTGCATGATTCTTATCAAAACATAATACTTTAGAGAAGAAGTTAAAGAAGAAAGTGAAAAATTCGTTTTCATCCTCCATACCCTAGCCGAGAAAGTACTAACAACTTTTTGGTATAGGTCAGTGGTCAGCAAACCGCGGCTTGCGAGCCACATGCGGCTCTTTGGCCCCCTGAGTGTGGCTCTTACACAAAATACCATGTGTGGGCGCGCACGTACAGTGCGATTGAAACTTCGTGGCCCATGCGTAGAAGTCGGTTTTTGGCCTGGGCGAGTCTATTTTGAAGAAGTGGTGTTAGAAGAAGTGGGGGGTGTCGGTCGGTCGAGCGACGGGAGACGCGGCGCAGGCGGGCCGTGGGCCGTGGGATACGCAGCGCGGGGGAGGTACATTGTTTTGAGGTACGTTCGCTGAGGTCGACCCCTTCCAACTCTCCCATCCACACTCGTCTATCTGAAACAAGTATACAAGACAGGTGTGGATGGGAGAGTTGGAAGGGGTCGACCTCAGCGAACGTACCTCAATCAGATTGAGGACGTTTTTAGCAAAGGCCAGCTTAGGAGTACCCTAATTAAGTTAATAACAATGTACCTACCTATATAGTTTAAGTTTAAAAAATTTGGCTCTCAAAAGAAATTTCAATCCTTGTACTGTTGCTATTTGGCTCTGTTGACTAATGAGTTTGCCAACCACTGGTATAGGTCTTTCTAGGCACTTACACATTTAAATATTGGGTATTTTTATTAAAATGGAGTGCTAGACATAAAGTTATATAACCTGCTTCATTTAGTTAGTAGTATATTGCAGGGTTTTATTTTGACAAAATAAGGAACACACTATTTGTGCAGTGTGTCCCTCCCCCCTTTTTTTCTTCACTTAACATACCAAACACATAATGTCCCTTCATTCTGGCCTCTTCATCTTCCCTTCATGCCCTCAGTTTCCTCGGTCCCTGTTCTTTCCCCACTTCCTCCCTGGATGACGAGCTCTGGGAGGCTGTGGTTCTGTCTTCATAGCCCAGGTGGTTTTCCATGTGCACTCCACTTTTCCCCAGGGCTGGGGTCAGCTTCAGAAGGCTCTGGCCAGAAGCCCTGTGGGGATGTGTCTGTAGGACCTTCCCCATGATGGTGGCCCTGCTGTACACACCCTCCTTCCCTGGGACCCTAGAAGGTCCCCTTCCCTTTGCAGTCTCCAGCCTGGGCATCCGGGCCTCATGGGGCCTCATGGTGCTGTGTCCTCAGGTGCCCTTCCCCACTATGGTGGCCCTGCTGTGCATGTGGTTCGGGATCTCCCTGCCCCTCGTCTACCTCGGCTACTACTTCGGCTTCAGAAAGCAGCCATATGACAACCCTGTGCGCACCAACCAGATTCCCCGGCAGATCCCTGAACAGCGGTGGTACATGAACCGATTTGTGGGGTGAGTCTCCAGCAGGGGCCTTCAGGAATGGTAAGGTTAGCACTGCTCTTCTTAGGAGAACATGGAAGAAGGTGCGTCCCCCCAAGGATGCTGTGACTGGTGTTTTGCAGCTCAGCTGGGCCTAGTAGACTTCATGAAAGCTTAATTTTGCTCTAAGATAAAGAGGACTGAGTTACAGCCAGATTTGGTGTTGGCCTAGGAACCAGGTTGGGGGAGGGGTGGAAAGGTGCAGTGACACAGGTTAAAACCATTGCTTGGACCTTAAGCAAGTCAGCCTGCATCTCTGTACTTCAGTTTCCCCATCTATAAAACAGAGAATGATGCCCACCGGCTTACCTCTCAAGAGGCTATAATGGTACAGAAGCATCCCGAAAGAATTAGAACCACCACACCGTGCAGGCTTTCTCAGTCAGGCTAGCGAGGGAGGGATCCTGGCTGGGTCTCCTCCCAATGTTAACCCTCCTGTTCTGCTGCAGCATTCTCATGGCTGGGATCCTGCCCTTTGGTGCCATGTTCATCGAACTTTTCTTCATCTTCAGTGTGAGTAGTGCTGTCTGCTCCCCTTCCCTCCACACCACACAGCCTTCATCGCCGCTAGCATCCCTTCCCCTTCACCGAGGTGCTCTGCCTCTTACTGGCTCTGAGATTTCAGATGGGCCATTTAACCTCTTGGAGCCCCCATTTTTCACCCAACAGGATAACAGTCCTTCCTCTTAGGATGGCTTGGAAGGTCAAATGAGATACGGCATGTGTGCAGGGTCCAGTGTGGGAGGGTTCAATGAATAGAAGCTGTTTCAGTAATACTGCAGTCAGTCATCACTATTTTTTTTAAAATATATTTTATTGATTTTTTACAGAGAGGAAGGGAGAGGGATAGAGAGTTAGAAACATCGATCAGCTGCCTCCTGCACATCTCCCACTGGGGATATGCCCGCAACCCAGGTACATGCCCTTGACCGGAATCGAACCTGGGACCCTTCAGTCCGCAGGCCGACGCTCTATCCACTGAGCCAAACCGGTTTTGGCAGTCATCACTATTTTTAATATTGTTGCATCTGCTTTGATTTCTGGGTTCCTGTGCAGATTTACCTGTTACTCAAAAGACTCAGGAAAATGGAGGGAACGAGGCCTGTTTTCAGGGTCATTGTGAGGCTGAAATATGATGTCTGTAAAAGGCAGAAACGCTTGTTAAATTGTAGCTGTGGCTGTGATGACGATTGCTCTTGTCCCAGGCATGCAATGAAAATTGGCAGTAGATCTCTTTACAGCCATTGAAATCTGTCTCAACTAACTTGGTGCCCAGCACAGAGGGTGCCTTGCACCCAGTCAGTGCTGGACAAGTATTCACTGCTCTGGAGTGGCCCAGCCCCTCCCGGCTGAGATCCCCTTGCTCACCCAGCCCTACCTAGGAAAAGGGTCAGAGAATGGGTTCCCTGCCAGCGCAGCCACCTCAATTCTCTTTGTGTGACCCTGGGCCAGTCACCAGCCTCACTGAGCCTTGACTTCTTTAACTGTAAAAGTCCACACTTTCATAGGTTCATATGTGAAGATGTCCATGAAGCATGTAGCTTGCCTGCCGTGTGGTAAGCTCCCCCTGAGTGGTGGCGGCTGCTATGTAATTTTTTAAAAAATGTTTTTTATTGATTTCAGAGAGGAAGGGAGAGGGAGAGAGAGAGAGAGAGATAGAAACATCAATGATGAGAAAGAATCATTGATTGCTGCCTTCTGCATGCCCCACACTGGGGATTGAGCCCGCAACCTGGGCATGTGCCCTGACCAGGAATCGAACGCTGACCTCCTGGTTTATAGGTCGACACTCAACCACTGAGTCATGCTGGCTGGGCTGCTATATACTTTTGACAAGGGTGTGATGCAGCTTTCTACAAGCTGCAGTGTTCAGGGTAGAGCCCACCCATCATAGGGTCAGCCATGCCCCAGCCACTCCCTAAGAATAGGCTGGCTCACCCTCTGCTCCAGGCAGGAGGGCCAGTGAGAGCCATGTGCCAGGCACATAGGCCCTGGTGGTATTGTGATACCTCCATTCCTGCCCTGGTGACAGGTGGTATGCCAGTCCTACCTGAGGGCTAGTGTCCTGAGAGCAGGCAGGGTAAGCCAGGGGAAAGGGCCACTGGATGGAAGCAGGCTAGTTGAAGGCCGGCTGTGATGTGTCCGCAGGCAATCTGGGAGAATCAGTTCTATTACCTCTTTGGCTTCCTATTCCTCGTCTTCATCATCCTGGTGGTATCCTGCTCACAAATCAGCATTGTCATGGTGTACTTTCAGCTGTGTGCAGAGGTAAGGGGCATGGGGCCAGGAGTTGGGGGTGGGGAGCCTGGGTCCAACATTGAATGGGTCATGAGGCTGTCTGGGTTTCCCATGTTCCCCCTCTGGCCATGAGGTCTCGGGCTGGCATATCACTTCCTCTCTCTGAGCCTCCAGTATTCAGTGGGCTCCTTCATTAGTAGCTCTGGTTGCAGTTGCTTAACCTCTCCGTGCTTTCCTAATGTAACAAGGGTCGCAGTAGCACCTGACTCAGAGTGCCGCTACAGTGACTAAACTGGGCTGATTCACATGTAGCACTTAGAATTGTACTGGCTCATGGGGAGCATTTGCTCACAACATGTTAGTTGTTATTACTATTCTTTTGTTGTTGTTGATTTTTTAAAATTAAGGTGTATTTTATTAACAAGGAAGTTCACCCTTTTTAATGTGCCTTTGAAAATGCATACAGTTGTGAAACCACCATTTTAGTCAAGATATAAAACATTCCCATCACCCCAAATATTACTGTTCTTACCCAGAGCCTTTAGCTCCTTGGGCATCTGTGAAGCTTGGGGAAGAGTTCTGACCCTTGTGTTTCCTCCTCAGGATTACCGCTGGTGGTGGAGGAATTTCCTAGTCTCCGGGGGATCTGCATTCTACGTCCTGGTCTATGCCATCTTTTATTTTGTTAACAAGGTACCACACTTATTTTGTTAACAAGTTCCCTTATCCCTTTTAGGGCAGGATAGTGGGGAAGAGGGTGCTGGGAAAAACTCAAGTGTCTGAATCTTACTTTCCCATCAACAGTGGGACCAATGCCAGTATAGAACTGTCTCTGCTCTGGAACATGTATGTTTTTAGGAAAGAGAGTCTATGTTCTGTATGTTTGGGAGACAAAAGCTTTCAGAATATATAACCATGAAACTATTGCATGAAAAACCTGTGACATATAGCCAAAGGGGTATTAAAAGAAATACATCACCTACCAATGCTTTTAATAGGAAAAACAGACATTGATGATAACAGTATTCACCTCAAGAAGCTAGGGGGAAAAAGAACATGGAAGGATAAAGAGGATAAATGAAAAGAGTTAGTAAATATAAAAACAGAAAATGATGAAATAGCCTTTAGCACCCAAATTTAGGACCTCAGGTGTCCTGTCTCTGGATGCTTCCTTCCCTTCTTCATTCAAGTACGGTCCAGTCCTTCACAATAAGGACAGGATGGGCCACAGCTTTGTCTGCATCTCGGATCGTCTGTACTGTGTGAGCCACATAGGTAAAGTGTGGACGAATGAAAGGGAGCCTGGCTCGCCTGGCTCGGGCACATGGTGTTTGCTTGGCTTCAGTCTGCTGGCAGGATCTTTCCACAAAGTGGAAAGTTGATCCTTGGCGGCCCTAGAGGCTCCTTTTTTTCAGCTTTGCACCCCCAGAGCTAAAAGAACGTCTGTCTTCTACCATCACATCATCAATCCCTGAGGGAAAACTGTTACTGGCCCAGGTTACATGCCATCCATCCCTATTGTTCCTCAGGTCCAATGGGATGGCTTACTCTGACTAGCTTAGGTTTTACACTAGGAATGACAGCCCCAACAGGACCACAGAGTGAGGAGTGGGTACTCCAAACACTGGGCAGAAGGACGACAGGAGACAGTGTTGGGCAAGCAAGTCATAACTATCATAGCCTCCTACCAGGACCCCTAGAGTCACATCATAGTCTCCTGTCCTTCCTTCCTCTGCCTCATTCTTTCTTCTCTGTTCTTAAAACCTCCTCCTCCATCCCCAGAGCCTGCCTTGTCTGTAAAAGGCCTGTCTGAATTTCAAAGGACCCTTCCAGTACTGCCTTATTTGCCTCATCCCTTTCCTGGTTTTACCACTGGATTTACCGCTACCCTATCCCCTGTCCCCACCTCACATCATCCTTTCTCCAGCCACAAGAAAGGCTATAAAAGGAGAGGTGTCAGGTAGAGCCTGAGGACATGGCCTTCACCTTCAGTTTGAGAATGTTTGACCTCAGGAAGGTCTCAAAACAGTGACCTTATGCCCAGCCAGAGAGGCTCAGTTGGTTTAGCATAGTCCTGTACACTAAAAGGTTGCCAGTTCAACTCCCGGTCAGGGCACATACCTGGGTTGCCGATTCCATCCTCAGTTGGGGCACATATAGAAGGCAACTGATTAATGTTTCTCTCTCTCTCACCCTCTCCCTCCCTCCCTCCCTCCCTCATTTCCTTTCTCTCTCTCCAAACATGTCCATAAATGATTAAAAAATTTTAAAAAACAGTCCCTGGCTGGTGTGGCTCAGTTGGTTGAGTGTTGTCCCGTGCACTGAAAGGTCATCCATTCAATTCTGATGGATGTTTCTCTCACACCAGTCTTTCTCTTTCTCTCTCCCTCTCCCTTCCTCTTTCTCTTTAAAAAATAAAATAAAATCAATAAATACATCTTTAAAAAACAGAAAAACAAAACAGTGACTTTATTGTTTTCTTCTGGGCTCCTGGCATTTTGGGACCATGTGTCTGTCCATGAGCCCTGGAGCAGGCCCCACGCAGGTCCTGCCTAGTATCTGGGCAGATCTTGATACCAAGGTTCCAGATTAGCTCCACTTGGCCTAGCACAGTGGTCGGCAAACTCATTAGTCAACAGAGCCAAATAGCAACAGTACAACGATTGAAATTTGTTTTGAGAGCCAAATTTTTTAAACTTAAACTATATAGGTAGGTACATTGTTATTAACTTAATTAGGGTACTCCTGCCCTAGCCGGTTTGGCTCAGTGGATAGAGCGTCGGCCTGCAGACTGAAGGGTCCCAGGTTCGATTCTGGTCAAGGGCACGTACCTTGGTTGCGGGCACATCCCCAGAAGGGAGTGTGCAGGAGGCAGCTGAATCGATGTTTCTCTCTCATTGATGTTTCTAACTCTCTATCCCTCTCCCTTCCTCTCTGTAAAAAATCAATAAGATATATATTTTTTAGAAAAATTAGGGTACTCCTAAGGCTTAGGGAGAGCCACATTCAAGGGGCCAAAGAGCCGCATGTGGCTCGCGAGCTGCACTTTGCCAACCACGGGACATACCAGCACAACACAAATCCTTGGCCTCCCTGCCCAAGCCTCAAAACTCTACAGAGGAGTCCAAAATGCTCCAAGATAAAATCCCTGTGAGGTGTTAAAAAGTGACAGTAGCCGAGACCGGTTTGGCTCAGCGGATAGAGCGTCGGCCTGCGGACTGGAAGGTCCCAGGTTCGATTCCGGTCAGGGGCATGTGCCTGGGTTGCGGGCATATCCCTGGTGGGAGATGTGCAGGAGGCAGCTGATCAATGTTTCTCTCTCATCGATGTTTCTAACTCTCTATCTCTCTCCCTTCCTCTCTGTAAAAAATCAATAAAATATATTTAAAAAAAAGAAAAAGTGACAGTAGCCCTAGGTGGTTTGGCTCAGTAGATAGAGCGTCAGCCTGTGGACTGAAGAGTCCCAGGTTCGATTCCAGTCAAGGGCATATGCCCAGGTTTCGAGCTCGATCCCCAGTAAGGGGTGTGCAGGAGGCAGCCGATGGATGATTCTCTCATCATTGATGTTTCTATCTCTCCCTCTCTTCTCTGAAATCAATAAAAATATATTGTTTTGAAAAAAGTGACAGGAGCGTTTTGAGAAAGAGAGGACCGTAGGCTGGGGCAGGCATATGGTGGCTCTCTGGTCCTTAAGCTGGGACTCTGAAACGCCTCTCCTCCCCCATTCCCTGTCTGCTACTCCAGCCGTTCAGGAGTCTCACTGTATTGTCCTGGGGACTGGAGGGTAAAGAAGTGACAGGGCTGTATCTGTTCGTACTGCATCTGGTCCTCGCCCCTAAGTCACCCCTGTCTTCCCGTGAGCTCCTAGGCCTTTCCCTGGGGGACCCCTAGCCCCTCTTACCACAGCCAGATGGCTTGGGTCGATAGAGTTGGGCCTTGGACTCCTAGCACTCTAGCCCCAGGTTCAAACCCCAGCTCCTTCTACTTCCTGGCTGTGTAACTGTGGGTGTTGTTTAACCCCTCAGTGCCCACCTGTAACATGAGCTAATAACCTGTCATGGTGGTCGTGAGAATCCAAGGCAGTGCACGGGCCCTAGTGTGGAAGAAGGCTTGCTGTGGCTGTGGGCCCGGCTGCCCCTCTGGAGCAAGCCCCTTTTCCTGCCAGGCTTTGCCATGAAACCGTGGGGAGGGGGCAGTCGGCCGTGGCAGGCTGGCACTAAGTGTCCACCCCTCTCTTTTCTCCCCTGCTCGTGTTCCAGCTGGACATCGTCGAGTTCATCCCCTCTCTCCTCTACTTTGGCTACACGGCCCTCATGGTCCTGTCCTTCTGGCTCCTCACGGGCACCATCGGCTTCTATGCAGCCTACATGTTTGTCCGCAAGATCTACGCTGCTGTGAAGATAGACTGACGGGGGTGGACCATAGCCATGCCCACTCCGTCCATGGACAGGAAGCCACCCTGCGTGGGGAACTGCAGGCACGCAAAATAAAGTAACTCCTGCTTGTTTGGAATGTAACTCCTGGCACAGTGTTCCTGGATCCCAGGGCTGCGTGGGGGGCGGGAGGACCTGTAGATAAATCTTGCATTTTTCTCCATCATCTTATTCCAATTCTGTGGGGGATGACGTTTTTGTGGGTCGTTTTTTCTTCAGTACCAAGAAAGTTCCCTTCAGCAGGAACTCTGGGACCTGTTCAGGTTTATTTTTGGTTAGGGGTTTTTTCCTTGTTTTTTTGTTTTATGTTTTTTAACAATGGATCCAGCATGGATAAGTCCACCGAGACACTGGGTTTTGGTCACTGTCTCCACCTCAGTTCCTCAGGGCTGTTGGCCACCCCACGACTAACTGGAAAAGGAAAACCAGACCTTCTGGGACTTCAGTGAGGTTTCCAAGCCTCTCACCGTCCATCCTCGCCATTGATGCCGTGACAAGCACAGCTCTAGCCCGGACATGCATCCTCAGTGCCAACCTGCCTGTACCAGCCACTTTCCCTCCCTCTTCTCACCTCTCCAGCCTTCTCCCGGGGCTGCCCAAGGCAGGGCTTCTAGCCAGGCCTCGGGTCGTCTTGTCACCAGGAGCAAGTCCAGTCTTGGTGGCTACAAGGAAATCCCCAGAAGTACTAGGGAGCAGTGGAAATTTGCTGGAGCAGAGAAGAGACTTGCAGCGAACTATTTCTGTGCCACGAAATCCTGGATCCAGGGCCAGGTATTTCCAAAGCCAATCCAAGTATTTCCACATGTCTGTGCCTGGGCTGAGGGTCTTCACCCTTTAGGATTTCTCCCCAGTCCCTTCCTCAGGGGGTTGCTGTTCTTTGCAAACTGTGCTGGTGGTGGGGGGTCTCTCTTCCCCCACTTCGAGCAGAACAAGGCCTGGAGACTTCAGTTCTCTTCCTTTAGATGGCTGGGGAGAGGCATTCCCTCCCTGACATCCCCCAGCCTTAGCGCCCATGCACAGCTCTTTTAGCCAAACCCATTCCCTCCCTCCTCCCATTTGAGTTCTTGCCTCCTTTGCGGGACACCCAGAAAACTGCTGGTGAAAAGGAAATGGCAGGTAAATTCTGTCATTTCTTCCCCAATTCCCAGGGATAGGCAAAGAGCCAGTTACCCCAAGTTAGAGGTAACTAACATGGCAGATCTGGCTCTTTTATCAACACCCACTCTTGGGGCCAAGTCTTCCCTCCACCCTCACTGCCCACCCACTCTGTGCATGTCACTTTCTCTTAAATTGCAAGAGACCAAACCCACCCTGGGATTAGGGTTTAAGTAACAGCCACTCACCCTTGCTCCAGCCCTTTTGGGACTCCCACCACAAGACAAAGCTCAGGATGCTGGTTAAGCTAGGAACACACTCTACCCCCTCCCCCCTCCCAGGTTATTCTCAGAACGGCCCCTACCAGCTCCACCAATCAAACCAGTGAACTTCTCAACCTTGCCTCACAGTGACTCCACAGTGCCACATGGCAGCCACCAAGAATCAGGTTGAAGAAAGGGGAACTTAAGCAGTAGAGAATGATAATGGAGTCTTGTTTATTCAAATCTTGGATTTTTTTTTTCCCTAAGAGATTCTCTTTTGGGGGGGAGTAGGGAAATGTACTCCTCATAAAGGATTTAAACATCATCAATTTTTCTGACTTTTTAAATCATCATCATCATTATTTTTAATTAAAAATGCCTGTATGCCTTTTTTTGGTCCAATTGTAAATAAATATGCCATTGTCCTGTTGTCATGTCTCTTGACTCTCTTGCAAGGGTTAGGGGTCTGAGGTGAAGCAACTTCTCCAAGTGGGGTTGAGCTGAGTAGTTACCCTCAAAGCTCAGTCTCAGGTCAGGCTTTCTAGAGTTAAGGCCACTGTTCCCCTACTTGGTGCAAGTCCATAGCTTCTCCCATCTGCCCATCCCCTCCATTCTGAATCACAGGTATTTGCCCCTTGGTTCCCACAAGTAGGAAATGGTATTTAACTGTGAGCTTTGGTAGCAGTGAGACCTGATTTTAGATTTCCAGCTCCAATATTTTACTGTCAACTCACTTCACCTATCTGTCATGTAAGACTCCTTCAATTGCAAACAGGAGAAACAAGTCAAATTGGCTTAAGCCCAAGGGGAATGCATTGGCTCATAACTCACCAAGTAAATGGATTATTTGGCTTCAGGTTTGGATAGATCCCAGGGCTCAAAGGATAGCCTTAGGATTCTCCCTTTTCCACTCTGCTTCTCTCTGGTCCATTCTGTCCCATTGTCAAGAGCCTTCTTCCCTATGGGGAAGGTATGGAGGACATGGCACAGATGGCTCTAGGCTTACATTAGCCAGTTTGGAAAGCCTAGAAAAAGATAATATCCTCCCCTACTTAAGTATCTATAATAAAAGCATAATATTCTAATTAGACCAGACAGCCAAACGACCTTCCAGACAAAGCTGCAGGAGCCAAGGCAAAGGTGGTTAGGGGCGATCAGGCAAGGCAGGCAGGCAGGCGAGTGGTTAGGAGCCAGTGGTCCCAGATTGTGAGAGGGATGTCCACAGGGATTGGGCCTAAACAGGCAGTTGGATATCCCCCAAGGGGTCCTGGATTGCGAGCAGGTGCAGGCCAGGATGAGGGACCAGGACCACCACCACCCCATGCATGAATTTCGTGCACCAGGGCTCTAGTATTTAATATCAATAAATCCCAGGAAAGGTCTCTGGTGGGCCCAGCTTGGATTACTGCTTGCACATATTGGACCACTCACTAAACCCAGGGGAATAGAGTATTATTATGGGCTGCATACTCCAAGGGCATTGGCTATTGTGAATTTCAACCTCACGAGAATCACTTGGAGTGGGTGATGAGGGAAGAATGACTTCCCAAGATAAGGAATGTAGAGCAATAAAAACAATAGTTGCCTATTATACCCCATCCCCTCCAACTCAGTTAATTTGCACTGTTCTAATTTAAGGTGGAAGCTGAGGTAATTTATTTGTGGCCTCTTTTTTTCTCTAATATAGATGTTCAATGCTATAAATTGCTTCCTAAGTACTGCTTTAGCAGCATCCTAGAAATTCTGATATGTTGTTTTTCATTGTCACTCAATTCAAGATACTTTCTAATATCTGATTTTTTAAAATATATTTTATTGATTTTTTACAGAGAGGAAGGGAGAGGGATAGAGAGTTAGAAACATCGATGAGAGAGAAACATCAATCAGTTGTGTCCTGCACACCTCCCACTGGGGATGTGCCCACAACCAAGGCACATGCCCTTGACCGGAACCAAACCTGGGACCATTCAGTCTGCAGGCCGACGCTCTCTCCACTGAGCCAAACCGGTTGGGGCTGCCCAATTTTTAATTGAGTTTTTTTGTTTTTTGTTATTGAGTTGTAGAAGTTCTTTATATATCCTGAATATTAATCCTTTATCAGATGCATGATCTGCACAATATTTTGTCCCTTTGTGGGTTGCCTGTTCATTCTGTTAGCTGTGTCCTTTGATGTAATTTTGATGAAGCCCATTTCTATTTCATTTGTTGCCTGTGCTTTTGGTATCATATCAGGTGAATCATTGTCAAGCCAGTGTCATGAAGCTTTTCCCTTGTTTTCTTCTAAGGATTTTATAGTTTTAGATATTACACTTAAGTCTTTGATCTATTTTGAATTTATTTTTGTGTGTGGTATAAGGTAAGGGTCCGACTTTTTTTAATATTTTTTTTTATTGATTTCAGAGAGGAAGGGAGAGGGAGAGATAAAAACATCAATGATGAGAATCATTGATTGGCTGCCTCCTGTACACCCCCTACTGGGGATCAAGCCCACCACTTGGGCATGTGCCCCAATCAGGAATCGAATCTTGACCTCCTGGTTCATAGGTCAACACTCAACCACTGAGCCACACCAGCCAGGCCCAACTTTATTCTTTTCTATGTAGAAACCCAGTTTTCCCAGCACAATTTGTTGAAAAGATTGTCCTTTCCCCCATTGAATGGTTTTGGCACCTTCGTCAAAAATCATTTGACCATATATGTGAGGCTCCATTTAACTTTTTTAAGATGTGGAATGCAGCAATAACGTTTAATGTTTTTATCTGCTCATTTTAACCTCTGTTTCAGTTGTGGGTTGGTGTTTATTGCTTATTTCCTCATTGTGAATTATGTTGCTTGGAACTTTACAGGACTGACAATCTTTATTATCCAGATGTTGTGGGTTTTACCTTGTTAGGTGCTGAATGTTTTTGTAATCCCATAAATCCCTGTGAGCTTTGTTCTGGGACAGTTAAGTTACTGGAAATGGTTTGATCTTTTTGAGTCTTGCTCATAGGATTTTTTAAGGCAATTTCAGAACAGTGCTTATTCTAGGGTTAGTTATTGGCCAATACTGAGACTTTTCTAAGTATTCTCCTCAATGCCCCCATGACATTGTCCCCAGTGCCATGGCTGGTGGGAATAGAGACTGTTCTATTCCCTTTCATCTCTCCTGATGGTTCTTTACCTGGCCTCAGATAGTTTCCCCACAGGCTTGTGCCGATCAGTTTTCTGCTGAATATTCAAGGAGACCCTCTTAGCTCTCCAGGAGTTTCTCCGCAGCTCTCGTTCATTCTCTGGCATTTTGTCCTAGGACTCATTGCTTTGGTCTACCTGAACTCTCTGCACTGTCTCCTCAACTCAGTGCACTGGCTCCACTTCAGTCCCCCGTCCTTATGCTACAGCCTGAAAGCTCCCTTAGGGCAGAAAGCTAGGGCAATCATAGGGCTTACCTTGCTTGTTTACCTGCCTGGGATCACTGTCCTTTTTGGTCAATGTCCAGAGCCCGGAAAACCACTGTTTCATGTATTTGGTCTGTTTTTTTTTCTGGTTGCTTCAGGTGGAAGGATAAATATGATCCCTGTAATTCCAGCTTGGCTAAAAAGAGAAGTCTCTACTACCAGCTTTTTCACCTATAAGATCACAAGGTGTCTGAGAAGGACTGTATGAGTTCTATTAAGTCAAAGGGTCACTCACACTAGGTGCTCAGTCAGTTATTCCCTCCTCACTCAACAAAAGTGAGTCTAAAGGGCCTGACTCCCAAGAATCTTAGCTTGGCAATGACTTGGCTGGACTTAAGGAGCTCTCTAAGACAGTGATGGCGAACCTATGACACGCGTGTCAGGTGACACACGAACTCATTTTTTTGGTTGATTTTTCTTTGTTAAATGGCATTTAAATATATAAAATAAATATCAAAAATATAAATCTTTGTTTTGTGTTTATTTTTTAGACACCACAGACGCATGTTTTTTGTTTTGTTAAAAAAAAGTTCTCAGCCGAAACCGGTTTGGCTCAGTGGATAGAGCGTCGGCCTGCGGACTGAGGGGTCCCAGGTTCGATTCCGGTCAAGGGCATGTACCTGGGTTGCGGGCACATCCCCCAGTGGGGGGTGTGCAGGAGGCAGCTGATCGATGTTTCTCTCTCATCGATGTTTCTAGCTCTCTATCTCTCTCCCTTCCTCTCTGTGAAAAATCAATAAAATATATTTAAAAAAAAAAAAAAAAAAAAAAAAAAGTTCTCACAAATACGGAAACGGATGTAGAAGTGGTGATGCAAAGGAGGGAAGGCATGGGGTGGGGCTGGGCTGTCAGGGGTAGGGACAGTAGTGTCTCCTTCACCCCCACGCCTGGTGTCATCTCCTGAAGAGGGGCAGACTATCACATTCCAGAACAGGCGATGTGTCCTCTATCGTGTCTGTTCAATGTAGGAGGAGATGTCTATCTCATCAGGCAGCTCACTAATATTGACCTCAAAGCGATCCTGCACATCATTGAGGATCTTGGCATCATTCTCATCTGACACAAACGTGATGGCCAAACCCTTGGTACCAAACTGGCCTGCTCTAGCCACCAGATGCAGGCAGGTGTCGGAGTCCTCAGGCACGTCGTAATTAAAGGCAGTGTTCACCCCCTCGATGTCCATGCCTCGGCCAAACAGGTTGGTAGCCACAAGAATTCGTCGTGCTGATACCGAGAAAGCCTCTCCTCCCGGGGCGTCCCGCGGTGGATGGCGATGGCTGGGAAGTTCTGCTCCACCTGGAGCGGGCCGGGGCGATGCAGCGCTGCACAGACTTCACAAAGATCACCACCTGGTTGAACTCAAGGACATCCAAAAGGTCAGAGCACTTCCGGCTCTTCTCGTTGTCCTTCAGTGTCACGTAGTACTGCTGCAACCCGTGCAGCGTCAGCCTCGTCTCATCATCCACGAAGATCTCCATTGGGTCCTGCATGAACTTGCGGCAGACGGGGCGGATCTCTTTGCTCAGGGTGGCACTGAACATCATGACTTGCTTCTCGTGGGAGGTCATGCGAAAAATTTCCTGGACATCCCGACGACGCATGTCGAGTTGTTCAAGCATCTTATCGCATTCATCCAAGATAAAGTGTTTAATGTGTTTGAGGTTGAGGCTCTTATTTCGAGCTAAGGCTAGGATGCGGCCAGGGGTCCCCACGACGATATGCGGGCAGTTCTTCTTCAGCACCTCTTCATCCTTCTTGATGGACAGACCTCCAAAAAACACCACCACCTTGACATTGGGCATGTACTTAGAGAAGCGCTCATACTCCTTGCTGATCTGAAAAGCCAGCTCCTGGGTGTGACACATCACCAGCACAGACACCTGCCCAGGAACTGGCTCCAGCTGCTGCAGTGTGGCCAGCACAAACACTGCCGTCTTTCCCATGCCCGACTTGGCCTGGCATAAGACGTCCATTCCCAGAATGGCCTGAGGGATGCACTCATGCTGAACTTCTGATGGATGCTCAAAGCCACAGTCAACAATGGCTCGGAGCAGCTCTGGCTTGAGGAGGAAGTCGCGGAAGCCAGAGCTATGGATGGAGACGTAGGAGCCCTTCACATCCTTCTTGGTGGGGGCCTCAGCCCCGTCTCCCCCGGCTGCGGTCTCCACCTCGTCATCTTCATAGTCCAAGAGCTCGTTGTCCACATCGTTCTCCGCCACAGCTGGGCCGGCCAGGGAGGAGGGAGGGTCTCGGGACGGGTTCACGCAGATTAAGTGAAAACAGAGGAGGAAAGTGGGGGCTTAAGGAACAGAAGATACACTAGTTTCTGACAGAAGAGCTGAGCAAGGCGAACGCGTATGGCGGCAGCAACAGCGATGAAGGAGGCAATCTGCCTTCACTTCCGGTTCCCAGTTTCCCTCTACCCCGGCCCCCGCCTTCTCGGCTGCTAGCGTCAGGCTCAAGGGCTAAATCTTTGTTTTACTATGGTTGCAAATATCAAAAAATTTCTATATGTGACACTGCACCAGAGTTAAGTTAGGGCAGGGGTCCTCAAACTTTTTAAACGGGGCCAGTTCACTGTCCCTCAGACCGTTGGAGGGCCGGACTATAGTTAAAAAAAAAACTATTAACAAATTCCTATGCACACTGCACATATCTTATTTTGAAGTAAAAAAACAGAACGGGAACAAATACAATATTTGTACTTGCATGTGGCCCACGGGCCGTAGTTTGAGGACCCCTGAGTTAGGGTTTTTCAAAATGCCGACACGCTGAGCTCAAAAGGTTCGCCATCACTGCTCTAAGACCAGAAGCCTTGTAACTGGACCTATGCTAGCCAGAAGCCAGTACCCTCTAACCCAGAGTACCATTATAGCAGGAAAATGCCATCTTGGGGGACCCACAGAAAGGCCGAATTATGACTGTGAGCTCCTAGAGATGATGGTCCCAGTTATCCCACTAGACATTGTGGGCACACATCCATTTCACCGATGCTTGGTCCAAGCAAGTCATGGAAATAGTGTCCATGCTCCCTCTCACCAATAACTGATTCAAGAGTGGACATGTTACCCTGTTGTAGCCAGTTACATACAAGATCTTGAGAGTCTAGCGTGGCTTCTGGGAAAGGTTCCCTTCATTTGAAGGGTGTCATGGGAAGACAAATCAGCCTTCTCTGGAGCTGCCATATTCCAAAGTGCCCCTTGGAGCTATTGCCACCATCTTGGTACCAACCTGAGAGTGGAACCAACAGAAAGATGGCGGAGCGGAGAAGGCGGCCCAAGTCCTTGAAGACATCATTGAGCTGCTGAATCAAACAGCCCATCTTACCTCTGGATGTTCAGGTAAGAAAAAAAAAATGTGTTAAGTCAAACTTAAAGCTTCTGTTAGATGCAACCAAAAGTATTGTAACTGAGCCAGCCACCTGGAGAGCTGGAGATCTTATGTGGAGGGGACAGCATCTTAAAGGGATTTTTCCTCCCTTTAAGGAATCCCGAGTTCTTGAGAGCTGTCAGAAGACATGCCCAAGGCCACACTAGAATCGGGAGCTCACGGGTCCATCGGCCTTCCAGCTGGTGCCTGCTCCACCACAGGCCACGCCCTTGGGATCCTTAGTCAGCTCTGATGCTGGGGGCCTCAAAGTTCACCGACCCAAGTCAATATTTAGTTCGCAGGGCAAGCAGACACCAGAGACTTCCTTTAATTTTTGTGCTGAAATCATGTCCGTGGAGCAAAATATCAAAGTCCCCCAAGCTGTAATCAGCACAGTTACAGGTAGCAACTAGTTGCTATCTATAGTTTCTGGACATATTTTTCTGATTGAAAAGAACTTGTTCAAAGGTCCTTCCCAGGCCAATAGAACAGGGCTGATCTCTTAGAGCAGAGGTGAGCACAGGCTTGTGTTTGCTCTTCACCGCGAAGCAGGAAGCCCCTCCTCGCCATCCTGGGAGCACGTGTGAGCCAAGTGGCCATCTCTCAGTAGAAGGGCCTGGAAGGGGTCCAAAGACATCACTTCAACTCCAGAGACTGCCTGGAAAAGAGTTGCCTCAGGCCATACAGAGTTCCTATCTCTAAAGATAGTTTTCTCCTTGCCCACCTGGAAGACCCTCCTGAACCTCGAAGAATTCATTCCTCAGAGTTTCTGAGCCCCCCACTGTGCTGGATGATATTCTAGGTCAGTGGTCGGCAAACTCATTAGCCAACAGAGCCAGATATCAACAGTACAACGACTGAAATTTCTTTTGAGGGCCAAATTTTTTAAGCTTAAACTATATAGGTAGGTACATTGTTATTAACTTAATTAGGGTACTCCTAAGGCTTAGGAAGAGCCACGCTCAAGGGGCCAAAGAGACGCATGTGGTTCGCGAGCTGTAGTTGGCCGACCACGGTTCTAGGTGAACACCCCTCACATAGAATAGCGTCCAGCAGTGAATAAAAACAAAGTCCCCGTGAGTGTAGAGAAAAAGGCAGATCTATAAATAAATACACGATATAATGTCAGATGGTTGTAAGTCTTATAATAAAGCCCAAATCAGAGAAAAGGGAAGGAGAGTGATGGTGTTTTTTCAGAAAGGGTGGTCAGGAAAGACTTCCCTGAAGAGATGAAATTGCAATAGATGAGTTTAGACCTTACTGAATTGAGAAGCCTGCCATGCAAATATCTAGAAAAGGTTCCAAGTGGAGGGAAGAGCAAGCAAGGTCTTAAGACAGGTTTGAAGATTAGCAGAAGGCTGGTGTCACCGGAAGGAGGAAAAGCATGGGAAATAAAATTGGAGAGATGGCGAGGTCAGATCATGAGCGTCTTACAGACCATAAGAAGCATGTTGTCTTTTCCTCTTGCATCCAATCAGACCCCTTGGAAGGTTTGGAGCAGAGAAAGGACATGGCCCAACACATGGTTTAGAGAGCCACTCTGGCTGCTATATCTTTGTAAGCACCTGGTACATAGTAGGTGCTCACTAAATGTCAGTAGTTATCACTGTTTTCAGCCTCAGTGGACTCTTGAGCTCACTGAGGGCAGAGACCTGAATAGAGTCGTCTTGTGTCCCCAGTGCCCAGTACAGAGGCAGTGCTACAATGTGTGGATAAACAAATGAGTGACTCTGGACCTGAATGCGTGAGCAAGCAGGAGTGGGCTCTGAGAACGAGACTCGTGCTCCAGAAGTGTGGCGGGGACACACACTTGCCGAGGCCAGGCTCCGTGTGAAGGCAGCATGCCACTGGTCATGCAGCAGAAAGATCAGGTAGGCACTTGTTTTGGTAAGCACCATTGTCTTGGGCCTAAGGACATACAGGATTCAGCTTGGCCTAAATTTGGGCTGCAGGAACCAAAGTCCATCTACCCACCAGGTAGGTTCAGGGCAGGCAGGACGCTTTGAGGCTCACCCTGGGAGCATCAAGGACAGGTATTTGGCACAAGAGAAACCTAGAGGGTACAACCCACACAGGGACTGGTGTCCAATATTAAAGTACTAGGTGTCTTTGGGAGGCGGCCGAAGTTGTTGTGGGCTAGGGCAGTCATGGAGAGCTTCCTGGAAGATGGGCAAGATGCAAGCTGAAGATACTACAGAGCTGGTATCGTCTCTCCTTGCCTCCAGCTGCCCTGTGAGCTCTCCCACCTCCAAACCACATTTGACCCTCTAGCCATGAGATAAAACCTGAGTTTTTGCACTCAGTTTCTACTTCCAGAAAATGGCCTGAACCTACTCATCTAGCCTGCCTCTCCCAAACAGCCACACTCCGGGCCCTGAACACATCATGCATTTCTCTATCTCAGTGCCTTTGGTCATGCTGTTGGCTGTCAGGAATTCCCTTCTCCTGCCCCACTTTCTAAACTACTGCCCATTCTTAAAAGCCCAGCTTTAGTGTCTGATTTCAGAGGGGTCTCCACCTTGTGACCACACACATCACACACAGTTGGGGTGAGCTGTATGCCAAGCTGGGCTTTAGTTGGGTTCTCTCTCTTTGAGATGACCATTATGTGCCAGTTAGGCCTCTTGTCCCAGGGTAATTATTAGTAATGTCCCTTTCGCTCCCAGATGTGTTCCAGCTAAATGACAAATTATAATAAGGTCACCCTTCATTGCCCCCACTTTTCTCTGCCCTACTGAAATCCTTGGGTAAGAACCATGTTGTCAGAGCCCAGCATAACACTCTGACACATCTGAATAGTCATTCACTCACACAGTAATTTTTGAGGTGCACGTGGGACAAAGCAGCAGACAGGGATGGGGCTAATCATGGCTGACAGCTGCGGGTTGTTCAGGAAGGTGGTGACCCAGAAGCCAGGAATATTCTGGATGAAGAAGCTCCTAAGGGCGAGGTGCATGCGCCCAAACCTGCGCTCAAGCTGCAGATAGGCCCAGTGGGCCTGGGCACTCATGGCCTCCAGCTCCCATTGGATGGCCTCCAGTGGGTCCATAACTGGGCCATCAAGGTTTAGAGGTACCGGTCCTTCCTGTGCCTCCGTCCTTACCTCCAGCTTCTCTGCCTCCTGCTGCTCTTGCACCTCCCAATAGGCCTCCTCCAAGAAGATGGCGCCCTCCTCAGTAATCACTTCCTCCGCCTTCCCGCCCCGCTTCAGCACGAGCCCCCCACCCCTCTGCGCCACAGGCTTTTGCGGCCTCACCCCCAATAAGGCCGGTTTCCAGGTTACGATCAGTCGCTGCGGAGGCCGCTTCCCGGCTCCCAGGACCTGGCGAGGTGGTCCCAGGGCGGCTGCGAGTCTGGGTGCCCGCATTCCCCTGCTTCTCGCGCCCAAGCCCCCAAGGCCAGGCGCGAGTCCCCGCTCTTGTGCCGGGCCAGGCGGCAGGCGCGCGGTGGTTTCCAGGACTTCCGCACCCTCCTCCGCCTTCACCTGCAGAAGCCTCTGGCCTGAAGGGTCTGGGGGGTGAGGGGTGGGGGGAGTTCGGGCAACACAGGGGACTCCTGGAGAGTGGCGGCTGGCGGAACGTGTGGTCTCCAACTCCCTGGCGCGCTCAGCCACCTCGCGCGCTCTTATTGGGATGTGATTCGCTAGGGTCGCCCGGCTGCGAGAGGGGAGGCGGGGTAGGGTGGGGAGGAAGAGACAGAGGTGGGTAGGCTGGGGTCGCGAAGGGCCAGGCCTGGCGGAGGAGCAGGGAACTTCGCGGTGGGGATGAAACATCAGGTGCCAGACAGAACTGGCCGCGTATTAGTAAGGCGCTGGTGGTGAAGTGCGGGGGTGTACCAAGCAAGGAGCAGCTCGGAGTAAGCATCGGGGTCAAGCCCAACCCCCGGTTATAGACAGAATCCTCCATCACAGCTACCAGGCCAGGCGATTACCGTTCCCGCCATCTGCGGTGGGCAGGTGCGAGTCTCCAGGTGCCCTCAGTCCTCTGCGGCTTTGGGGCAGCTTTGCACTGGATAAATTACTCAGGCGTATGCAGAGGTATCCCTTGCAACCAAACGGCGTGCTGAATTGACAGTAATTGACAATTGACGAGCACATGGAGGTGCTCAAACTATGTGAAGAAAGGAGAAACAAGGTCAGAGTAAGAGGTTCTGGGGCAAGGGAGGGTCTCAAGTACTGCCAACCAGGGAGCAAGTGGCATCTGCCTGGTTTCCTCCTCACCAGCGGGGCCCTTCTGGGCCAGTAGGCTGAAAGGTAGACAATTTGACTTAGACTCCGGGGTTACCCCTCTGCTCTGTACCAAACATTTCACAAATGTGAACTCGAGTCTAAAGTGCAGGGTGTGTCCGTGCTTGAATAGGTTAAGACAGTGGTCGGCAAACTCATTAGTCAACAGAGCCAAATATCAACAGTACAATGATTGAAATTTCTCTTAAGAGGCAAATTTTTTAAAACTATATAGGTAGGTACATTGTTATCAGCTTAATTAGGGTACTCCTAAGCTGGCCTTTGCTAAAAACGTCCTCAGTCTGATTGAGGTACGTTCGCTGAGGTCGACCCCTTCCAACTCTCCTCCACACTCGTCTTGTATACTTGTTTCCTCCATCTCCTTTCCGAAAACTGACTTCTTCGCATGGGCCACAAAGTTTCAGTCGCACTGTACATGCACGCCCACGCCCACACGTGGTATTTGGTGGAAGAGCCACAGTCAAGGGGCCAAAGAGCCGCACGTGGCTCGCGAGCCGCGGTTTGCCGACCACTGGGTTAAGAGATTGGATGGACCAGTCCCTGAAGCCCTGATCCTACAATTGCATGTGTTCCTGTGGTCTTGGCTTCAAAACTTGTAGCCTGTGGCGGTGAGTATACCTATGTCCCTGTTCTGCCTTGAATTTTTGCCACCTCCTCCAGAAAGCCTTCATCCTCCCCTGGCGCAATGGGTAAGATAGTCTGAGCCCGCAGGCCCATCCTGGGGCACAAACTCCCCAAGAGGGCAAGGTGGATTTCACTGGGGCGCTAGCCAGAGATCTGACCCACTGAGATGGACAGTGAACATTTGTCAAGTGGAAGGCCAAAGAGATGAAGGGCCCGCCCACTGCCCTTTTTACACAAAACACCTGTTACACACATTAATACTTGTTAATGCCCCTTGGACTCCTGGGTTGGACTCCAGAGTTGCACTGCTTGGCTAAGGACACTGGCTTCAGACCACAGAAAAGCAAGCTCAGTCTGAGCCCTGGATGGGAGGATTTCAGCACAAGTGATGGACCCAGGATAGTGATAACTACCTTTATTAGCAACTGGCCAAGCCATGTCAGCCTCTCAACAGTTTGTCTGAACCTAATGGATCGGCACAAGTGAGCAAGGTCAGGTCCTAGCCCTGTTACTTACCAGTTGTGCACCGTGAGCAGTGGATAACATTTTTCTTGGACAACCAGTATCCATTCATTCTTCATAATAGTACCCCAAATTTCCTCTGAGAAACACATTTTCCCGTCGTCACTGGCTTTTGGTGACTGGTTTGGGGATGGCACAGAATCCCATCAAGGCCAATGAGACAGGAGATGCTTCCTGGGGCTTTTGTGAATAAAAGGACTCCCTTTCTTTTCCTGGTCAGCACTGTGTGAGAATAACAGGTCTGGAATCATAGCAGCATTCTACTCCTACACAAAGGGACAAGCCACTTCGTAGGCCCTGAGGATGCAGTCACAACTGCGCAAGATAGGGCAGAAAGAAATGAGAATGCTCAGACCAACCTTCTGAACTGCTGGATCAATCCTAACCTAAAGAGTAATCTACATCTGGCGTTTCCAGTTTCATGAAATTTCATTAAGCCAATTTGATTTTCCTGACCTTTGCATCCAAGATTAAGTGATAAATGATGCCACTTACCTCAAAGGCACCCTAGATCTTTTATTTCAAATTGCAAAGTTTCTAGGTGCCAAAGTGTAGATCATTCCTGTCCTATATTCATCATCTCCTTAGATGCTAAGGATGTTTGGAGGTTCCAATTCTCCCCCCAGGCTCTCTCCAGCCCTTTCCCAATCAATCAGATAGGTTCACAACTTCCAAACACATCATTCAGAAGTTTTTAATAAACAACTTCATTATAAAAACTTTTTTTTGAAAATGTAATTCTGTAAAACATTGAAAATCTACTTTAACAAAGATATGCCCTGTGCATTTTCTAATGGCACTTATATTTTACAATTAAAAACCTTGTTTTATATAAAGCCAAAAATACTCCAAGAGGTTATTCACTGTGTTTACAAAGTGCTAGAAGGTTTTTGTCTTGTATCTTTCTCTTTAAATAATCTGGCATTACGAAAGAGAGGCTCCAAAGCCTTGACCACTGGGAGGGAGGGGGCGTAGGAGAAGTGGTGTTTCAGGAGCTCTAGTGCCGAATATTCAGAGCGGGAGATGTGCACATGGGGAGAATCAGCTAAGAAAATCAGCTTATATCTAAAGAAACTGGAATAGAATACTTCTTCCAAACACCTCAACAGAGGCACTAGATTATGGTGACTCCTTCTCCTGTCAGAACCACAACACCCTCTTCCCCAGCCACAGCCCCTACTCTCCAGTGGTGAAGGTCACAGCCAATTCCTTCCACAGCAGGTTCAGAGTTCCAGGAGAGGCCAGGCTGGGGTCCCAGAGGAATCTGGATTTTTCTGGCCAACACCTGCCTAAGGCAAAGTTTATTACATAAATATCCTTGTTAGAAGTAAAATATTGATCCTGTACAATATAAATTGTTTTAAAAAAAAGTCGTGTTTACAAACAGCTCCTAGATAAAGAGGGGAGGTAGAAGAGGGGTGGAGAAAACAACTACCAAAAAGAAGGGGTGGATTTAAAGGGCTACTAGGGGAAAGTTTAGGGTAGTAGGAGAATTTCAACTTAGGACAATATCTACGAGCAAAAAAAGTAATCACACCTGCTTTCTAGATTTCCATTAACAAAATGCCATTTGTAAAAGGTTGGGGGGTGGGAACTCATCGGTGCTCCTTTCCCTCTCGCCTCTTTGAGATGTGCACAGATCCTTGGTGCCGGCAGAGTTGGCATGCTATCCTCTGGCCCCCAGGACTGCACTCAACGGTGACCAGCTACTGTACAGGGTGGGAGGTGTCTGCCCCAATCAGGGAAGCTCATTGCTGACAGAAGTTCGAGGAGATGGTGGGGAAAGGGGGCATTACCCCTTTTTCCTGGTCCCTGTTTGGTCTCTGCCACATACCCCTCAGGCTTTCATGGCCTCAGTAAGGGTACTGAAGTGGGTTTGGTACTGAGTGTAGGATAAAGCTATTCTTATCCTTTGAACAACCAGGTCAATAAGGCTTTTTTTTTTTTTTTTTTTTTTTAAATTATGGAAAGGAAGGTTTAAGGAACAGCTAGGTGGCTATGGTAAAAAAAAAAAAAAAAAGTAAAGGCAGATGTTCCTCTGCATTTGCAAAGTTCACAGTGATAGGGAAATTCCTTGTAGGTGGTGAGGGCACTGAGGAAGAGGAAAGGGAGCAGGAGGGAAAGAAGGGGAGGAGGCAAGGCTCCAATTACAAGGTTTTAAATAGTTGCTCTGCCTGTCCTATGAGTTTCCCAGTATCACTAATGGCGGAGAGGATTCAAGGAAGGGACAGGAAAGAGCAGGCAGAAAGGAGGGTTCTCCCCTAACAGCCTGAGTCTATATTCTGTGGCCAGAGGCCCGTTTTCCTCTGTAAAGGAAGGGTGCAGGGAAGGTGGTAAAGGGTTACTGGGTCTAGTGATGAAGACCAGAGACAAGGAGAATGGCAGCACCGAGTCCTGCTTGGATCCTCACATACCATTTCCTGTAATACGAGTCCCAATAACATGCACAGCATGCAGGAGGTGGCTGCGTACCAAGGTGGACGCTTTTTTTAAAATAAACCTTAATCAGTCCCTGGGACTCACTGAAACTAATTTTTAGAAGCAAATTACCTAGTCTGATTCCAACCTTGCCAGATATTTATATCTGGTTTTATTTTTTAAAGGTATCCCAAGATACCCTGCCTAAATCAAAACATGCTTAGTCACTCGACATTGCTTCCAATCAACGGCTAGAGAGCTACATTTTAAGGCTTTCACCTCAAACAAAGAGTACTGGCCTGGGCTGAAGCAGAAGCCTGGGTCTTGGACCTGCTCAGTTTCTGATGATAGACCTAAGTTATCTAGATGGAAGGGGAAGAAGGGGAGGACTGGGAGGAGGCTGAGGCAGTTCCTCGGTAGTTTGTCCTGAAATCCTAGTGGAGAAGCCAGCACGAGGCACCTGCCATGAGAAGTGCCCAGAAACTGCTGGCTGCATCTGTAGGAGTTAACAGTAAAGAGGTAGAAGTGTGTTTCTGAATCAGAGTGGAGGTATCTCAGGAGAGTCCCACATTGGTGGTCCCTGAGCTATCTCCCTTCCATGAGTGGGAAGAGTGCCCATGCAGAACTGAGATGAAGCAGGGATGGGGTTCGGATGGGCAAGGGCTGTGCTGTCTGTGGCAGAGAGCCCCACAAGTCAGAAGAACTAATCATTTGTTGCAAGTAATCTTGCTGAGTATTGGGGGCAAAGCTGATGGGGGCCACAAGAGGAAGGTGGAAGTTCTTTGATGGAGAGCAGAAAAGCCTATGTACAGTGGCCCTGAGTCCAAGGGAACTGCAAAGTAGAGGAGAGAGGAGGGACACTGTGGGTAAGAAAAGTTTGGTGTGGGAAGCAATGATGCACCCATAAGTTAGGACTCAACTATCTGCCCAGTCCTAACTTTCTGAAAACTCCTCTTCCTACAGTTCCACAACTTCCTGGAAAAGGGACAGTTAGGAGACAAATGAGGGGTTCACACCCTCTCCGTTGCTATTCACACCAGCCTAGAACCGAAGCCCCTCCTTCTAAGACTCATGATAACAGCTCATGATGCTCAGGGTAGGGGTTAGGGAATGGGGAGGTGATGGAAGTGGGCATGCCTTTTATTTCTTCCCCTCCCCAGTTCAGGAGGAGAATGAGGGGGTCATGATGTATACTTGGAGAAAAGTAGAATTGCAGACCTGTGAGAAAACGGCTCCAATCTTCTTGCCTGTCTCCTGCAGACACTGCTGAGGAAGGCAGGAACAGATACAGTCATGGAAGATGGCAGAGACTGAAGCAGTCCAAAGTCAGTTTATTTCCCCACAGGGGAAAAATATGACCTCAAGTGAAGAGAAGTCAGCGAGACCTGACTCCGCCTTGTAAACAGGGCTCCAGTTAACACCAGGTACCAAAAGGTTCCAGCTGGTGCCAACTGGAATGGACTGGTGGGAATGAATTCACGGTGTGTAAACAATGTTCACTGCAATCATTGTAAGGCTAACAGCTCGGCAAGGGAGGTGAAATGGTGTGTCTGAAGCGACTGTGTAAACAGTACCGTTGCTGGACAACACTGACTGAAAATGGAGGTGCTGGTACAGGAGGGATGGGATGATGGGGAAGAATAGAGGCCTTCTCTCCTGCCCGCTGGTTGGAAGCAGGTGATGGAGCCAAGTGACCCTCTGTCATCAGGGCCTGACCAACTGTGTGGGGTCTGCAGGTTGGGACCAGAAGGCGGCTTCTTCGGCTATTTTTCTCGAGGTCATCCAAAGTGAAACCCTGTGTCTCCAACAGGTCACCCCTTCTCCAAAGAGAATGAGGTTCTGACACTTTGGAGAAAGAGAGGACTAAGTGTGGCTCCCGATTCAGATAAAAAAAAAAAAAAGTAAAAATACCTGAAGTCCTATAGTATGTGATCTTTTCATGGGGTTGGGGCTCAAAGTTCCTCTTGGAACTGATCCTGGAGCCTGAGCCCCCAAACCAAGTGCTCCATACAGATACTGGATTTTTTCTGTTTGAACCCAGCTCTGAAAGCTCAGCTGCCTTTATGGGGGATACAGATAGGATGGGTACTGAAGCGCCCTGACAGAGTTCAAGACTGAGCTGAGGGCCTCCTTGGGGGCTACTGGAATGCCTGGTGGAAACGAGGCAGGGTGGTGGTGCTCAGGCCAGAGGTGAAAACAGGAGGCAAGGAGTGTAGAGGCCCAAAGTTCAGAGGTCCCCCAGATCCCGGGGAATCTTGAGGCTGAGCTTGCAATGTGGTGAGCAGGGGCTGTGCCTCAGCCTGGGAGTAGCCCATGACCAGGCCTCCTGTGGCCCCAGGAGGGTTACACGAGGGCAGGTTGAGTGGAAGAAAGCCCAGTAAGTGGGAGAAGTCCACATTAGCAGCGCAGAGGGCCTCAGAGAGGTTGGCGGGGCTCTTGGTGAGCAGTGCTTCATCTAGGAGGGCCGCAGCTGCCGCCGGCTGAGGTGAGGCGGGCTGGGGTTCTGCGGATGAAAGAGACAGGCTTCCAGGAAGTTCCGCCATAAAACTATCCACCTCCACTTTGGGCAATTTGTCGGGCAAGTATGAGGTAGATCCAAGCTGGTATTTTGGAGGAAGCTGAGCTGGAGAAGAGATAGGTGAAGATTCCAGAGGATAGCTCATACCCATGGGCAGCGTGTTGTGCACCAGGGAGTGTGGCATGCCTGCACTGGGCATGGGAGGGATGTGGGCGCCATACATGCCCATGGGTAACATACTAGGGAAGGCCTTGGCCCCCATCATGTCCCGAGAGGCCATGCACAGCACTGGGCTCAGCTCTTCCTTCACACTGACTGTGGAACTGCAGCTGAGTAGGCCTAACATGTCCACTGGCTCTGTCTTAATTTTGAGCAGCTCCTGCGAGTGGCTCTTCTTGACATGCCGTGTCAGGTGGTCCTTGCGGCCAAACCGCTGGGCACAGTACTGGCATAGGAAGTCCTTTCGGCCTGTGTGCACCACCAGGTGCCTCCGCACATCCTTACGAGTATAGAAGCGCCGGTCACAGTGGTCACAGGGATGCTTCTTTTCCTTGGCACCCCCTGCTACCCGGCGTGAGTGGGCCTTCAGGTGCTCTAGCAGGGCCTGGGTACTCTCAAAGGTCTGCAGGCACACCTTACAGCTGAGGTCACCGTTGCTAGCGGCATGCATGGCCAGATGGCGCCGGTAGCCCAGCTTCGTATTGTAATTCTTACCGCACTCGGAACAGTGAAGAGCCTCTTTGTTGGGGTCGTGGGTCTGCAGGTGGTTCCGGAGATGGTCCTTGCGGTGAAACATCTTATCACAGTACATGCACTGGTGTGGTTTTTGGGCTGAGTGGGTAGCCATGTGCCTGGGATAGGGATGGAGGAAAAGAAAGACGAGATCACAAGGGCTGGCCAGACAACTGAGGTGCCCATTATCAGGGAACTAGATATAAAAATTATGATAGGGCCATGCAATGGAATGGATGGAATACCACGCCAACTATATTCTAGATATCTCTGCCCACCTGAAGAATCAAATATAGGGTGGGGGGCAAAAGTAGGGTTACAGTTGTCTGTATGAAAAACAATACAATAATTAATAAATAATAATACAATAAACTATTCCATGTACTCATACTATAAACCTACTTTGCCCCACCCTGTATATACTATTTTCTTTCAGCCTTGTATATTTAGTAGCAAAACATCAGGAACAACCTAAATATTCATCAATAGGGAACTGGTTAAATAAATTATAATAAATTCATAAAATAACTCAACTTTTAAAAATGAGGCAGCTTTCCATGTACCCACAGGGAAAAGCTCCTAAAATATAGTAAATGGGGAAAAGCAAGGAGACAGAAGACTGCATATAGACTGGCACTATGCATACAAAAAGAGGGAAATATGTATAAGTTTGCTTATATGTGCTTAAAATATTTCTGGAAGGATATAAAAGAAACTGACAACACTGGTTGCCTTTGGTGAGAAGACACATGCGGCTTATGGGTGTGATGGAGCATTTTCATTGTATCTTTTAGTACCTTTCTAATTATGTGAATGTATTTCCTTTTTAATAAATTATATTTAAAATTTTTTAAATGACACAATAAAGGGAAAATGAGGTTTAGATATACTTCCTGATCTGGGGCTGAGTCAAAAAAGGAAGTTCAATATAATGTATGCAATACAATCCCTTGTGAAAATAAAAAGGGATACATGTTTGAATGCCTCAGCAAGGACACATAAGAAACTGACCCTCCCCCTCACCTCTCCGGGTGCCTTTGGGGAGGAGAATAGTGACTTTAAATGTGAGGACCATTCATTTTTCACTGCATGCCCATTTGTACCATTTAAATTGTTTGCCATGTAAACCAGCAACATATTTTAAATGTTTTCATGGTATATCAGTGTCCATTGGTTTACCTGCCCCCTGCTGGCTGGAAAACAGCTCAGTCTAGGAATTACAATCCAGAGCTCCATAATACATTCAGAATCAACTCAGCAAGACTTTTAGGGCCCACCATTTGCTAGGCCCAGTGTGAGCTGAGTCATTAACCTTGTTCCCCATAAGAGGCTGAAAGCATAGAGCAGTCCCACCCACCAGTAAGTGGCAGAAACTACATTTAAACACAGACCTTCTTGAGAACTGGGCTCACTTAGGAATGCCACCACTGTCTCTAGTATGGCACCCAGTGATCTTTTCTACCTAAAGAGCATCAAACCTGCCCATTCCTCTCATGCTCACACGTATGAGGATTACTGTTGACCTCCTATGACATAACTGACATGATAACAGATGAGAAGTGCTGAGTGACCCACAGCCCACTTCCCTTGTTTGGCAAGTGAAGAAACTGGAGCTCAGAGGTTCGGTGACTCACCCAAGGTCACACAATAGGTGGAGTCAGAGGTCCTGCCTCCTGGACTCGGACCTTCTTACAGCCTCCCAGTCACCTAGACTGTCACCAGGACGGTTTTAGAGGGAGCATTTGAGCTCACACTCCCCGGCATGTATCATCACTTTGGTTCAAATAAACACATAAAAATTCTCAAAAAAAAAGATGGTCTAACAGGACAGCTCCAAGTGGAGTCTACCTAAGACATAGGAGCACAGAATCAAAGCGTTCCTGAGGCCCACAGAACTGTCACGTGGGCAATTCTGGGCACCTACTACCCTGTTACCTGTTTTAGCTCCTTCCTATCAACTGTTTTCCAGAGAAGGAACTGAGGCTTTCTGTGGTCATCTTGTTCATATATTTACCTATTTGCTCTCTGTCTACATTAAGACAGTAAACTCAAGGAGGGCCAGCATTCCCATCTATCTGTGCCTGGTATATACCAGGAGCTCAATCAATCATGATAGATGAATAGATAAAAAACTGCACCAGGCAGCTTATCTCATTTGTAAAGGGCATGTTCATGTTCCTCTAATAGAAAAGCAAAGATAAAATCAAAATTGCTTTTAGCTGGCCCCTTTCTCTTCAAAGCTGCTCTGCTTACATTCAATTTCACTTCAGCAGGGGTTCTTGGGCTTACAAGTTTCAGGAAAGCCACTGACCCAGAGGACACCAGGGACTCTACAGACACAGAAGTAATCATTTGGATGGTTTAGTAGAAGAGGCACTGTAGTACCTAAGAAGCTATGTGACCTTGGGTAAGTTACTTCCCCACTCTGAGCCTCCACTTTAAAATTTATAGATTGGATCACAGCATCTCCTTTACCGTCTAAAGTTCTAAGATGGATTCCTAATTTCTGGCTAAGATTTTCACTGTTACCTTACAGGAGTGGGGAAACTGGTATAGAAAAAAATGTTCAATCTAGTTTGTTCATGGCTATCTGATATTGAACCCAACATATTCTAGTGTTTGAATAAAAAAACACCACCATTATTTTTAAGTGAGTGACCCCAAATGGTTGGAATTCAGGGCACATTTATGAGACAAATTAACCTCTCCTCTTCTGCCACACGCAGTGGAGTCTCTGGCTTTGTCCTCCGGGACCCTCAGGACAGGAAGAGGTATGGGAGTGTCACCTACCTATACAGCTTATACTTGGAGGCAAAAGACTTGCCACAGTGCAGCTGAGGGCAGCTATATGGTCTCTGCTCTGGATGGGGAAGGCTGTGAGGCCTCAGCTTCTCCCCATTTGAGAAGGGTGTCCCCGAGATTTCACATTGGCACTTCACTTGACTCTCTGCCTCCCGGCCCCGAGGCCTGGGGACTATTTTCCAGCCCACTTCCTCCTCCTGCTTTGCATCTTGAATCCAGGGGGGGACGCTGGTGAAAAATGTGGTCATGGCAGGGCTAATGGCGAAGGGCCATGTTACTCAGAAAGCCTCCCCATCGGCTTCACACAGGCTCTCTGCTGTCACAGCTTCCAACGCAGGCTTCAGAAAACAATCTCTTCACCTGAAATATCAGAACATCTGGTGTTAGGGAGCCAAATACCATGGAAATATGGGTTCTGGAGACAAACAGAAACCCGTTCCAATCCCGGCCCTTCCAAATACTTCCCTGAACTGTTTCCTCATATACAAAATAAGCTTAGTAATCTCTTAAATCATAAGAATGTTTTGAAGATTAAATGAGATAATATAAAACATTCAGCAAAGGCTGGGAACCTAATAAATGCTTAGTGGTAACCATTATTCATTAGTACCACCTAGGCTACTGGAAACAAGATAATCTGAGAAAATAAAAGCCCTAAACTCCAAACTTTCTCTTCTAATTTCTCTTTCACATCCTTTCCATTAAACTTAGAGATTGCAGCATATCCTCTTCCTCCTCTTTACCCTAACTCCCCCTCACCCACTACTTTCCACAATTCTCCTACTCGTGGAGGTGTTAAGGAGCAATAAAATGCCCAAAAGGCAACAGAAAAGAAGGAAAAGCCTTTACTTAGGAAATTTACACCCTGAAAAGTCAGCCCCTGTGACAGATTTTGTTTTGTTTTGTTTTAAATATGCCTCCTGCATGCCCCCTACTGGGGATCAAGCCCACAGCCTGAGCATGTGCTCTGACAGGGAATCGAACTGGGGACCTCTTGGTCCATGGGACGAAGCTCAATCCATTGAGCCACACCAGCCGGGCCAGATGTGTTTCTTAGCAGCACATCAACATCAAGAGATTCTATCTGAGGAGGCAACAGCACACTCAGCATTTCCACTAAACCAGTGCTGGTCCCATCCTGCCCTCCACTGCTTCTCTGAGTCTTTTTGTCTCAGGCCCAGACCATGCTTCTTTAACAAAGCCTGTCCGATACCCCAAGTTGCTGAGTGGCCCCTCCTATAGACCTTCATAGTGCACATTCATTTCTCCATTACGAGCAGGTTAACAACATACTTGCATTAGAACTTAGTCTCCTCCTCCAAACTCTGATTCTTTGACGGCTCAGATCATCTCTTTCATCTCCATACACCTAGCACCTAGAAAAGGACCCTCAACTTTCTTTTAGGTGAGTAAGTTAATCGTTGAATATAAGTTGATTCTCATAGGCTTAACTTAGGCTCAGGAAGTTCTGGTTTAAACTGGGTTAAACTGGGTTATAGCACTTCCAAAGTGTGGAGCCATTACCCTGAAGTATGCTCCTTTCTTTTATTGAATAGAAGGGGTAGGGACTGGGGAGGGGAGAGGCTGGAGCAGGTGTCAGTACTTCTTTCCTAACATCAACTCAGAGGAAGAGGACAGGAGTTACCAAACTGACTCAAAAGGGGACAACAGATCCACATTCACACTCACAAGCTCATCACAGAGTACCAATTGCAATGCAATTTGCTGCAACAGGGATTCCCTTTGAAGAGGTCATGCCAAAATATGGTCATGAGACCTTTCCATGTGAAGGGAGCAGAGATGGTAGCTGGGGGTTGTCCACGAGAATCTGGGGAGGGCTCCAACCATACACACTAGCTGTGAGCCACAGAATGCTTGCTCAGCTCATTAGCAACTGCTGCTTACAGTGACCATTCATCCAACAGACTGGCCTTGAACGAGATGATAGGATCAGCGGGTTCATGCTCTAGAGAGCTTTGCTCATCATTAACATGAGCTATGTATGTCCTGTTCAGAAACCATTCCACTTGTTGAAGAAACGTTGCAATGTAATATGATAAACATTTCCTCATCATGTGTGGAGATTTGCCTAGAATGATCTGCACAAAGGTGGCTGCACTTTGCATGAATCACATGCTGGTGAGGTATAGGTAGCACCAAAAACTAGTCCCACTTGAGCCTTTGAGTAAAGGCATATTTACCTGCTTCATTATAAACCTCAAAGGTCCCTGATGTCCTGCTTTCATTGTTTAAGTATCCTCCTTCTTCACAAGGGTGGAATTACCTGTTTATAATATCAGCGATTACTATGCACCTTGGAATTGAGTAGATAGGAAGCTCAAATTTGAATGTCTAATTTGGAGGGGATTTCCTTTACCTTCAAAGTCAAATTCTGCTTCCTCTTGATATCTGAAATCATGCACCTCAACCTCTGGAAAGTTGGGAATAGCAGCCAGAGGGAAGCAAGTTGTACCATCCTGGCTAATGTGAGAGGGGAGCCTAGCCCTGGAAATTCCGCACAAACTCAGAAAGAGAACAGTACATCCCCCACCTCCCACACGTCCACCTCATCTGTTCTCCTGAACAAGCACAAACAAGACACAGCAATTTAGTATGAGTAATGGGCTTCTAGGAAACAGGCTCATGAGGTTGTATTCACAGAACCAAAGGAGGAAGCCAGCAGCCATGTGCTTGCCTTGATCTGCATTTAATGGGGCTATGGCTTTAAAAAGAAAACAGCCAACACCCTGATCCTACTCACCCTAGCTTTTAAAAAGGCACAGCGGAAGTCCTTACCTACAGTCATTGAAAAGCTGCTGGATGGCCAAAGCTGCTAGTGTTACCTTAAGGAGTCCTTTTGGGAATCTAGTCTCTCTCCCTCTGTCCTTTGTCTGCAAACTCCACTCCTCCAAAGGAATCCTGAGCTTTTCTCACGTCAGGCCTATTCCTTCAGTTCTTCCTTGGCAAAACTGTCAAAGAATTCTGCTTCCCTTCAAAGCTGCTCTTCTGGTCTCACATGCTAACTTTAACTACAGAGAAGCTGACAGAACCTGTTCCCATAAAACAAACACAATCACTCCCAGTTACTGGTATAACTCAGTATATTTTCATCCCAAGATTCCTTCTGGCACCTGATCTGAAGAGGGAGGTAGTGTGGAAAGAACCTTGGACTTGCTATCAGAAGAGCTGCCACTCACTGGCTGTGAAACTATGGGCAGGTTATTTTGTTTCTCTGAACCTCCGTTTCCTCAATTTCTAAGATAGAGATTTATTGAGAACATTTGAGATCTTGCTTCTTGACCTCAATCTGGCTGAAATAAATGGTTATAAAAATTTTTTTTAATAAAATCGAGATTTATTATCCTTAACTATAATATTCTCATGGAGGATTAAGTGAAGTAATATTCCTGAAAGCATCTGACATATAAAATGTGTGAATACGCGCAGTGTCATCTCTGACATCTAATTTGTGTCTGCCTCTTTCCCACATGGGGCCTGAGTAGGACTACTGTTTCCCCTCCCCTTTAATGTTACTTTTCAGACCTCAGCTTCCTTCCCTTCCCATCATCTCCCCAGAATGCAACCTTCCCCTTTTCCCCTCACAATTAACCCTCAGTCATCCCCCCTCACCAGTCCCTCTTTACTTTACCTTCCTGGGCCAGAGCTCTCTCACTTGAGGCATCTCTTCTATTATTAAGTCTCTGTACCACAAATACAAGTGCCTGCTAAAAACTCTGTAAGGCCCCCTTTGGAAGCTGAAAGGAGACCAACTGCTCCCCAGCCTGTCTGTCCTCTGTTGTGAGCCATCATACCCGCTGCCTTCTGATGAAACTAGTTTTTATGATGTTACATCATCTCTATAGAAACTGTGTTCTTTCTCCATTATTAGCCTGTTTCCTCATCTGTAAAGCTAAAAATACTAACCTCACAGGCTTGTTGTAAGGATTATGTGAGTCAGGTATGCAAAGAGCTCAGCATAGGGCCTCTCTGGCAGTAAGCACCCAACAAAAGGCAGCTATTATCTTTGCCTTTGTATTGAGTTGCCTGTTCCCACCTTCGGCTGCCTGCCGCACTAGAGTTCTCCCAACCCTCTCAAACGCTGTGGAGAAACAGCCCTCCTGCAGCAAGGAAAGGGTTAACCTCTAAGTGTTCTTAACTGGAGAGACCCACAGAGGATTAACAGCTCCACTTCAGTGACTACCCTAAAATAGCTTTTATCCCTCCTGCCTGAGAGCTACTTGGGGATCTGAAGAACTCAATTCAACACCTGCCGAGGAGGAAACACACCCTGGAACCCATTCCTTGGGGCGGATAGAATCTTCCCTTAAGCAGAACCCAAAATAGCAACTGGGAAATTATAAATAGACTTAAGGGGGGGGGGGGGGGGAGAAACACACCCAACAACACAGATCCTGACCTGGGCACCAGACATGAATCCAAAAGACACACTGCCTGGCTGGGAAACAGGGGGACGCAGAGAACGAGAAGAGCTGCCCCCGCACGCGCGCTCGCGCTCACACACGGGGAGTGGTGGGAGAGTTAAATGACAGGGGCCGGGGAGTCGCGGCGCCTTGCATCATCCGTTCCAGGAGACACCCGACTGGATGAGCAGGGCTTGGGTCTACTCCGGGGCTGCCAGTCCTGTCCGTTCGGACGGGCCCTCTCTCGGGTCCCTCTGGCTCGCGATGTCCTCCATCCCCGCTGCCTCCCACTGCCGAGGAAGCCTGGAGGAAAGGGCTGCCGCTCACTGCGGCCCCATTTTCACCAAGAGGAGAGCTGATTAGATGCCCACCCCCACCCCTGTCCCAATCTGGTGACCCTACCTGGGGGGGGGGGGGGGGGTGTCCAGAAACCCAAGGCCAGCCTCTATCACAGCCCTAAACTGACAGGTGGAAAAACACACAAGCCAGTGACAAGCCGCGCGGGCAGGTGAAGGCACCACCAGCTCCCCACGCCAGCTGTCCCCATGGCGTCCACCTTACTGGTCCCTCCCCCACCAGGCTGGGCCGCAGCGGGGGGCTGCACTGCAGGGACCCGCTTGGCTCCCCCGGCAGCTTCTGGAGTCTAGAAGTTTCATTCCCCTGGGTCTGGGCAGGGGGAGAAGGGGGGATGGCTGCTGGGGAAGGAACACATTCGGGGACCGGTTTGGAGGTCTCAGGGACGGGAAGGAAGGGCGAGTATGGCCAGGGATCATGAGCAAGCCAACTGGATCTCTAAGGGACCCCCCCCCCCCCCCGCAAAAAAAAAGACACTGGGGAATTATGCGGACTGGAAGGTTCCAGGTAGTCACAAGTGAATTCCCCGAAGTTCAAGAGTCTGGAAACGGGTGTTGGGGTAGGAGAGACCTCAGGTCCGGGAAGAGGGTCGCGGCGGAGGGAACCGTGGGTAGGTCCTGCCGGGGTTGCGGGCAGCCTCGAACAGGGCGGCGAGGCTCTGGGAAAGGAAGCGGAGGGTGCAGAGCGGGCTCCGGGCAGGGCGGGGGTCGGCAGGTCTGAGGAGGCGTGTCCGGGGGAGCGAGCAGGTGCAGCTCGTCTGGGTCTCCAGGGACCCGGGGCCGGGGCGGTGGACCCTTCGGGCTGCGGCTCCCAGTCTCGGACGGGAGGGGGGGCGCAGTGGAGTTTCTTCGCGGCCCCCAGAGCCCGGTGGCTGGTCCGGGGAGAGTTTTCGTCACCGCGGGGCCTATCTGGGCCCCGGCTGACGCACAGGGGGCCCCGGCCGGGGGTGTGGACGACCGCGCTGAGGGGCCCAAGAAGAGGGGCGCCGCCGCTCCGGGTGCCGGGCGCGCGGGCGCAACGAGACGGCCTCCCGCCCCGCTCCCCGCCGTCCCCCGGGGCCCTCGCCGGCACTCACCGCGCTCGGGGCCCCGCACTGCGGGCCGGGCCGCGCTCGGGCTCCGCCGGGCCCGCTCAGGCCCCGGTAGTGGCGGCGGTCGGGCCATTGTACGGTGCATTGTGGGAGCCGCGCGAGCGGGCGCTCGGGCAGGGGAGGGGGCGGTGCCGCGGGCTCTCTATGGTCCCGCCCGCCTGCCTGCTAGAGCGGCCGGGGCGGTGCGCGGGCGGGCGGCGCGCGGGGCCCGCCGGGAGCGGGGCGGACGCTCACGCCCCGCCCGCCCTCTCCGCCTCCGCGCCTGGCGCGCTGGGGCTCGGGAGCCGACCTGGGCGCCGCGGCGATGGCGTGGCGGCCCCTGCCGCTGCGTGCGTCTCTCCTGCTGCTGCTCCTGCCGCTCCCGGGGCTGCTCGCGGGCTCCTGGGACCCGGCCGGCTACCTGCTCTACTGCCCATGCATGGGTAAGGCCGCCCGGGCCCTCTGCTCACGGGGGAAACTGAGGCCCCGAGAGGCGAAGCCGCGCCTCCAAGCCTCTCCCCGGACGGGTCCGGGAGGGCGCCCAGCCGGGGGCACGGAGGGGCCTCTGGGTCCCACCCCCTATTTGGCAGCAGATGAGAAAACTGAGGCCAGGAGAGGTTGCATGTCTTGCGCAAGGTCCAAGCTCGCCCGGAGTCCAGTGAACGGAATTCGTGGGCCAGGACTTGATGCCACTGGCTCCACAAGGACTCTGGGCGATTCTTTCATTCATTCGACAAATATTTACCGGGCGCTTTCTCTGTGCCCAGCCCTGTGCTCTGCTCTAGGGATATGGCAGTGATAAGACAGACAACCCCATGGCCTTGTAGAGCTTCCATTTTAGTTGGGAAAGACAGTCAATAAAAGAGAAACATTAAAAAAAAATCAGTAATTACCTATTACTTAGGGAAAATAATGTAGAGAAAGGTAAGGAAGAAGCTCATGGCCAGCTGAGGGATGCAGTTTAAATGGGGTGGTGGGCCATCACGGTAAAAGTCATGCCTTCCTAATCCTCCAGACCCCTCACCATGATCATTTGGACCTCTGCCCATCTTCATCACACCCTTCTCCTTTCCCAGATCCTCCAGCTGCACACTCACCCCTCTCTATTCCTCACACATAGGCAGGTCTTGCAGCCTGTGCTGTTCCCTACACCTGGGACACCCTCCTTTTCACTTCTGCCAGACCAACTTTTTTTTTTTTTTTAATATATTTTACTGATTTTTTTACAGAGAGGAAGGGAGAGGGATAGAGAGTTAGAAACATCGATGCGAGAGAAACATCAATCAGCCACCTCCTGCACATCTCCCACTGGGAATGTGCCCACAACCGAGGTACATGCCCTTGACTGGAACCAAACCTGGGACCTTTCAGTCCTCAGGCCAACGCTCTATCCACTGAGCCAAACCCGTCAGGGCCAGACCAACTTGTTTCCATCCTCAGATCACAGTTTAAATGTCACCAGAAAGGACTTCATTGACCTCAGCTGAAATAATCTACTCCTTGCTGTTCATCACCAAGTTTTTTCCCATTCCTTCTTGAAATTATAAAAGTTTATCACTGTATATTTATTTACACATCTCATGTCTCCCTACCTGGACTGTGAGTACCTTAAGGGCAGAGACCTTGCCTTTCTTGCTCACTCCTGTATTCTAGCACCTAGCAGAGAGCCTGGCACATTGTAGCTTCTCAGTATTTGTGAGATGAATGAATGGATGCCATGCTAGGGATAACAAAACAAAACAAAAAAAAATCAGAGAGGGTCCTTGCCCCGAGGCATTCACAGGCTGAGGAAACAGCCACTATAAAGGTCGGAAAGTGGGAAAGGACCTTCTAGGATAAGTGAAGACTTGGTAACTCAAATCCAAGATGGGACGCAGAGGAGGGGGCTGAGTAATGGCAGGGGCAGGTGAAAGGATCCCAGTGAATGAAGCACTGGAGTTGCCCCTTTCGTAGGTGAGTAGAGAGAGAGGTGGAAAGGCACTCTTGGAGGGAACAGCAAAAAACAGAGGCTTGGGTTGAGGATGTGTAGAGTAGAGTGTAGAGCATGTTTGGGAAACAGAAGGGAACTTGGAGTGGCTGAGGCAGAAGGGACAGGGCCTGAAGGGCCTTGACTGTTAGGCATCTAGACTTGATCCCACACTCCCAGCTCCCCTGGCCTTCCCCAACCCTGGCTCTGCATCCTTTGTGAGTCCGGCATTTCCCCATGCCCTCTGCCCCAGGCCTCACCTCTCACAATATACCATCCAGGGCGCTTCGGGAACCAGGCTGATCACTTCTTGGGCTCCCTGGCATTTGCAAAGCTATTGAACCGCACCCTGGCTGTACCCCCTTGGATTGAGTACCAACATCACAAGCCTCCATTTACCAATGTGAGTACCTCCCGCTGACCTTGGCCCTTGTCCACCTTTTCCCAATCCCTTTCACCTCTGCTCGATCCCAAAGTCCTCTGGGCGTCACCTCCCACCCCTCTGTGCTTGCCCTACCGCCACCCAGAACTGTCTTCCCTGGAATAAAATAACTAATATTTGTCCTGCACCTGCTGTCTGCCAGGTACTGTTCTGAGCACTGCATGAAGATTAGCTCTTTTCGGAATTCTCAGGTATTTGATTCTAGAGCCTGTGACCTGAACCTAAAGCCCCATTCATTTCCAGACCTTGTTGATCCCACCCTTTGTGCATCCCATTAGTCAAAGATGATGGGTGCTGTTATCAGTTTTGAAAGGTAAACTGAAGCACAGGTTAGTTAAATAACGTGTCCGAGGCCACAAACCCAGACTCCCAACACCACCTTTCATCCCATCAGGGGCTCCCTGAGCTTAGTGATGCTCAGCACCCTCTAATTCCTTGCTTATTCTTTGTGTCTTCCACTTGTCCTGTGTCTGTCTTTGTTCACACTGTATCCCCAAGGGTCTGGCAGTAGTGACTGAATTAGTATTTAATGAATTGACTTTACAAGTTTTCAATAAACTTTAAAAATTATATTTAGTATGTATAAAACATTGTATTTCATTTTTTATAGTCTTTGCATAGGATTTATTTTTTCCTTGGCAGGCCTGTAGTTAGAAAGGTTTTTTAACAAAGGTTAAAAGCCAGAGTACCTGAGATCATAACCTGGCATGGCCACTTACTGGGTGTGTGGACTGGGCAGGGTACTTGATCTCTTTGTGTCTTGGCTTCCTCATCTTTAAAATAAGCTGGTAATAATGGTTGCTACCTCCTATTCGAGTTAGCGATTGTGCATGCCCTGAACGTTGTGTGTTTCTCTCTTAGAATCAACTGAACTCAATATAAAGTGCTTAGAACACAAGAAGTCCTCAGTAACCAGGAGTCATTGGCGTTCTGACTTTTTTTGCACCCACTGGTATAATTTAGACATTGCCCATTCATCCCCCTCTTTTTCTCACCTTGCCTTCTCATCCGAGTCTTTCGGAGTCTTCGCTTCTTGCTTTCTACAGGTTACTTACCCTGCCCCAGTTTGGCTCCCCTTACCTACTGGGACTGTTCCCACAGAAGTCCCAGGACCCCAGAATTGCCAAATCCCGTCTTCATCTCAGCTGACCTCCTGGTGGCACCTGGCCTTGTGAGCCTCTCTCCTTCCTGAACTTCCTTACTCCCCTGGCTTGCAAGGCACACACACAGCCTGTTCCTGCTTCAATCCCGACCTCTCAGCATTTTTCTCTTTGCACTGTATCGGGGGCTGCTCTATCTCTGCCCACTGTTTAAATATTGGTGAGTCTTCTCTTTCTGTTTTCTTATTGACTATGTGACCTCGGATGAGTTCACCTGGGTTTCTTCATAAGTGACCTGGAGATGGTTGTATTCCTCCTCTTAGAATTAGATTGGCAAGTCCATGAAATGTAATGAGTACAGCACCTGCTGCTAAGTCAGCAGTCAATAAATATTAGTTGCTATTATTGCTATTACTTGCTTTGCTATAAATTTCTGTTGACTCTTTTGGCTTTCACTGTTCTCCACGTACCTCCCAAGTTTATCGGTGGCCCAGACTCTCCTCTGACCATCGGCCTCTGTTTCTAACTCCTAGGCCTTTGGGTCTGCTTGAATGTTCCACCAATAGCTCAAATTTTCAAAGCCAGAACTTGGCATCTTTCCCCTTAAACTTGTGTGACCTCCTATATTCCAAGCTGTAATGTATGTCACCTTCATTCATCTGGATACCAAGCCAGGAATCTACAAGTTATCCTAAATGCCTCCCTTTGCTCTCTACTTCACTTTCTTTTACATCTTCTAGAATTTCCATGCCTCTGCATCTTCACTTGGACTTAATGTGTGATGCTCAGAAATATATGTTGAATGAATACTTGAACAAACAAAAGGACCATTGTAGTAGCTTCTTAACTCCTCCCTCTAATCTTACCGTAGATACGTTCTCTCCTCCACCACCAGAGTGATCTTTCAAAAAGGCAAATCTCATTATTTCTGCTTAAAATCCTCCAGCAAGACCTTGTTGCTAATAGTTAAGGTTCCCAAAATCTGTTCTTTGGAATGCCAATGACTCGTACAAGAAGTGTGCAGTGGTTAAATCACTTTGGGAAATTTTATTATCAATTTCCCATCTCCCCCAAATTGGGGATTCAGAATGCACACTAGCATATTAAAGGCCCTGAGAAGTCCTATAGTAAGGAAACCAGCTTAACACAGTATTTCCCAAGCATTTTTAACTCTGGTGTCTTCTTATTGCAGAATCTTTTATCCACCTAAACTAGCTTGGGAACCCTGACGTATAGGATAAAGTCTAAATTTTATTCCTGGTGTTTTAAGAAATTCTTTCGAATCTAGAAAGAAACAGAGATTAATATCACCATCTGTGTATACACCACTAGAAGTGGTCATTTAACAGTTTCTCATCTTTGCTACAGATACAGTTGTTAAAAGATACAATCTCTCTTGGCTCCTGAGGCTAATCCCAATCCCTCCCCCCACCCCTAAGGCAACCACTATCTTGGATTTTAGTGTCTTTGGTGTGACTCTTCCAAGTTCTTTCTTATATTTGAGAGTCCTTGTAACCATCTCCTGGTGCAAAGTGCAAGAATTTCTTTAGGGCAAATACCTCGAGGTGGTGGAAGGAGCAATTTAAACTCTATTAGATGCTTCAGGATTACATTCCAAAGTGGTTGTTCCAAAATGTACACTTCTACTCCAGCCAAGTGCGGAAAACGCCCCTTCCTTCACATCTCTTCCAATAATTAGAGTTAAGCTTTTACATTTTTTCTAATCTCGTGGGTGAGAAGTAATGCCTTACTTATCATGGTAATTTGCTTTTTCCTAATTACTAGCTAGTGAAGTTGCGCATCTTTTGAGTGTATTGGCTATTTGGGTTTTCTTTGCTGTGAGTTGTTCACTCCTGTCCTCTGCCCATGTTCTCTCTCACATCATTTCTCTTTTTTCTTAGAGATCAGTAGGCATTTTCTAACCCAAGGGAAATTGCTCTTTGTTCTTTACAGATAACTTGACCCTGCCCTTCTGTTACCTCCTTTTTCTATAGATCCATGTGCCCTTCGAGAAGTACTTCAAGCTGGCGCCCCTCAAGGCTTACCATCGGGTCATCAGCCTGGAGGACTTCATGGAGAAGCTGGCCCCCACCCATTGGCCCCCTGAGAAGCGGGTAGCATACTGCTTTGAGGTGGCGGCCCAGAGAAGCCCTGATAAGAAGACATGCCCGATGAAGGTGAGTCCTGGGGACCTGGGGCCCTTTCTGCCTGATCGATGTTCTCTTGGCCCATGAGGCACTGCGTGATGGCTCTATGTTGGGGAAGGCACCAGAAGGGCATAAGATAGAAAGACGGAAATTTAAGTCATTTCTGGCATATGCCAGTGGTGTCACTTTGGGCAGCGGACTTTGCTTCCTCTGAGCTCTGAGCCTTTATTCTACCTGTAAAACAAAGATGACAGTCCTTTCCCTGTCTCACTCATACAGTATCATGAGAGCCAGGGTGTAAGAGTGCTTGTAAACTGTTAAGTGCCACATCAGTGGTAACCACTAATGCTCACATAGCACTTACTATATGCTGTGCCATGCTAAGAGCTTTACACTTATTAACCCACTTAATCTTCAAAGTGCTCCATGAGGAAAGTACTATTAACATCCCCATTTTATAGAGAGGACACTGAGTGCTACAGAGAGATTCAATATTTTGACCAAGGTCACATGGTAAACAAGTGGTGGAGCCACGATTCAACCCTAGGTAATTTGGCTCCATTTCCCACTCTCCTAAGTTGTATACTTTCCTGTCTTCAGCAGGTCAATGAGACGCTGTTATATGTTATCAGTACAAATTGTAAACTTCTGGCACCTTGGGAATAAAACAATCCTCAATATGCCTTTCAGTGCTTAACCTAAAGTCTGGGGAGGGTGGTTAGCAGAGCCTTGAAATGGGAGAAAGGAGATGGATTATAGTCCTAACACTGCCCTCACTTGCCGTATGAGTTTGGGCAAGTGTCTTATCCTGTCTGGGCCCCAGTTTCCATATTGAAAGTAGCAGCATTGGATTACCTGATCTTAAAAGTCTCTTGAAGCCCTAATTCATGGTCCCATATCCACGGTCCACTTCCTCCCCAGATCCACATCAATGCTACAGGGAAAGACTCCTCCAGACACTGGTGAACCTCTCCTGCTGGAAACCAGACTGAAGGTGGAACTGCCCTCCTCGGGCCCCAGGCCAGGAATTACAAACTGACATTCCTATGGGCCATCCTGTGAGGGTGTTGCAGCTTGAGTAAAATCGCCCAGAGTTCCCCAGCCACAATTCCTTGGCCCCATCCCCAGTTGGCTTTCCTCCCCCCTCAGTAAGCCTTTGACCACTCTCTTTCTGCAGGAAGGAAACCCCTTTGGCCCATTTTGGGATCAGTTTCATGTGAGTTTCAACAAGTCGGAGCTTTTTTCGGGCCTTTCCTACAGCGCCTCCTACAAAGACCAGTGGATCCAGAGGTACTTGGAGGGGGCGGCATTGCTGGGTTTGGGGAGAGGTATGGAGCCCCTGGGCATTCAGCACCTTCCTGGCCCTTTCCCCCTTTACCACACCCTGATATATGAGACCAAAGGTGCAGCTGTTCTGTCTGCTGAACTTGGGATCCTGTGTGCTCTGTTCCCATCTCAATGCCTGACACTGTGGAACGTTGACCTGCCACGAGGTTGGGCAAGAGTTTATCAGCCGATAAAGAATGTCATAAAAAGAATATTGTGCGGTCACATGAGTCTTGATTTCCTCCTCTAGGCGTGAGAATCACTCCCCTGTTACCTTCTTCTTAACAAGGTGAAAATTGGAAGCAGCTTCTAGAGAAGAACAGCTTTAGGTGCAGACTGAGGAGTGATGTCATCCTGATAATAATTGGATGTGCTTTATTAGTTGCCCTCCAGTAGGTCCTATTTTAAAAAATAGGTTAGCAGGGCATAGGCACAGGCCGGGAGGTATTTATAAAGCGTCTGTCATGTCTGAGACATAGTACTCAAGGGCCAGAGGTGACATATAAAAAGGAGGAAGACCCAGCCTCAGCCTTCAGCTAGCGCCTGTCTAGTTGTAATGATAACTAACATAGTGTACTTGCCCTTGATGCTATGGTGTGGCAAGAAAGCGTGGGCTTAGAAGTCAGACTTGGGTTAGGAGCTATGAGAAGCTTATGAATTCATGCGTGGTCACAGCACTTGGCATTTAGTGAGCTAAGGGTAGACTGACGTAGAGAAACAAGCATAGGCTCAGGATAAGACGGGCCTGAGCTCCGACCCAGCCCTGCCTCTTTCTTAAGTGATTGAGCAAATCACTGTAGCTGTCTCGCCTGCATTTCCTCCTTGGTTTAATGGAAGGAGCATGATGGTATTTGCCTTCTAGTGTATAGAGCAGGGATGGGCAAACTTTTTGACTCGAGGGCCACAATGGGTTCTTAAACTGGACCGGAGGGCCGGAACAAAAGCATGGATGGAGTGTTTGTGTCAACTAATATAAATTCAAAGTAAACATCATTACATAAAAGGGTACGGTCTTTTTTTTTTTTTTTTTTTTTTAGTTTTATTCATTTCAAACGGGCCGGATCCGGCCCGCGGGCCGTAGTTTGCCCACTGCTGGTATAGAGTGTATGGCAGCTTGTAGAGGGCCAACCAGTGTTAGCTATTACAATTATTATTCACAAGTTTTATCTTATTTAAGCCTTTCAGAAATTCCATGAAGTGGTATTATGGTCAATTTTCATTTGACAGGTGAGAAAACTGAGCCCAAGGAGGTTAAATAACTTGCCCAAGGTAATGCAGCTGTTGAGTAAGCCTTTAATAGGTAATAAAAACTAATATTTATTTAGTGCCCACTATATGCCAGATACTGCTCTAAGTCTTCGAAGGTAGTAATTCACTTAATCCTTCCACAAGCCTCTTGGGACAGGTGTTATTGTCATGTGTGCTTTGCAGGTAAGGAAACTGAAGAAGAGAGGAGTCAAGTCACTTGCCCATGATCACACAGCCTGAAGTGACAGTCTGGGATTTGAACGCAGGCAGCCTGACTCCAGAGCACCCCCATGCTTAATCACCGTGGGGAAAACAGCTATGCCTTTAACAGCTGCCAATTCCTATTTGGAACTTACCTTCAGAGCTAGTTCCTGAGCTGCTCAGTTATGGCAAATTCTAATCCCCCTCATTGTTAATCCCGGGTAGTGCAGTCCCATTTAATCACCTACTTGGTTCTCCCCATTCAGCTCTGAAGAACTTGGAGCTATTACCAGAAGGCAGACCTGCCCTGAATGCATAGAGATTTGCCCCTTATCACAAAATGCCGGGAAGGAAGAAAATATGACACCAGCTCTAAAAGCAGCTCCAGCAGCAAATTCCAGAAAGCCAGAAAAAGCACACAGTCCTGGTTGGAAAAGAAGGGACAGTGCTGCATGGATGCATCAGTCGAGGAATGTTGCTGAAACACCTTTTTATCGCCCCACAGTCTTGTTGTAGTTCACTGGGTCGTAGGAATTGTGTGAGGTCTTGAGGAAGCCAGGTTTTTAGGAAAAGAAGTCTGAGAGAGAAGATGAGGTCCTTGGAGGCAATTTGAGAGAGTTAGGGCCGCCTGGGCAGCTGCCTTCCTTTATGTCATCCTCCCACAGTTAAGAGGCACCTCCTGAGTGTCAGGCACTGGTGTGGGTGCTGGGCATTCAGGCAAGAATAAGGCTGTTAAGGCCCTTGCCCTGACGGAGGTGAGTCTAATGGGGGAGACAGTGAATACTTTTACATAAGATCGTTCCAAAAGACGTGGTGCTCTGAAGGACAAACGGGATGTGTGATTGGCAGGGCTGAGACCTTGTCTTCGTCAGCTGGGGCTGCTCTAACAAAACACCACAAACTAGGGGGCTTAACCAGCAGACATTTATTTCTTATAGTTCTGGAGGCTGGGAAGTCTGAGATCAGAGTGCCAATATGGTTGAGTTCTGGTGAGGACTTCGTGGCTTGCAGGCACTACCTTCTTTCTTGCTGTCTCCAAACATGTTGGAGAGCAAGCTCTCTGTCTCTTATAAGAGCACAGATTCCATCATGAGGACTCCACCCTCATGAGCTCATCTAAAACCTAACCACCTCCCAAAGGCTGGGGCAGTCAGCTGGCGTTGAAACACTTGACCTCTCCATGTGGCTTGGACTCTGAGAGCATGGCATGGTGGCCGGGTTCTGCAAGGGTGCAACCCAGGAGGGAATGTTCCAAGGGACAAAAGGTGGAAGCTGCCTGGCCAGAATGACTGTTAGTTAAGTGTCATCCCAAGCACCAAAAGGTTGCCAGTGCAATTCCCGCTTGAGGGCACATACCTGAATTGCCGGTTTGATTCCCCAGTCAGAGAGCCTACAGAAGGCAGCCAAATGATGTTTCTCACATTGATGTCGTTCCACCCCCCTCCTCCATCCTTCCTTTCCTCCCTTCCTCTCTCTAAAAATATCAATTAAAAATTTTAAAAAAAACATAGTGGACACTTGCTAGCTGTTGAAAATTGTCCTTTGGGGGTAAGGATATGGGTTCCCTGGCTCACTGTGTGACTCGGCAGATTGCTTCCCTTCTCTGGCTGCAGTCCTCCATCTGTAAAATGAAGGGTGAGCAAGGTCAATGGTTTTTCAAACTATTCCTTGGAGTTCTTCAGAAGTGCCCTAGTGCCATGGGAGCAGCAATGGGGGCCTGGTTGGAGGGGCTCAGTTCTTCCCCTGACCTCCTTCAACCACAAGTAACCCTCTTGTACATCACCCAAAAGTTTGGATGGCCCCAGGTCTAGGTCTTTCAGGCTACATGTAACAAAATCCAAAATAACAGCAAGTTTAAAAGATAGTTCATTTTCTCGTTTTTTTAATTTACTGATTTGAGAGAGAGAAAACATCAATTTGTTGTTCCACTTATTTATGCATTCATTGGTTGACTCTTTTATATGCCCTGGCCCAGGATTGAACCCACAACCTTTGCATATCAGGACGACGCTCTAACCAACTGAGCTTTCGATGAACACTTGTGTGTTACTTCCTCAGCACTGGCCCTGGACAAGAGTGTGTGGGAATCATAGTGAATAAGACTGCTTGTGCCCCTGCCCTCATGGGCTGATGGTAGAGCAGGTAACATGGTTGTTGAGCACATCAGTGTGCTGAAGGCATCAAAGGAGAAGAGGGAACAGGGAGCCCTTCTGAGGAGCTGAAGCTTGTGAGTGGCAACCGGCCTTGGAAGTTCGGTATTTGAGGTGTTTGGGTTGGGCATGAAGCAAGTAGCATGTTCGCTGCAGCACTGCTGTATGAGTGAAAGATGGGAGCGGCCTCCCTGTCCAGCAGGAGGGGACCAGATGGGGACCTCACTGTTTATTTGTGCAAAATAGAAAATGTTAAGAGAAGCTGACAGGATCACATGATCGACATGATCAATATGGCCAGATCTCTAAAACATAATGTTGAAGTTTGAAAAAGTTGAAATAGGTTACCTGCAATGTGGTGATATGATGATGATGATGATGATAGTCAGAATTTTCTTGCAACTTTCTATATGCCAAGCACTGTTCTAAGTGCTTGTATTAATCCATTTAATCTTCTGAACAGCCCTGTGAGATAGCACTATTATCAGCTCTATTATCAGCTCTAACTTGGTTAAGTCACCTGCTCAAGTTAACAAGTGACATAGTCAGCATTCTAGAACAAGGCCATCAGGTTCAACAGCTCATGCTTTTACCATTCCCTTCATAAAAAGCATACAATATAATACCTTTTTATTATACCTTTTTATATCATTATACCTTTTTATATCATTAGTAAAAGTGTAATCGTACATAAAACCACATTATCTTCTTGGAAGAATAAGAAGGGAAAGAGATGATAAGATAGAGCTTTTATTTAGGTGTATGTATATTTTTAATCTGAAGCAAAGTATTAATACCTACTAATTTGGGTTCTAGGTATATGGATTATTTTCTGTATTTTCCTGTATTGTTTGAAATATTTTGTAATTTTTAAGAGAAATTTTTATTGAGGTAATTGTAGATTCATATGTAGTTATAAGAAATAATATAGAGGGAACCCATGTACCCTTTGTCCAGTTTCTTCCAAAGGTAACTTTTGGCAGAACTATATATAGTACAGTATTCTAGAACAGTATTATAGGACATTGACACAATCCACCCATCTTACTCAGATTTCTGATTTTGTACTCACTGTGTGTGTGTGTGTGTGTATATGTGCGCGCACACCCGTGTGTGTGTGTGTGTGTGTGTGTATTTAGTTCTACTCAATTTTATCATGCGGGTAGGCTCATGTATCTACCACCACAATCAAGATATCAAACAGTTCTACATAAGATCATTGTGTGGCCAGTTTATAACAATACCTACTTACCTCCCTAAATATTCATAAACATATGCACACACACCATAGCCCCCGGCAACCACTAACCTAGTTTTATTTCTGTTCTTTTCCCTATTTTGTCATTTTAAAAATGTTATATAAATGGAGTCATACAGTATGTAATCTTTTGGGATTGGCTTTTTTCACACAGCATAATTCCCTTGAGATTCATCCAAGTTGCCTGAAACAATAGTTTGTTCCTTTTTATAGCTGTAGTGTTCCATTGGTTGGCTGCACCACAGTGCGTTTAAGCATTCAGTTACTGAACGACATCTGAGCTTCCAGTTTTTGGCTTTTATGAATAAAGCTGCTCTGAACATTCATCTGCTGGTTCCTGTGTGAACATAGGTTTTCATTTCTGGGTTGTATGGTAGTTGCATGTCTAGTTTTATGAGAAGCTGCCAAACCTTTTCCAGAGTGCTGTGCCTGTGTCATAATTTTAAGAACAGGGTTTTGGCTAGTGAGGGAAGGCGTGACAGGTGGAAGGAGGAAGGCTGCAGACATCTGGCATTTGAAAGTTTATGGGATAGCAGAGTTCATTTGCTGGGATAGGTGTGGGCTTAGTTACGAGGGGAACACAGGTTTGCTCCTCATCCATTCAGTCAGCAATTCTTAGTAGAGCTCTTATGTGTTCCAGATACTGCTCTGAGCACATGGAGGCATACCTTCAGAAGCGTGAGTCCAGAAAAGACAGGTTGGAGTAATTACAAGGTGCCTCGTGTACAGGGGAGAAGAGCCGTTGAGGGAGGTCTGATGATGGACATCTGTAGAACTCTGATGCTTTCCATGGGGCAAGGACCATGCCTGTCTTGTTCTCCCCTGGGCTCCAGCACATAGTAGGCAATCAGTAAATATGTGTGAAGTGTTGAGTGAATGAGCTTATTCAGAGTACATATTCCCTGTGAGTGTGGCCTGTGCATTGCCCTCTGGAAGCAGCTGCACATCCCAATCCCGCCATGTGGGTAAAAGGGCAAGGCTCCGTCCAGACACCACACCCTGGAGTGAATTACCACACCACAGATTGGAGGCCAGCATGATATACAAAAGATTGGAATGCTCTACTGGAAATTTTTAATTGTTAAACAAGCAAAGAAGGTTGTAAATTCCAGGCGGCGGGACAGTATTGCATTTTGTACCGATTGCCGCCGCCGCCACAGTTTCTTATCAGCCCGTTGGGGTTTCACAATCTCTCATGCTTCTTGCATGTTAAAGGCGCCTCTGAACAGAGTCTCTAGGACATGGTATAACACCATCCTTTTTCCCGTGGGGGTGATAGCCAGGCTCTCTGTGCATTCTGTCTGACTTCCCCTCATTGTGTTTTGGGTCTTAGATTTTCTCCAGAGGAACATCCAGTGCTGGCCCTGCCAGGGGCCCCAGCCCAGTTCCCCGTCCGGGAAGAGCATAGGCCACTGCAGAAGTACATGGTATGGTCAGACGAGATGGTGAAGACAGGAGAGGCCCTGATCCACACCCACCTCATCCAGCCCTATGTCGCTATTCACCTACGCATTGGCTCCGACTGGGTAACTTTCCCTTTCTCTCCTGGATGGGTTAGACATGTCCCTGAGCAGGACCCATGCCTTGGGGATTGAACACTGAACCTATTTGTACCAAGTCCCAGCCAAGACCGTAGAGTCCCTACATGAGAGTTCCTATTGTATCTCATGATCCTGCCATAGACACGTCAAACATGTGGCTCCAAAGAGCTTGCTTGCCAGCTTTTGTTCTAAGTTGCCATTTTTATCCTGGTTTTGCAGATGGATAAACTGAAGTATCAAGCTAGACTCTGGGTCAGGCAGCAAGCCAGAGAGCTCAGACTCGTACTCCAGTAGTCCTCTGTCCCAGCTCAGTGTCTAGTCAATAGTCTACTTGTTAAAAACAAGTTCTGGAGATTGGGTGGGGCTCCCAAGAAATGAAGGTGTCATCCTCTGAATTTGGAGGCTGCTTAAATGTGCAGAAGCCTCATGAGATTATCCTCTGTGTGAAAATAACAGGAGTAATATAATTTCCTTAGTTTATGTAACCAGATAAATATATGTATATGTGTTAGAAATACTCATTATTAAAGACTTGAAAAATACAGAAATTAGATCAAAATTCATTCAGAGTCAATTGAGAAGGTAATCACACATTTACCCACTAGACTCCCTTCCTGCCCCACTTCCACAAAGAAAAGCCAAACCCAGAATACATTATGAGTAGTTTCTGCCAAACCTTCAAGAACAGATAGTTCTCATCTGTGCTTTCTTAGAACATAAAAAGATAGAAGATGCTATTTTTTATAAAGCTAGCATAGCACTAATACCAAACTCAAATAAGGTCAACTCAGAAAAGTATATAGCCCATTCTCACTCAGGAACAGAGATGCACAGATCCTAAGTAAGAGGTCAGCAAGTAAAGGCCATACAAGTAAAATTTATCCTAGGAATGCAATTATATATTAACTGTATTAGCACCCAGTGAAGAAAAATCATGTAATCGTCTCAACAGAGGCCAAGAAAGCATTTGAGAAAAGTCAACACTCATTTATGATTTAAAAAAACTCTTAACCAAGCAGGAATAGAAGGGACCCACCTTAACTTGATAAAGGCTATCTCTCTGAGACCCACAGCAAACACGTACTTCATGGGAGCTATCAGACCTGTTCCCACTGAAGTCAGAAATCAGATAAGGCTGCCCATTATCACCACCCTGGTTCAGAATTCGACTGGAAGTCCAAGATAATGCAGTAAAACCAGTAAGAAAAAAAACCACAAAGAAAAACCAACTTTATAAAAAGCCAATATCCCACTCCCCAGAAACAACTGTTACTGTTTTGATGCATTTCCCTCTTCCCTCGATGCTTAAAAAAAAAAAACACAACAAAAAACATAGTTGAGCCTGCCTTTTTTCTACTTACCACCTTTGGCTTCTGGGGTTCCAGGCCAGTTGCTGTTCCTAACTCTGTCCCCCCGACCCCACCCCGTAGAAGAACGCCTGTGCCATGCTGAAGGATGGGACTGCGGACTCGCACTTCATGGCCTCTCCGCAGTGTGTGGGCTACAGCCGCAACTCAGCGACCCCTCTCACCATGACTATGTGCCTCCCAGACCTGAAGGAAATCAAGCGGGCCGTGGAGGTCTGGGTGTGGGCTCAAAAGGCCCGGTCTGTCTACATCGCCACGGATTCTGAGAGTTACGTGCCCGAGATCCAGCAGCTCCTCAAAGGGAAGGTATGCGTGGGCCTGTGGGGGTGCAGCAGGAAGGGAATCTGGGAAAGCGCCCGGGGGTTCCCACTGCTCCCCCTACATCCTTTGTGTCCTCCTGCCACCAGACTTTTGCTTGGACATCCAGGCCCCCTCCAATTCCTACCCTTTTTTCAAACCCCAGCTCATACACCTCTACAGATTCTCTCCAGTTTTCCCTTCACTCCTGCAGGTAATGTGTCCTGACTGGGAGTTGTCACAGAATTTTATTAAATCTTCTCTGAGATGCTTTCTAGACTGTGAGTCTAGTGTAGAAACATGCGTTATTTCTTCCCAGGAACTGTGGCTCCTCGAAGGCAGGATCCAAGACTGTCCTGTTCCTTGGCGTCTAGCCAGGTGCTTTGACCTCCTCCAGGGCTGAGACCCCACCTTGCCATCACCAGTGTCTAGGACAGTGCCTAACACATAGTAGACAGTTGGTAAAGGTTTGCTGAATGAGGATCTGAAGATTGGGCCCCAGTAGAGGTCCAGTGTAGCAGAGGAACCAAGAGCATGGACTTGCCTTGGCCGGTGTGGCTCAATTGGTTGGCTGTCGTCTCATGCACCAAAAGGTTGCTGGTACGATTGCCAGTCAGTGCACATGCCCAGGTAGTGGGCTCAATCCTTGGTTGGGGGCATGCAGGAGGCAGCTGAATGATGTTTCGCTCTCACATTGATGTTTCTGTCTGTCTCTCTGAAAATCTTTAAAAAAATAAAGAGCATGGACTCTGGAGCCAGAGAACTTGGGTTCTCCTCACCATGCAGCCCTACACAAGGCACTGCCTTTCTGTGCTTCTATTTCCTTGTCTATAAGTGGGGACTAAGGGTGGTACCTATCTCATCAGCGAAGATCAGATATAAGAAATTAAAGCTGTCTGGTACCAGTAAGTGCTCAGTGAAGTTAGCTGTCATTGGTAGAAGTTGGGGGTTGATACGTAAAGAGAAGGGTCTTTTGTGCTTAATTAATGCTTAAAACACTGTGAATAGTAGGTATTCAGTATATGAATAAGCAGTAGAATGTATGTGCTTGGTACTGTATGCATGAAGAGCTTGTATCAATAAAATGACTGAATTAATAGTAAGCATTCAATAAGACTACACCAAATGAACGAAAGCCCTAAATGCTTGAGAGAGAATCATTGATTGGCTGCCTCTGCATGCCCCCTACTGGGGATGGAGTCCAAAACCCAGGCATATACCCTTGACCGGAATCGAAACCGGGCCAATGCTCTATCCATTGAGTCAAACCCCTAAGCTGCCCTCACTTTCTAGCAATGAGTGCCTTCGCTCCCTTTCTCTCTTTTACCCCAGACACAGGATTTTACGCAGACACAAAAGTGCTGAGTCAGCCGTGGCTGGTTTGGCTCAGTGGATAGTGTCGGCCTGTGGACCAAAGGGTCCTGGATTCGATTGAGGTTAAGGACACGTACCTTGTTTGCAGGCTCCTCCCCAGCCTGGGCCCTGGTCGGAGTGCATGCAAGAGGCAATGAGCCCATGTATTTCTCTCACATCCATGTTTCTCTCTTTCCCTCTCCCACTGTCTCTAAAAATCAATGGGAAAAATATTCTCAGGTGAGGATTAACAACAACAACAAAAGTGCTGAGTCAGTGCATTCTGGTCTCCCACCACCCACTTTATAGAAGAATATCAGAGCTGGGAGACCTCCGAGCACCTCTAACCCAACCCCTGTGCTTTATTGCTGAGGAAAGCAAAGTCCCAGGAAGGGATAGAATTTACCCAAGAGGTGCCAGAGCTAATTATGGGTGTGACACAGAGGGGATAAGTTTCAGGGCGTGGATGGAATTGTTCAGGGGTTTTTGGGCCATGATTAAACTCATATTATTTCTTTGCTAAAATCTAAATAGCAAGATGATGATTTTTGTTACATCAGAAATCTCTGTGTGACAGCAAAGCACTTTCCGCCCAGCTCTGCCCACACTGCCATCTCAGTACTAAGTTGAAGCATGTGGAGAGTCCCAGGGAGTTTTTTGTGAGTTTTTAGTTAATGTACTTGTTATGCCGTGAGCCTCTTGCCATTTTCTATTTCCTGTTTCTGCACCATTGTTCTTGCCCTTCTCTACTCCTCAGCCCCATTCTCCATGGGCTCAGAGCCCCCCTTTCTTCTGGACTAAGTCTTGCTTCTCCATTAAGCTTGGCCAGTGCTGAGCTGGAGATACTGATAAATAAGAGGTGATTCGACCCTCCAGGGCTCACAGTCTAGAGACTCAAGAAAAGAAACTTTGCAGAGAACTATAATACATGCCATGGGTAGGGGAGGGAGTCTCATTCATTCACTTGCCCTGTCAACAGATGCTTCTTGAGGAGGGCTTCAGCCAGCAGTGACAAGCAAACTGACACAGCCCAGCCCCCATCAGGTGCAGGAGGCTGACATTAGTCAGAGAATCACTAAGGAGTAAAAACGGCAAACAGACATGCACTCCAAAGTAAAGGAACATGGTTCTGTCAGAGTGCAGAACAGAGGACCCTTGCCTAGACTGGGGGGGGTGAGGGAGGACTTCCCCAGGGAGGCAAGACTTGAGCTGCAGAGTGAAGGTTAAGTAGGAGTTAACCAAGCAGAGAAACACCCCAAATGGGAGGAAGAGCATATGTAAAGGTCCTGAGGAAGGTGGGCGCCTGGATCGTAGCGGCTGGAAGTATGAGAGGAAGTGGAAACGGAGCCTAAACAAGGCTTTATTGGCCACAATCAAGATCTGCCATCTTGCCTGGCTGACATGGCTCAGTGGTTGAGCGCCAACCTATGAACTAGAAGGTCATGGTTTGATTCCCAGTGAGGGCACATGCCCGTGTTGCAGGCTCGATCCCCATGTGAGGTGTGCAGGAGGCAGCCAATCAATGATTCTCTCATCATTGATGTTTCTATCTCTCCCTCTCCCTTCCTCTCTGAAATCAATAAAAACATTTTTAAAAAAGATTTGCCACCTTTACCTGAAGAACAGTAGGGCACCATTTGAGGTGGAGATGATGGGGTTAGAGGGATCTAAAAAGATTTCCTCTGGCTGCACTGTGGTGAGCAGGCCAGGAGAGGCAGTGAGGAGACCAGTGAACAGGTAAGGGAGGATGGTGGCTGGCCAGGAAGTGGTATTCCATCAAGAGAAGGGTTTACCTTTGGGGAATATCTTGGGAATAAATTGGATAAGATTTTAGGCTCAGAGGCATCGGGCAGCAGAAGTGGATGGGTGGAGCACTCTTTGGTCAGATCACAGTTTGGTGCGGGAAGCCAAGCCTGTCAGTCTAGGACTTCATGAGAAAGATAGAACTTGAGCTGAGACTTGAGAGGATGGTAGGGATTTCAATGGGCAGAGAAAAAGTGTTCCAGGCAAAGGAAACTAGCAAGCGGAGGTGAGTGTGAGTGAGCGGTGTGTTGGGAGCTAAGGTTGGCAGTGGGAAGAGTGCTGGGGCTAGTATTCCATGTGGGGATAGGCCGGGGCAGCTGCTGGGCAACACTTCTCTTAGATGCCGGCCCTACCTCTTAATCCTCTCACACCTCCTGTTGTGTCTGTAACTCAGCACAGGGGAAGAACACGGGGAATGTGGCTGCAGGCCTGGCTGAGCTGGCCACCTTGGCCTTCACCCTGGCTAAAATGCCCTGCCCTTCCTTCTGCAGGTGAAGGTGGTGAGCCTGCAGCCTGAGGTGGCCCAGATCGACCTGTACATCCTTGGCCAAGCTGACCACTTCATAGGCAACTGTGTCTCCTCCTTCTCCGCGTTCGTGAAACGGGAACGAGACCTCATGGGGAGGACATCCTCTTTCTTTGGCATGGACTGGCCGCCACAGTTGCGGGACGAGTTCTGATCTAGGCTGGAGCACGTCACCAGCCTAGCTGGTCCCTCCAGCCAGGCCTGGCACCCAGAGCTGCTCCCAGGATTGATCCTCAAAGGAGCAGGCCAAAAAGAGAAGCAGCTGCCAAGGACAGAGAAAAGTACCAGGGACTTCCTGGGGCAGAAGATGGTCCATCTCCCAGGGTACAGGACTTCCAAGTTCCTAGGAGCCAGACCATCTTCCCTGCTCCTGTGCTTCTGGGAGTTTCTCACACCAGCAACCAGCAAAACAGTCCAAGCACTGTCTTTTGGTCTACTCTGCTCTTATTAGGGGCAGAAATAGAATATTGGGGACCAGCTATAATTATAAGAAATATTAGAGGCCCAGTGCACGAATCCCTCAGCCTGGCCTGCTCCCTCTCGAAGGAGCAGGCAGCCGGGGAGGAGCCTGAGCCCGGGCTGGGCCCCCGAGCAGCTCCCGCTCATGCCAGCCCCACTGCGCCTGGCGTCTGGCACCCATCAGACAGCTGAGTGGCGCTCCCACTGTGGAAGTGCACTGACCACCAGGGGCAGCTCCTGCGTTGAGTGTCTGCCCCCTGATGGTCAGTGCACATCATAGCAACTGGTCAAATTGCCATTTGGTCACTTAGGCTTTTATATATATAGATTAATCATGCTCTGTTAACCGTCATTGTTTTGTTATGATTAAAGAAAGTACATTCCCACCTGGCTGCGAGTTGCACACGGGACCTGGGAGCTCACCAGGAAATTCGTCCCATCCTCCACATCTGGGAGCTGTCTGTTATCATGGAACGAGTAACAACTTCGTTGCAGAAGCCAGAGGTGCCGCTCTTTATAAGCCCCCAGACTTTTGCAAAACTCCAGGCCTTTGCAAACCCCCAGCCCACATCACCTGTAAACTGCCCAGTTTGCATACCTATTCTTATCCCTTTTGCCTACTTCCCCATGTAATCTTTGTCCTTCTACCCAATATAAGCAGCTGGTTTATGGGGGAGGGAGGGATAGAGAGCAGATTTTTGTCGATGACCTGCTGCTCTCTCATACTGCCAGCATTACTGGAATAAACACTCATATATGATTCAACCCTGTCTCTACTTAATTGGCTCAAGTAGTGACAGGCAGCCCAGACCAATTGATTGTCCGGTTTCACTCTGAGCAGCCTAGTTTTGATACAAGGTCATGACTACCCTAGCATTCTCTCTCATTTTAAAAAAATCAATGAAGTTTATTAATGTAAGTACCTAATTAACGTAAGTGACCTTACTGAATGTAGATGAGGCCAGGGGTGGGGTGGGGGTGTTCACCACTTTTCCACATGACCCCCAGAATGGCCCTCAGACTCATCTCCACTGCTTCACCAGAGCCACTGTTGACCCCACTTCTTGACCCCTTTCCAGGGTTTGGGGTCTGAACACTGTCCTCCATTGTAAACACTTTGCAAATAGAAGTTCCCAGTCATGGTGCCACAGAGTTCCCCTGACGGCTGAGTGCTGCTTGCAGGGCACATCCCTGCACAGAGCCCACGCCATCGCACCAGGCCGTCATGGCATTGGTCTCCGTCTCTTGGTAGTTGGTGGCCTGCCACAAACCTGGCACCATCGGGGTCTTAGAACACACCACTGGGCTGTCCAGCCTGGCGGGGTCCTTCTGAAGGCTGCCATCTCCTCTCCTGCTCTCTTGCCTCAGGCCTGGCTGTAGAATTTTGCCAGTAAGTTGGTATCCAAGGTCTGTACTCCCAGCCTTTCTCCTGCAGCTGGAGCCCTCAGACCATGTTCTCACAAGGGAGTGTTTGCTAAGCCTCTGACCAGACAGAAGATGCCCCAAACCCGGGATGCATTGGAGTCCCTGTTTCGAAGCAACTTTTGTCCCCTCCTGTCCAGTGTCACCTCTGATCCCATGAGCCTTGAAGTGTTACGTTCGTACGTTTCTTTGTCTCCCAGGTGCTGTGGTTGTAATAATCCATGACTCCTGAGAGTCTGGCTTTTGGTTCTAAAATTCAAGTCTAATTAATACCTGCAGATCTCTCACCATCCTGGGATTTCTCTTGGTCTTCGATCCCGGGAAGATGAAGGATATTCTCATGAGAGCCAGGCCCAGATCTTTAGTCAGGGGCTTTGGGAGGGAATTTTTTTTTTTTTTTTTTTTTTTTGTCAGGGCAGACTGGCCAGAGGTTGCAGGGCAGCCAGGGTGTCAAACACCAAAGGTGACAGTTATTGCTTAGGGCTGCTGCCCAACTCTAAGCAGGAGAGACTATACAGAAAGGGCTTTTGTATTTTTGCTCTTGGGAAAATAGTGAAATTTTTACATTCTAGATGGACTCTGAGAGGTAGTTTATCTATTCAGACTTGTTCATGAGCCTCATTCAGAGACACGGAGCCCATGTGTGTACTCCTGCCTCCATCGGCTAGTTGGGAAGGCTGATTTCATTGGTTAGATTCATGTGTCCATCACTGCCTCACACGAGGCACATGTCTGGGCTCTGAAGGGCCATCCAAATCATATTGGTTAGCATCGGCTGTAATAATAGCTTATGTTTCTGGGAGAGAGGGCACCAGAGTTGTAGTCAGTTGTGTGTTCTTAGGCAAGCACTTTATTCCTCTTTGACCCAGTTTTCTCGGCTATAAAATGGTGATAAAACTGACTGAGTTGTTGAAGGGCTCAAACCAGATAAAGCATGTACAAGAGCACATTGTAAACGTGAAAGAGACAAAGGCTCATCTGTGACTGTTCATTCGTTTGCCTCTTGTCGCACGCCTACTCTGTGCCAGGCACTGTGCTTGTTCAGTGATTTATGGGCAGTCTCTGATTTAGTCCCCACTCCAGCCCTGGGAAGTAGGAACTGTTATTATCCTCTTCCTGCGCAAGGAAAATGGATGCTTAGAAAATGCTCATAATTTTCCCAAGGCCACACAGGTAGGTGGAGGCTGTAAGCCAGGATTTGACCTCCCAAAGCCGGTCCTGGTAACCACATGCTCAGCTGCCCCCAGTTCATAGGATGCACTTTACTCCCATTTGGGCTTCTGCCATGGGTTGGCCACTGCCAGGGGATCTGGGGGAGATCACCCGAGAAACAGAAAGCCACATGAAGCTATAGTTCCCTTGAGTGGTTATTCAACATCCTTTTAGTAACAGGTATTTATTGATCAACTACTATGTGCCAGGCTCTGTGCTAAGTTCTAGGGATTCAGGAGAGAATCAGACATAAAGTCTTTGCTGTCAAGGAATTTTCATTCTAGTAAGAAGACAATAAAGTAGTATATCATGCCCTGACCAGGAATCGAACCGTGACCTCCTGGTTCATAGGTCTACATTCAACCACTGAGCCACACCAATCAGGCTCATCATTGATGTTTCTTTCTCTCCCTCTCCCTTCCTCTCTGAAATCAATTAATATATATATATATATATATATATATATATATATATATATATATATATATACACACACACATACACACACACACATGGTTTTGTTATCTCATAGGTTTAAATATAAAAACTTTCATTATGGGAAAAATCACATATAAATCATCCAATCTAATAATAGACAAACATGGTAATTGACCGTACCTTCGCTACGCCTCCCATGGGCAAATCAGCACAATATGCAAATTAACCACCAACAAAGATGGCAGCTAATTTGCATACTGCAGGCAGGGCGGGTCAGCGCCATCCCGCCTGCCCTGCCACCACCCGGGCCTGCTGTTTGCCACCCGGAGCGGTGGGGCGGGACAGCACCATCCCACCTGCCCTGCCACCATCCAGGCCTGCTATCTGAGACCCGGCCCACCCGGGGTTCCCGTGTGTGACCCGACCCAGGGCGACAGGGTGGGACAGCATGGCTCCTCTGTCACCCCAGCTTCCTCATCACAGCTCCCTTGGGGGCCTAAGCCTTTAGTTGGACATCCCCCGAGGGCTCCCTGGCTGCCAGAAGGATGTCTGACTGCAAGTGGGCCTAAATCGACAGGTGGACATCCCCCGAGGCATCCTGGACTGCAAATGGGCACAGGCCGGGCTGAGGGACCCCCGAGTGCACAAATTTTTAATAAGTTATAAAATGAACTCCCATTTTCAACAATTCTAAATATTTTACAGTCTTGTTTCATTTACAGTCTCAGCCCCAAGTCCAAATTTTAGAGAAGGAAGGGCCAGCGGGGTTCCCTGGCACACTGAATGTGGGGTAGGAGGGAAAGGGAAGTCCAGGATGTGCTGAGGCTTAAGACCCAAGCAACAGAGAGGAGTTGTCCCCGACTTGCAGAGTGACCTTGAGGCAGGTCACACCTCTATACCTAACCTCTGAATTCCAGGTGCTATTGGTGGTCCCGGCCGTGTTTCTCAAAGGTGGTCTCCAGAGGATCCTTGGAACGCTGGTTAATAAAGCAGATTCCAAGCACTCACCCAGACCTGAACAATCAGGATCTGGTGGGTTGATGCCCAGCAGCCTGAGACCTACTTCAGTTGTACTCAGACCAGCACTATGGACATCACCTGGACAGCATGTTAGAGATGCAGATTCCCCAGACCAAATTCCCATAGAAGTGGTACTTTGCTGTGATGAATAATATAACTAGATATTTTTGAGAGGTTAACATTGGATTTCAAATTTATAAGGGTCTGGATTCAATTTCCTGGAGTCACTTCTCAATAACTCTTTGTCTTCTCAAGTTACTCAAATTTTCTGACCCCAGTTTGTTTATTATGAAAAATAAATGTATACTAGAATCTTAAAAAAAAAAAGAAAAGAAAGAAAGAAATGCAGACTCCCAGCTGCCCTACTCCCCCAGCCCTGCTGAATCAGAAGCTCTGGAAATCTTAGCTCTCTAGGAATCTTAAGCTCTCCAGGAGCTAGAGCTTGAGCAACACTGGTCATAAGACTGTGGGTTAGCCAGAAAGCACCTATGGAAGGCCTGCTCTGCCCCAAGCCCTGGAGCTTTCCATCACACATGTGATCAATGGGGTAGCTTTAGGAGGTGCCCCGTAATGCAACATTGACTGATTTATTGTGCATTTATTGTGTATACTGGGAAGTATACAACCAGATAGTCAAACCCTTGATTTAATTGATCTTATTGTTTTAGGAATGGGTCCACATTTTTATAAGCAAAACAATGGGAATTACATTTTTATTTATTTTTTATTTTTTTAAAATATATTTTATTGATTTTTTACAGAGAGGAAAGGAGAGTGATAGAGAGCCAGAAACATCGATGAGAGAGAAACATCAATCAGCTGCCTCCTGCACACCCCCCACTGGGGATGTGCCTGCAACCAAGGTACATGCCCTTGACCGGAATCGAACCCGGGACCCTTGAGTTCGCAGGCCGATGCTCTATCCACTGAGCCAAACCAGTTCTGGCAGGGAATTACATTTTTAAAAAAAGTAATTTCCAGTAGAGACAGATTGTGGATTAAATAAAATAGTGTTCACAGGAACCAAAGCTGGGAAACACTGTCCTGATACATCATAGATCCTCTGAAAATATGGAAGAAGGTGGAGAGTAAGGGAGTAAGAAAGGAAGGACAGGATAGAGGGGAAAACAAAGAGTGGAGATCTCATTTTCATGTTCTATTCACTTCAAAAAAGCTTCGAGAGTAATAATAAAAAGCATTCGTAGGCCCGGAAATAAAGATCCCTTCTGTTCATTTTCTCTATCCTTAGATAGGAAAACCCCATAGCCCAAAGGCAAATCAGATTTATATGTAATATAGATTATATTGTCAGAGTTCAGATTCTTACTTGAAACCTGGCTTATTTCAGGGTTGGGGGTCTTTCCCTTGAAATAACATTGTTTAAGGGCAAGCAGGTTTGATTTGTTTTTATATCTAATCCAGCATCAGCCTAGGATGCCAAGCCCAACCAAGTGAACAGTGGGAAGGGAAGGGAAGGGAAGGGAAGGGAAGGGAAGGGAAGGGAAGGGAAGGGAAGGGAAGGGAAGGGAAGGGAAGGGAAGGGAAGGGAAGGGAAGGGAAGGGAAGGGAAGGGAAGGGAAGGGAAGGGAAGGAAAGGGAAGGGACAAAAGGCATTTTCCAGAAAACACCTCTTTCCCCACATTCAGTGACTCAGCAGAAGTGGGGAACAGTGCCCACCAAGGGGGCAGAGGGAAAGCCCGGGAGGAGACCCCGCCCCAGTCTAAAAATCCTCCCCTCTTAAAACAGATTTGGAGTGGCCAGGCAGAGGTCAATGGGGGGAAAGGAGACGTATGTAATACTTTAAATAATAAAGAATGTTTTTAAAAGTTTGTTAGCATACCTTCCCTCTCTCCAATATGGGATGTACCTTCTCTAACAGCGACCAAGAAGGTCCAGGGCGCTCACAGAAGAGAATGAGCTTTCCAGCGTCCTCAGTCCTGCTAACAATTCCAAAGAGAAAGTCTCCGTTCTGTGCCCGCATGTCATTAAGGAGAGCAGACCTCACAGTCAGACATCAGTTTTGCTTTCGTTATACTTACTTTTGGATACTTTGTATTTGCATATTTTCATTTACAGATGTGGTTTAGAGTTTCCTCTTAATTTAGGTTACAAAAAGTGAGTTGATTTAGAGAAAAAGGGTAAGTAAATAATGGCATGTCAATTATGAAGATTAAGTTAGGGAGACCCTCACTCAGCCTTATTTTTATGCCAGGCCCTGAAGACCCACAGAATAAGACCGTGGGACTATCAAAGGGGAGGGCCAAGTATTAGAAATTACTGTAAAAGAGAAACTATTGCCCATTCATATTCTACTCACTTTTCACAACTCCATGCTATAGTCAAGACTTTCCTCATTAACGTTTCGAGATCTTATTCTAAAAATTTCCTCTTCTGAGCTCCTGCAGCACCTTGAAATTATAATAATAACCAACATGTATTGTTTCCCATGTGCCAAGACTGTGTTCTAAGCACTTTACATAAGCTAACATACAGCTTATGAGTGGCTCGAACCCTGAAAGTATGGGACATAAGGAAAGGTCCCATTCCTTTTTATGTCTCAGGGTTCTTTCTGAAAGAACCCAAAAGGTCGAGGGTTTGATTCTCAGTCAGGGCACATACCTCGGTTGTGGGCTTAATCCCCGGGCCTGGTTGGGGAGCATGTGGGAGACAACCGATCGATGTTTTTCTCTCATATCAATGTTTCTCTCTCTCTTCCTCTCCTTTCCTCTCTCTCTAAAATCAATAAAACATATCCTCAGGTGAGGATTAAAAAACAAGAAGACTGTGAAAGAGAGTGACTGGGGTGGTCAGAGAAGGCCTCTGTGTCCAGGTGACATTTGAGCAGAGGCCTGCAGGAGGTGAGTGAGTAAGCTGTGTGGATGTCTGGAGAAGAGCATTCCAGGCAGAAGGAACAGCATTGCAGGCAGAGGGAACAGCAAGTACAGGAGGGCTGGAGTGGAAGTTAGCCTATCGTATTTGAGGGACAGGGAGGAGGGGTAGTGGGTGAAGTATGAGAGGGAGCCGGAGCCAGATCAGAGTGGACCTTGCCTTAGCATTTATGTGATTGATGTGAGAAATCATGGGGAGGTCTTGAGCAGGGGAGTGACATGATCTGAGTTAGGTTTTCTATTATCTATTTTATATTATCTGTATTTCAGCATTATAGTTATCTATTGCTGCATAACAAGTAACCCCAAAATATAGTTTCTTAAAGCAAGAATAGCCACATGTTTCTCAGAGCCTCTGTGTGGGTCAGGAGTTTGGGAGCAGCTTGCCTGAGCAGTTCTGGTCTCTCACAGGGTTGTAGTCAGTTATTGGCCAGGGCTGTACTCATCTGAAGGCTTGACTGTGGCTGGAGGTTCCATTTCCAAGGTGGCTGGCAAGTTGGGGTTGGCTGTTGGTGAGAGGCCTCAGCTCCTCTCACAGGATTGAGGTGACCTCTCAACTTCGTGGCTGGCTTCCCCCAGTGTGAGTGATTCAAGAGACCACGACAGAAGCTGTGATGCCTTTTATGACTTAGCCTCAGGAGTCATACAACCTCACTTCTGCCATTTCTATTGGTCACACAGGCCATGCTTATTCAATGTGAGAGGGGACTACACAAGCGCATAAGTACAAGGAGGTGAGGATCACTGTGGACCATCTTGGAGAGTGACTACCACAAGCTTTCTGTTTGCTTGGTGGGGTTTTTTTTGGGGGGGGGGGGGAGGGGGAGAGGGATTGGTGTTTTGTTGTTGTTGTTTTTTATTTCAAAGAGGGAGAGAGAGATAGAAACATCAATGATAAGAGAGAATCATTGATCAGCGGCCTCCTGCACGCCCCACACTAGGGATAGAGCCTGTAACCCAGGCCTGTGCCCTGACTGGAAATCAAACTGTGACTTCCTGGTTCATAGGTCTATGCTCAACCATTGAGCCACGCTGGCCAGGCTTTTATTTATTTATTTATTTATTTTAATAAGAGAAATTTTATTTAGAATGTCACAGAGGCCCTAGACAGTTTGGCTCAGCGTCAGCCTGGAGACGGAAGGGTCCCAGGTTCTATTCCAATCAAGGGCATGTACCTCAGTTGTAGGTTCCATCTCCAGTCCTGGTCAGGGCGCATGCAGGAGGCAACTAATCGATGTGTCTCTCTGCCATTGATGTTTCTCTCTCTGTCTCTCCCTCTCCCTTCCACTCTCCCTAAAAATCAATGGAAAAAAATATCCTTGGGTGAAGATTAACAAAAAAGAAAGAAAGTCACAGAGATAGAAGTGAGTGGTAGAAGAAATGGACTCAGGAAATAAGTCACAGTGGCAAAAAAAGGGCCCTTGAAGCTCAGGAGAGAGGAGGTTAGAGGTGCCTGGGGGGGGGGGAGAAGAAGAGGAGGGGAAAGATTGTTTGCTTGTTTTAACATATAGTCAATTTTTTTGTATAGTTGTATGGATTTTAGCACGGGTAGATTTGCGTAACCACCACCACAAACAGGATGCAGAACAGTTTCATCACTCCTCCAAAACCCTCATGTTTCGCTTTGTAGTGACATGCTCTTCCCACCCTTCACCTGTGGTAGCCACCCATCTGTCACTATAGTTTTGTCTTTTTGAGAATGTCATGGAATCATAGAGTGCGTCGCCTTTTGAAATAAGCTTTTTTCAGTCAGAATAATGTCACTGAGACTCATCTAGATTGTTGCAGGTATCGATAGTTCATTCCTTTTTTTTAATCCTCACCCAAGGAGTGAAGATATTTTCCTATTGATTTTTTTTAGAGGGAGTGTAAGGGAGGGGAGAGAGGGAGAGAGAGAGAAGCATTGATGTGAGAGAGACAAGTCCATCAGTTGCTTCCTGCGAGCACCCTGACTGACCAGGGGTGGGGAACGAACCCACAACCCAGGTACCTGCCCTTTACCTGGAATCAAACCCGAGACTCTCCGGTGTACAGACCAGCACTCTAACCACAGAGCCATGCTAGCCAGGCCTAGTCCATTCCTTTTTATATCCTGTGTAGATATACATAGTGTGTTTATGGGTTTACCCATTGAAGGGGTTATTTCCTATTTGGGGGAATTATGACTAGAGCTGCTGTAAACATTCGTGCACTGCACTCTTTCTCTTGTAATTTCTGCCACTTCGATGATATATATGTCAGATCTTTTGAAATTGTGCCACAGGCCCCTTATACCCTGTTTATTTTATTTTTATTTTTTTATATTTCCCTCTGTTGTTCAGATTGGGTAATTTCTATGTATCTTTCTTCAAGTTCACAGATTCTTCCCTGTGACAGTTCTATTTTAATGTTTAGCCCATCCATTCAGGTTTTTTTAAATTTCAATTTATTGTATTTTTCTCTTCTAAAAGTTCTATTTGGTATACGTATATCTTCTATTCATGAAAAAGCTGAAGAAAGATCAGGTTCTTCATTCTTACTTGAAGTATTTTTTTAAATTGTGGTAAAACATAATAGCATAAAATCTACCATTTAAATCCATTTTAAGTGTACTAAATACACTAAGTACATTCACATTGTTGTGCAACCATCACCACATCCATCTCCAGAACTTGTTCTTCTTTCCAAACTAAAACTCTGTACCCAGTAAACACTAACTCCCATTCTCTCCTTAAAGTATTTTTAATTTTCTAAAAAAATACATTTTTTATTGACTTCAGAAAGGAAGGGAGAGATAGAAACATCAATGATGAGAGACAATCATTGATGGCCTGCCTCCTGCACACTCCCTACTGAGGATCAAGCCTGCAACCCAGGCATGTGCCCTTGACTGGAATCAAACCTGGGACCCTTCAGTCCGCAGGCTGATGCTCTATCCACTGAGCCAAACCAGCTAGGGCTCTCCTTAGAATATTTTTATAACAGCTGCTTAAAGGCCTTATTCAGATCATTCCAACATCTTGGTGTTGGCGTCTTTTCATTGTCTTTTCCCATGCAAGCTGAGACTTTCCTGCTTCTTTGTGTTGTAAGTAATTTGTCTTGGACATTTTTTAAAAATATATATATTTTATTGGTTTTTTACAGAGAGGAAGGGAAAGGGATAGAGAGTTAAAAACATCGATGAGAGACAAACATCGATCAGCTGCCTCCTGCACACTCCCCACTGGGGATGTGCCCGCAACCAAGGTATATGCCCTTGACCGGAACCGAACCTGGGACCCTTGAGTCCTCAGGCCGATGCTCTATCCACTGAGCCAAACTGGTTAGGGCTGTCCTGGACATTTTAAATATTATGGTTAAGAGCTTGGGTCTCATTTAAATCTATGGAGAAATACTGATATTTTTCTCTTAGCAGCCCATTGGCAAAGTGGGGTCAGGTTGCAAACTCCATGTGCCTTCTGTGTTGTGGTCCCAATGTCAATCCCGTTTTCAAATCCTCTGTGATGCCATGTGTGTCGGCGCCATGTGCATGTCACTCAGGGGTCAGGCCGGAGCTCTCACAGCGGCCTACCTCCTTATTCATTTCTGTGAGACTGATAAGCTGTTTAGGGTCGATCTGCTCATATACTGCTGGGGGCTGAGCCCAGGAGTCCATAAATAACTTTGTGGAGTGCTTTCCCAAACTGCCGCCTCACTGAGATTTCCCTGGGACTTTCCAGCTCCCTGGGGCTTTATTTACCTGACTCTGATGTGCATTTCTCACAACTGCAACCACATCAGGGCCAAATCTTTAGGGGTCCATCCCACAGCTCCTCCATTAGAGAGGAAGGTTCCCTTTCCTCATAATTTCAGGCTCCTGTAGGCACTTGCCACCACCTCTGCCATGGGATAGCCTGGGGACTGGGACACAAGAGAATGGACAAAAGAAAACAAATAGGTGAACAACATAAACTGATGAACAAAAGCAGATCTAGTGACAGAGAAGCATCGATCAGACCGTCAAACCTCAGAGGGAAGGTAGGGGTGGGTGGGGATGAGGGGGAGAGATCAACCAAAGGACTTGTATGCATGCATATGAGCATAACCAATGGACACAGACAGTAGTGGGGTGAGGCCATGTGGTGGGGGTTGGGAGCGGCTGGGGAGAGGTCAATGGCGGGGGGGCGGGGGAAGGAGACTTAGGTAATACTTTAAACAATCAAAAATTTAAATTAAAAAAAAAAGTTGGGCTTTCTGAAGGGACAGCATTCAGGGCACAGGGATAGCATGAGCAATGTCTTGGAGGGGTATCAGAGCAGATTGGGAAGGCTGGAGTGATGGGTGCAGGGCTGGGGCGGGATGGAGGATGAGTACTATGGGAGGGAAGTCCAAGAACTGGGCTGGGACTAGGTGTTAAGGGGTGAGCAGTTGGTTTCTGATTTCTATGGGCCACAGAAAAAGGCCAGGTAGCCCTAACTGGTTTGGCTCAGCAGATAGAACGTCGGCCTGCGGACTGAAAGGTCCCAGGTTCGATTCCGGTCAAGGGCATATACCTTGGTTGCAGGCACATCCCCAGTAGGGGGTGTGCAGGAGGCAGCTGATCGATGTTTCTAACTTTCTATCCCTCTCCCTTCCTCTCTGTAAAAAAATCAATAAAATATATTTAAAAAAGAAAAGAAAAGAAAGAAAAAGGCCAGGTAATGTTTTCCACTAGCGTGTGAGGAGGGGAAGCCCCCACCCCCAGACCTGTGACAGGATGTGGCGGTGCTCGTGGGTGGCTGAGGCGTGGGCAGGGAAAGGGAGCATCTAGGTTAAAAAAAGCCCGTGGCCCAGGTCTGAGGAGGGGGACGGGCAGTTCTACAGCTGCTGAAAGCCTTACTGCTGCAGCCTTTCTTGGGTCTGATGATCTAGGAGAGGGCCAAGGGCTTGGCTGCTTTTGTACCCCAGATAGTCAACCTAACCTTTCCCAAGGGCTATTGGTAAATCAGGTGGGGAGGGGGTAGAGGGGGGGGACCACATGTTTGGAGGTAGGAGTGACAGAGAGCTTTAGCTATATTCTTCTTTGCTTTTTGTTGTTGCTTTTGCTGTATTCTTTAAAAACTTGTTTCTTAATTTCAAATCATGTGTATTTGAATAAATGACCCCAAAACTCAGAAGGTGAAAATAATAAACATTTATTACCTCATGCAGTTTCTGAGAGTCCTGAATCTGGAATCAGCTTAGCTGGGTAATTCAGGCTCAGAGTCTTTCGTGAGGTTACAGTTACAATGTTTGCCAGGGCTGCAGTCATCTGAAGGCTTGACTGGGGCTGGAGGGTCTGCTCATTTCTATGGCTGTTGGCAGGAGGCTTCAATTATTCCCCAAGCAGGCATCTCCGCAGGGCAGCTCTTGATATGGCAGCTCTTTTCCCCATAACAAGGGATCCAAGAGAGAGAGCAAGAGACCAAGATGGAAGCTCCAGTGTCTTTGTTGTTGTTGTTAATTCTTACCCAAGGATATTTTTCCATTGATTGTTAGAGAGAATGGAAGGGAAGGAGAGAGACACATCGATTGGTTGCCTCCTGCATGGGCTGACCTGGCCTGGGGATCAAGCTTGCAACCAAGGTATGTGCCCTTGACCGGAATCGAACCCAGGACCCTTCAGTCTGTGGGCCGATGCTCTATCCATTGAACCTCCAGTGCTTTTTTAAAAAATACTTATTTTTTGTTGATTTCAGAGAGGGAGAGGGAGAGAAAAATAGAAACATCAATGATGAGCGAGAATCATCAATTGGCTGCCTCCTGCATGCCCCTCACTGGGGATTGGCTTGCAACCTGTGCATGTGCCCTGACCAGGAATCGAACCATGACCTCCTGGTTCATAGGTCTACACTCAACCACTGAGCCACACCGGCAGAGCTCCAGTACCGTTTATAACGTAATCTCAAAGGTGGCACACCAACATTTCTGCCATATTTTATTTGTCACTGAGATATTGTGATTTACAAAAACATGTAAACTTTGTCATTCCGATAATCAAAATATATTTTTCAGGTCTATTTGGTCTTCATTCACAGTTCCTGGCTCAAAGTTCCCCAAATCCCTGAAATTTCCTGAGGGATAAGAGCAATGGGAGCACTGGGTGTCTTGATATTCATAACAAGCCCCCTTCCATGTTCCTATTAATGAAAGATGATTTTTGCAAAGTGCCTTAGGATGGGGGGCTTGTTGCCAGGGGAACCAACGGTCAGTAGAGGTTTGGAACTTTTGATTCCACAGAGGGGAGAAAAGGCTAGAGGCTGAACACCTCACCGATGGTCAATGAGTTCATCAATCATGCCTGTGTAATGAAGCCTCCACAAAAACCCAAAAGGAAGGAGTTCAGAGCCCTTCTAGTTTAGGGAACCAGAATGGCTTCATGTGACACCTTGTAGGGCCCCAAGCTCCATGGGGACAAAAGCTCCTTTATTTGGGACCTCACTTCATCTGGTTGTTGATTCGTGCCCTTTAATATCCTTTGTAATAAATCGGCGATCTAATGAGTAAAGAGGTTTTCCTGAGTTCTGTGAACGGTCCTAGCAAATTAATTGAACCTAAGGAGAGGGTCATTGGAACCTCCCATTAGTAGCTAATCTGAAGTGGAGGGCGATTTTGTGGGACTGGGCCCTTTACCTGTGGAATCTGATTCTATCTCCGCATAGATAGTATCAGAATTGAGTTGAATTTTTGGACATCTCCTGATATTTGAGAATTGCTTGTTGGCATAAAGAAGTCCCCCCACTCGCTCCACACACACCTTGAAATTGGGCTCAGGGACCCTTTCAGTCACATAAGCCATTGCTGAGTCAGTGTGAAAGGGGCCTATACAAGGATTTGAATGCAGTGAGGGTCATTAAGGGTCATCTTGGAAGCTGGCTACCACAGCGTGGATTACCAATACAAGTTATTTTGTAAATGTAAAGAGATCACAAAGATATATTATTAATAGCAAAAAGCTATTAATGCCTTTTTCTAGAATCTCACTTTAATAAAAAGGGAAACACAAAACATATATTTCTATTATACATACAGATGTAAATGTGTAGAAAAAAAGGTCTAAAAGGATAAAATTAAAGCTATTAGCAGTGTTACCTCTGGGGAGGGAAATGGAATGAAATGTTGTGAAAAGAAACTAACCACTTTTACACTGTATTTTCTTTATGATTTGAATCATTGGGTCACTGTTCTAATTTTCAGTTGCTTGATAGCAAACCACCCCAAACTTAGTAGTGTAAAACAACAATTTTTTAATTCTGCTGACAGATTTGATGAGTTGGGAATTTGGACAGGACATGGTAGAACTGATGTGTCTTTGCTCCATGATGTCTGGGGCCTAAACTGGGAGACTAACATAGCTTAGGTGACTACATTCGCGGGACCTGGGCTCAGATAGGGCCATTGGCTGGAACACCTGACTCTCAGTGAGGCTTGGTCTTCCTTACAGCATGGAAGCTGTGTTCCAAGAGGAAGTGTCCCGGGAGGAAGCATCTGGAAAGAGGATATTCCAAGAGAACCAGGCAAAGCTGCATGGTTTTTATGACCCAATATCAGAGGTCACATAGCATCACATCTGCCATATTCTGTTGGTTAAATCTGCTACCAGCCTACTCAAATTTAAGGAAAGAGGACATACATTCTCCCTCCCTTGGGAAGTGTGTCAAGGAGTCTGTGGCCATTAAAAAAGTACTGCCGCCCTAGCTGGTTTGGCTTGGACTGAAGGGTCCCAGGTTCCAATTCCAGTCAAGGGCACATGCCCGGGTTGCAGACTTGGTCCCCAGAAAGGGGGCTTGCAGGAGGCAGCTGATCAAAGATTCTCATCATTGATGTTTCTATCTCTCTTTCTCTCTCCCTTCCTCTCTGAGATCAATAAAAATGTATTTTAAAAATAAGTAAAAATAGAAAAGAAACTGCACAGTTAGTTATATGACTTTAAAATCTATTTTAAATACAACTTTGAGGCTGCCTTTCCTGAGACGGTAGATTGGGAGCAGCTAGGCACATGCTCACAGCTGCTGCCTCCCAGACTCTTAGGTCCTTCTGCTCTTTATCTCCTGGAGCCCGAGCATCTCAGGGACACTGAGATAACTTGGCGGTTACAACTTAGAATTCTTTCTTTTTATTTCTTTTCTTTACCTGGGACCAAGCCCTTTATGTAAATATTTATGCATGGATTTATTTGTTCCTCATGCCTTGTTCCAAAAAGGATTTGAGGAAGCTTATAAGAATTTATACAGCATAACCATGTGATTAAAATACATATAAATAGATCATGAAACCAAGGTGAAGGGAAAGGAAAGGCTGAAGTAGTAAGTTGAGACCAGAGGGGAAGTTAATTCTCAACAATATATGCTGCAAAGTCTTAAGTAAATATTTGTCACTGCAGGGCTGGGAGGGATTATGTATGCCATCTGATCCAGCTCCCCAACTGCCTCTTAAAACCCCCTTCCAACACCCTACCACGTATCCAGCTAGCCTCAGCCTGCACATCTCCAGTGATGGGGAGCTCACTACATTGCAAGGCAATTCCAACTATTAGAAAGTATGGATGGACCCAGGAATCATAAACTCAAATGTTTCCAAGGGCCAGGGAGGCAAGGAAAATGAGTGAGCCAGGTTGGTGTGAGCTGGGGAGCATATGGCAAAGTGAAACTCACATCCAGTTTAACAGGGGCAACTGCTCTCCTTCCAGGCAATTATTGCCATGTGGGAACCCATGTGGCCAAGTCTTTGAATATCTTAGAAGAAGCTGGAAATTCCAATTTATATGGGAAATTTCCTGCTTTTTATTTTTAAAAAATATGTTTTATTGATTTCAGAGAGGAAGGGAGAGGGAGGGAGAGATAGAAACATCAATGGTGAGAATCATTGATCAGCTGCGTTCTACATGCCCCACACCGGGGACTGAGCCCGAAATCTGGGCATGTGCCCTGACCGGGAATGGAACTGTGACCTCCTGGTTCATAGGTTGACACTCAACTACTGAGCCATGCTGGCTAGGGCTCTTGCTTTTTTAAAAAATGTTGGCAATTAATTCTCTTTTTTATAAACATAGCAGGCCAAATAGAACACAACTGCCAGTAGATGCTGCTCATGGTCCACCAGTCTGTGAGCTCAGAAGACGCTAAAGTCATGGGCTTTGAAGTTGAGTTAGAACAGACTTTGACTTTGGCTCTGCTACTGACTTATTGAGTAATTGTTTAGAGCCTCAGTTCTCCTCTGTGAAATGGGGATAATGATAGTTTTTATCTCTTAAATAGGTAGCTATGTGATAGGTAAGGTAGGTTGTCAAGCACTTACCACAGTGCCTGGCACATAGGATGTACCAATAAATACAGTGCTATAAATAAAGGAATAATTTATAAATAATAAATAATGAACTGATGTTTCTCAATAGATATGCAGTGCTAAAGAAATCAATAAATAAAATAAAAACTATCATGAGGGCTTTTGTAGGGCTTCCATGCACTGATTCCAGCCTTGCCTACAAAGATAACTTTTATTTTATTTTGTATTTTAGAGAGAGAGGAAGGGAGAGAGAGAGAGAGAGAGAGAGAGAGAGAGAGAGAGAGAGAGAGAGAGGAGAGAAACATCAATGTGAGAGAGAAACAATGATCAGTTCCCTCCCGCATGCACTGTAACTGGGGATGGAATCTGCATCCTGGGTATGCGCTCTGACTGGGAATCAAACCTGCCACCTTCTGGTGTACAGGACAATGCTCCAACCAACTGAGCCACACTGGCCAGAGCTACGAAGGTAACTTTTGATAACAGTGGTTGAGGTACATTCCAAGGCTTGGGGGACCTTGTTTTTAATTGATAGAAGTACAGGTCACATTGTCCACTTAGGTGCCAGTACACACAGCATTTTCCTCAGTTCAGGGATGAGACAAAACAGCTGACAAAAGAAGTCTGCAGGATCCTGCTTTTGAGTAGGGAGTAATGAGCAGATACGAACAGAGATATGTTGTGCTTGTGAGGAGAGAGGGGTGCAGGGGAGAGAGCATCCCTGGTGGGGAGAACCCCTGGAACAAAGGCACAGAGAGGCTGTGCGCAAGCTCATGGAGCCCGGCCAGAGAGAAAAGGGAAATACTGTACAGCCAACAATGAGGTGGGCCCATGTTGGCAGGAGGAGCCTCCAGCCTCCTCCTCTGGGTGCTGGGGGGGCTATCAGAGTTGTGGACAGGGACAGGGATAACCAAGAATTATCAGTTTGCCAGTCACTGAAGTGCTGACCATGCATCCACAGGCCTCAAGTCAGAGTTGTGAGTGTGTGTCCCCTCTTCATGAGTCTGGGAGCCTCCAGAGAGATGGGGAAGAGATGAGCCTCTTGTTTGTTTGTTTGTTTTGTCTTAACTGCTCCACAGACACACCCAATGTTTGCAGAGGACTTGAGAGGTGAAGAGACTGTGCTGGGGCACCTGACTGGAGGCAGTGGTGAGAGTGTGGGCTCTGGATTCATGTAATGATGAGACATAATCTTGGCTAGTTTTCCCATCTATAGGATGGGGATGATAATAGCACCTTCATAATCAGTGATTGTAAAGATCGATGTGCTTCACTCATTGTAAGTACTCTATAAAAAAGTCCTTTCTGTGACTTTCAATTCCCCCTTGGTCTACTTAACCTTGACCACCACCTTATATCTGTGGAATATCTGTCTCCTTCCTAAATCCATGTGCTCGCTCTCTTTTCATTCTCTAATCATAATTTCCTACTGGTCAGGAATGTGCCTTGGCCCTGGCCAATGTGGTCAGTTGGTTGGGCGTACTGGGTGTCATCCAGGGCACCAATGGTTTGATTCCCGGCACATGATGGGGTTTCAGGTTGATCCTCAGTAGGAGGCGTGCAGGAGGCAGCAGATTGATGTTTCTCTCTCACATTTCTCTCATTGATGTTTCTCTCTCCCTTCCTCTCTCTATAAAAATCAATAAAAACATTTTTAAAAAAGAATGTGCCTTTAAATTTCTTCATTTTTGATGCTCGGAAAAAGCCAAAAGGTCAAAGCTGAGAAATGGCAGAGCTGGATCTCTCTTCCAAGTTCGTGAACTTTGAACCCACACTTGTTCCTGGGCCCAATACTCACTGGCTGTGTCTTGCCCAAGACTCCACAGTTATTAGTGGCAGAGCTGAGATCTAAATCCAGTGCCTGGAGCCCTTACCCCGCACTCTTCAACCCCCGTATGGAATCTTTAGTTGCCCTTTAGTATAATCACAGTGCTTCTCCTACACGACTCCCTACATTTTACTCCATTTCACTACATGATCAACTCTCCCACGAGAATTCTGTGAGATCATCCAGCAGGAGCCATGCCAAATTTGTGGATGAAAAAACTGGGGCTCAGAGAGGGAAAGTGACTTGACCAAGGCCATTAGAACTGGTTGATATTGCAGGTAGATTAGAGATGAGGGGAGCCTGGTCCGGCCTGGTGTGGTGGCACTGAAGATGGAGAAAGATGGATAGACAAGAGCAATATTTGAGAAGTAGACTAAGGGATATGCTGACGACATGCTGACTGACTGGGGGTGAAGGAGAGGGAGGGGAAAAGAATGATTCCTAAATTTTTGGCTTGACTGACCAGGTGGACCCTAAATGGGACCTCAGTAGCAGTTTGAGATGCAAGTCAGGTAACTGATGTGAACGCTCTTTAGGAAAGGTCAACCGGTGGCTGAAGGCGCGTGGAGGGACCAAGGCAACGCGTTCCATTTTTAAGATGGGGAAACTGAGGCACCAGATGCCAGCGGGTGGAGTCAGGTCCCATTGTTCTCTGCTCACACTCCTCAGTTGGGTGAAAGACCAAGCGTGTTAGGCACCTGCGAGGCGCCAATACCCAGCCCCGCCCCGCCCCTCCCGGCCCTGCAGGCTCTCCCTGTCCGCCGTCCGAATCCCAATAAAGTTATTGAAATTGACACGGTTGCTAAGGAAGTAGGTCGCGGAGCCGGGTTGCCAAGGAAGTGAGCGGCCGCCGTCTCTCCCCATCCGGGGCAGTAGGGAATGGCTGAGCCCGGGATTCGCCGCCTCCGCCGCCGCCGCCGCCGCTGCCGCCCGCTCTCGGCTGCCGCCGCAGGTGAGCCGGGGAGGAGCCCGCAGCCGCGGGGCTGGGCGGTCCCGCCGCCGCCCGGACCTTCGCGGAGGCCGCGCTGGCTCGGCACTGCCCGCGGGAGCATCCTCTGCGCTGCCTCCCGGGCATCCTCCGGCCGTTGGGTGGCCTCGCCCCTCCATCCGTGGGTGGAGGTGCGGCCAGACCCCCAGACCCTGCAGCCAGCTGTTGGGGTCCGCTCAGGTGTTTGGCTGTGATCGGGACCCGGCTCCGGAGGGAGGCGGGAAGCGAACTCCTGGGGTCCGCGCTGGGCGCCGCTCCCGCGCACGGTGTGACCTTGGGCGAGTCCCCTTCTCCTCTCTGGCCTCGGTTGACCTGTTTGGCCCAGGCGGTCCTAACGCTTGCTGCTCAGAGCGGCTGAGATGATGAGGCGCGCGTGTTGAAAGTGCCCTAAAAGAGGAGAGGGAGCATTCTTAGGGCGCCCTAGCCCGAGGGCCAAGAATCCAGTTTGAAGTCTGAGTGTCTGAGTTTGAGACTGACTCTCCACTTAGTCATTGTGTAGCCTTGACTTTTTCTTTGTCTGTAAAACGGGTTAGTGAGACACCGTGGGAATCCAGAGTACCTCCAGCATCCTGGCACATGGTCAGTGCTCAACACCCTGTTATGAGGCATGTGAGATTGTTTGGGCAAGGCTGCCAGGAGAGGACTTGGAGACAGGTAGGATTTAGGTTTGTAGAGTGCCAGCTCAGATGGGTATTCCTATCCCCAGTTTTACTTCTCCATTCTGTTCGGAGCAAGGGAGGTGGTGTGGACTTTGCAGGTAGCCCTGGCAAGGGAAGTCCCGAGTCAGGTCCCTGTAGATGGCCAAGGTTATGTGGCCTTACTTTCTGCTTGGGTCTTGTTGACCCTTCCAGAAGAAAAAGGTATCTTATGCCTTTTGGGAAGTCCTTAACATGTAATATCTATGTAAAAGTATATGGTTAAGCATTTTCAGGTACACTATCTCATTTACTCTTCACATAGACTTTTCCAGGTAGGTGGTGATTTTCTCTCCATTTCAATGAGGAAACTGAGGCTCAGAAAAGTGAATGACTTGCCTAAGCATCTTATACCTATTGAGTGATGGAACAGGACACCCAGGTAAATCCTCTATTTTCTCCCCCATACCCTGATGTCTCTGATTTCTCAATGGTAGCTGTTACCAAGCCACAAGGGTATTTTTTTATTACTCTAACTGCTGTGGCTAGAGGCTTGTCTGCCAGGGGCAAAGAAATCAGATCTTACATAAAGCTTCATTTAAATAGGTACTCTCCAAAGTGTGAACCTCAAAATGAGCTGGAATGTTTAGAAGGGGGCTTCTCTGTCCCTCAGTCCCCTCCTCTTTAATGGGAGGAGCAGGCTAGATGATATCTGAAGGCCCTTTCAGTGCTGTTGTGAAATTCTGATTGCATGCTTGTGGCTTAAAAGCATGGTATCAGGCTGCCTGCGTTTAATTCTTGGCACTGCCGCTTCCAGGCTGTGTGCCACCCTGCAGTTTACTTCACCTCTTTGTGCTGCAGTTTCCTCATCTGTAAAATGGTAATAATAATAGTATCCACCATATTGGGCTATTGTGAGGATATATCTGAGCCTAATACAGGTAAAATGCCTGGAAATTTTGGTAAATGTTAGCTATTGTTCTGTAGGCTTAACATAGCTCCTGTATATTCTAATTGATGGGTGAATAAAAGAGCTGTCACAATATTATGCAAAAATATCAGCATTATGATAGGGTCGTCCCAGGACCCTGCAGTCCCATGCCAGATTGGGTTGCAAAGGAAGACGAGAGTTGTTGAGAGGATGCCACCATGGATTGGTAGCTTGACTTCCAGTTCAGTGAATGTTTACTTAATCCCTCTATGCCAAGCAGAGTGGCAGATGTGGAGATCAGCCACATCTTCCTATTCCTCAAGGACCTCAGAGCTTAACTTATAAATGACTAGTTAGGAAGCAAGGTGAGAAATGACAGTGGCCTTTCAGGGCAGTGGAGATGGTGTAAGTGGATGTGTTTTGGAGGTAGAACTAGCAGGAGGATGGTTGGGGGATGAGCTAAAGAAATCAAGGATGACTCCTGGGTTTTCGGCCTGAGCAATTAGGTAGGTGTTGGTAGTGCCATCTGCCTCTACAATGATGAAAGCACTTTTTGGTAAGGTGCCCTGTGAGGAAGAATTAGCTATGATTCACTCTGAACCCCTTGGAGGACAGGCATAAAGTATAAACATCATATCTTTTAGTCTGTGGGGTGGAAATCACAGATTTCATTGCAGGAGAACAGCCAGGTGCTTCGCTGAAGGCTCCACCTTGGACATCCAGAAGCCCTTCATTTCTTGAAGTCTGGCTCTTTGCCAGCTTGTGGAGTGGCAGGTGTGGGCTTTGCCATCTGTCTCGTGCTGTTGGCATTGCTGTGCTGACTCGAGATCTTGGCTGATGAAGGCTGGAAGGAGGCTGGCCAGGTCTGGGAGAGCGAATGGAATCACAAGGGAAGCTCGCTGCCCCTGCCAGCGTGGTTCTTTCCTTGGCATCGAATGACATTTCTAAAGTTGCAGAGCTCTTGATTTGAGAATACCTTGAAAAGCTCTTGTGTTCTGCCAGAATTCCTAGAGGATTTTTGAATGGAGCAAGGGAATTCAGGCTTTCTTTTCATAAATGGTAATACTTGCATGTGTAAATTTAGGGGTTACAGTGTTGGAAATTCAACATTGTGAATTTTAAGACTAATAATCCTACCACCTCCACTTGTATACTTTTGTTTGCAGTTTAGAATGCTCTTTCGTCTGCATTTTCATTTACTAATGTTCAGTCAGTTGAGATCATGTGGAATATGTATTATCCTCAGTTAACAGATGAAGCATTGAGATGCTGAGAGAATACACATTTTTATCAATAGTATTAAATACCTACTAGGTGTTGGATTAGGTAGATCCTTGCTGGTCAAGGTGTGTTCTGCACTAATGTCCTCAGAGAGCTTTTATTTTAAAAACTAGAGGCCCGATGCATGGGTCCTGGCATGTGGGGATTGGGCCAAAACCGGCTCTCCAACATCCCCCGAGAAGTTCTGGATTGTGAGAGGGCGCAGTCCAGGGGTCCCACTGGTGCACGATCGGGGCGGGAGGAACCACATGAGGGCTCCTGGGCATGTCTGGCCAGTCTCACCCAGCCCCTATTGGCCGGACCCCAGCAGCAAGCTAACCTACCTGTCGGAGGATCTACTCCCTTGTGGTAAGTGCATGTCATAGTGACTGGTCCAAGGGTCGGACACTTAGCATATTAGGCTTTTATTATATAGGACTAGTGGCCCAGTGCACGAAATTTGTGCACATTAAAAGGGAATTAATTAGAGGAAATATTTTAATATTGCTATTTGCCCTTTCTCTATACTAGAAGTGTCAGAGATGAAAGAAAATAAGTAAAATGTATATGAAAATCTCCCTCCTGTCAGAGTCTGGGGCGCGCCGCAGGACCCAGAGTCAAGTCCCCGCCCACTTGCATGCGCTTCGAAATTGCAAGAGACCCAGACCTGGCTGGCCCCACCCCCATTGGGCGAGACTCAGACCTGGCCGGCCCCACCCCTGTCAAGCCCCGCCAGGTGGGGTTGCAGCCTCAGGTCCCCTGTCAAGCCTCATGAGTGGGGGGTGAGGCCTGAGGTCCCCCGGCCCGACCAGGTGCCATGCAGCCTCAGGTCCCTGCTGATCGGTTGTTACACGTGATGACTGTTTGCATATTAGCCTTTTATTATTATGATATTTTTTTAAATTGACTTTAGAAAGAGAGGATGGGAGAGGGAGAGAGATATAGAAACATCATTCAGCTGCCTCCTACATGCCCCCTACTTAGGATCAAGCTCTGACTGGGAATTGAACTGGTGACTTCTTGGTGCATGGGATGATGCTCAATCAACCGAGCCATACCAACCGGGCGCCTGAGAGCTTATTTGAAATGCAGACTCTAAGCCTAGATTAATAGATCAGTCTGCATTTTACCAAGACCCGACTCCTCCACTCCGAGTGTTTCCTGTGCATATTAAAGCTAGAGATGCACTCAGTTGGTAATAAGTAGCAAACCCAGTGATAATGATAATAAAGGAAATAGGAATAGCTAACGTTTATTGAGCCAAGCGCTGTTCTAAGGACTTTTCATATGTTGTCTCACTTAGTCCTCCCAGCAACTCTTTGGTTACTATTGTGATTCCCACTTTCCAGAAGAGGAAAGTTGAGGCACAAAAAAGTCAAATAACTTCCCCAGACCTGCTGACCCCAAGTCCATTGCTCTTTCTGCCACTCACTTGTTCATCTGTTTTTCAGGTGGGCAGTATATTCCTGATGTTTTGTTAAAGACCTTTCTCTTCCGTACCTGGGTAATGAACTTTAAATGCTGATGAAAAAGTGGCTTCAAAGAATGAAAAAATCAGGGGGAAAACCCTTGATTTATTTTAATGTAACTATAGGTGTCAGTTTCTTGACTGATAGGTAACAAACAGATACCCAGTATGTAAGATGGACTACCTCTCACACTTCTTAGTTTAGCGGTCTCACTCAGGGCAGAAACAGCTGAAGCAGGTAGGAGCTGTGGGCTTTTCTTCTGAGTCATTCAGCACTAAACTGTTTTTTTTTTTTTATTTTAGCGATAATATCTACATTGGGTGAGAAGAGGGTGGCTAAAGTCCTATACCACCCTCTGACTAATTGCAAAAGATTCAATTTTTTAGTGCCTTGCTTTTCCCTCTCTGCCTTGTGGGTTCCTTATTTTCCTTTCAGCATCTCCTTATCTCCCCAAGTCTTAGAATTTCTTTTCTTTTCTTTTTAAAAAAATATATTTTATTGATTTTTTACAGAGAGGAAGAGGGATAGAGAGTTAGAAACATCCATGAGAGAGAAACATCCATCAACTGCCTCCTGCACACCCCCTACTGGGAATGTGCCCGCAAGCCAGGTACATGCCCTTGACTGGAATCGAACCTGGGACTCTTCAGTCCACAGGCCGACGCTCTAGCCACTGAGCCAAACTGGTCAGGGCAGTCTTAGAATTTCTTGTTCAAGGCTTATGCCATCCAGGAAATTTTGGTATGAAAAGGCAGTGGGATCTGGGTGGAAGCATGAATTCTAATAGCAATTCTGCCACTGGCTGTGTGACCTGGGGCAAGTAACTCAACCTCTCTAGCCCTGGTCTCTATATATGTAAAATGAGGACATGAGCTAGCCTTCCAATTTCTTCCAGCCCTTCCTGAAGACTGAGCTTTGAATGGGGTGATACTGTCTTCTTCGTTGGTGGCTGCATGCTGGGCTTTCTCCAGGACCGCAGGGGTGAGGATTTTAGAGCCTATTTCTTGACAATCCGAGGTAATCTTATCAGCATCACACATCTGCACTGAAGCTTGGGAGGTTGGAGTTTAAGGCTTCGTTAATCATGGTGACACATTGTGTCTCCTCACTTTGTCACACTGATTGCAGACATTGAACTCGCACACAGGCAGATCTGTCTTTAGCGTGCTGATTTATTTAAATGACTAGAGGCCCAGTGCACAAAAATTTGTGCACTTGGGGGGGTGTAGGGGGTCCCTCAGCCCGGCCTGTGCCCTCTCGCAGTCTGGGGCCCCTCGGGAGATAACGACCTGCTGGCTTAGGCCTGCTCCCGGGTGGCAGAGGGCAGGCCTAATCCCTAGGTGCAGCCCCTGGTCAGGCTCAGGGCAGGGCCGATTGGGGGGTTGGGGCGCCGCCCCCTGTCATGCACAGAGCAGGGCAGATTGGGAGGTTGCGATGCCACCCTCAGTCACTCTCAGGGTAGGGCCAATTGGGGGGTTGGGGCACCGCCCCCTGTCACACTCAAGGCAGGGTCGATGGGGAGGTTGCGGCGCCACCCCCTGTCACGCACAGAGCAGGGCCAATCAGGGGGTTGGGGCACTGCCCCCTGTCATGCACAGAGCAGGGCCGATCAGGGGGTTGGGGAGCTCCCCCCTGTCACGCACAGAGCAGGCTCAATCGGGGTTGGGGAGCTCCCCCCCCTGTCACGCACAGAGCAGGGTCGATCAGGGGGTTGGGGAGCTCCCCCCTGTCATGCACAGAGAAGGGCCCATCAGGGCGTTAGGGAGCTCCCCCCTGTCACTCACAGAGTAGGGCTGATAGAGCAGGGCAGATCAGGGGGTTGGGGCGCAGCCACTCTCACACTCAGGGCAGGGCCGATGGGGAGGTTATGGCTCTACCCCGTCACACACAGAGCAGGGCCCGTGGCGGGGGGGGTTGGGGCACCGCACCCCATCTTACACAGAGCAGGGGCCATGGGGTGGGGGGGGTTGGGGTGCCGCACCCTGTCACACACAGAGCTGCAGGGCAATCAGGGGGTTGGGGAGCTCCCCCCTATCAGGCACAGAGCAGGGCCGATCAGGGGGTTGGGGCGCCTTCCCCTGTCAGGAACAGAGCAGGGCTGATAGGGAGGTTGTGGCCACCCCACCTGTCACACACAGAGCCGCAGGCGATCAGGGGGTTTGGGCTCTGCCCCCTGTCACGCTGATCCCGGTGCCTGGAGGCCTCGCGGCTCTGCTGATCCCGGTGCTGGGAGGCATATTACCCTTTTACTATATAGAATAGAGGCCTGGTGCATGGGTGGGGGCCGGCTGGTTTGCCCTGAAGGGTGTCCTGGATCAGGGTGGAGGTCCCCACTGGGGTGCCTGGCCAGCCTGGATGAGGGGATGATGGCTGTTTGCAGCTGGTCACACACCCTTCAGGGTGGGGGTCCCCACAGGGGTGCCTGGCCAGCCTGGATGAGGGGATGATGGCTGTTTGCAGCTGGTCACACACCCTTCAGGGTGGGGGTCCTCACTGGGGTGCCTGGCCAGTCTGGGTGAGGGGCTGAGGGCTGTTTTCAGGCTGGGACTGAAGCTCCCAACTGCTCCTTTTTTTCTTTTTTTTTTTTTTATTCTGGGCCAGCTTTAGCTCTGGCTCCAGCTCTGAGGCCTCTGCTGCTGAAGGAAGGTATCTGGTTTGTTTAGGTTCTATAATCAAAACAATGTATAACTCCAGCTCTGAGATCCCAGCTCGCTGAAAGCTGGTTTCTGGGGTTTTGTTTAGCTTCTATATTTGTTACAATGTTTCTTAAACTGCAGGCTCAGAGGCCGGCAAGGCAGGCGGGGAACGTTGGAGTCCTCCGTCACTGAAGCAAGCAAGCCTCATGTTAGTTTCAAGCTGCCTGGCTGCCGGCCGCCATCTTGGCTGGCAGTTAATTTGCATATCTCGCTGATTAGCCAATGGGAAGGGTAGCAGTCGTACGCCAATTACCATGTTTCTCTTTTATTAGATAGGATAGTTTGCATAAGAGAGCACCAGTGATCCTTGTGGTAGGTGTGGTTTTATTTTTAAACTTTTTGGCAAGATATTTGCAGCATTTGCATTTTGTCATATTTGAACATAGTGTGTAAATGGAAGTGAGTCCAAGTGAAACAGAAATTGTAATAGATTATTGGGAGTTGAGATTTGACAATCTGTAACCTATTCTGGGATCTTTCATATCACCTTCAGCAGTGGTTTCAGGAAGGACTTGCATTGGGGCTTTTGTGGGTGACATAAACAGAAACTGAATGCTCAGAGCGCAGGCTGCAGCAGCTTAGTGGATTGCAGTAATCATTACTTTATAGCACATTTCAGGAACCTAAGCAAAAACACCTAGCTAGTAAATCGTAAAAGATTCCATCCCAGTAAGATAAAGTATCAGCTCAAGTTACTTAAGATAACCACAAGAAGATAGTTCTTAGAAATACTTACTGGTTTTGCAAGATCTGCAATAATGAGTCAGATTCTAGCCTAAGAAATAGAAGGTGTTTTTCTTTCCTTATTTCTTCAATTGCCAGCATTAAAAAAAAATTATTATTGTATTTGTTGTTGTTAATCCTCACCCAGGGATATTTTTTCCATTAATTTTTAGAGAGACTGGAAAGGAGGGGGTGAGACATAGAGAGAGAAACATCAATGTGAGAGAGACACATTAATTGGTTGCCTCCTGCACATGCTCGGACCTGCGGCCAGGGATAGAGCCTGCAACCAAGGTATGTACCCTTGAAGGCTGAGCCTACATTGCCACATGAGATATTAATAAAGTGCAAATAGCCATAAGTGACCTAAGTGACATTTTTTAAAATTAAATCTTTATTGTTCAGATTATTACATTTGTTCCTCTTTTTTCCCCCCATAACTCCCCTCCTTCCAGTTCTCACGCCACCCTCCGCCCTCACTCCCCACCCACTGTCCTCATCCATAGGTGCACGATTTTTGTCCAGTCTCTTCCTGCATCTCCCACACCCCTTTCCCCCCAAGAATAGTCAATCCATTCCCTTTCTTTGTCCCTGATTCTATTATAATCACCAGTTCATTCTGTTCATCAGATTATTTATTCACTTGATTCTTAGATTCACTTGTCGATAGATGGGTATTTGTTGTTCATAATTTGTATCTTTACCTTTTTCTTCTTCCTCCTCTTCTTAAAGGATACCTTTCAGCATTTCATATAATACTGGTTTGATGGTGATGAACTCCTTTAGCTTTTCCTTATCTGTGAAGCTCTTTTTCTGACCTTCAATTCTGAATGATAGCTTTGCTGGATAAAGTAATCTTGGTTGTAGGTTCTTGGCATTCATCACTTTGAATATTTCTTGCCACTCCCTTCTGGCCTGCAAAGTTTCTGTTGAGAAATCAGCTGACATTCGTATGGGTATTCCCTTGTAGGTAACTGAGTTTCTTTCTCTTGCTGCTTTTAAGATTCTCTCTTTGTCTTTTGCTCTTGGCATTTTAATTATGATGTGTCTTGATGTGGTCCTCTTTGGATTCCTTTTGTTTGGGGTTCTCTGCGCTTCCTGGACTTGTAAGTCTATTTCTTTCACCAGGTAGGGGAAGTTTTCTGTCATTATTTCTTCAAATAGGTTTTCAATATCTTGCTCTCTCTCATCTTCTGGCACCCATATAATTCTGATGTTGGTACGCTTGAAGCTGTCCCAGAGGCTCCTTACACTATCTTCGTATTTTCGGATTCTTTTTTCATTTTGCTTTTCTGGTTGGGTGTTTTTTGCTTCTTTGCATTTCAAATCTTTGACTTGATTCTTTGTCTCCGCATTTTTTTTATGCTTTCTTGGTGCACCCCCTAGTGGTCTTTGTGCGCAGTCTTGTTGTAGTTAAGCCTTGATTGTTGTAGTTAATACTGGGGGGATTTGACCTCCAGGCCAACTGGCTGTGAGAGTCAGCTGTGTCTGCAGTGGGAAAACTTCTGTCCTCTGGGGAGGTGCTAATCCAGCGTTTGCCTGAGGCTATCCGGCAAATGGCTCTGTGCAGGGCTTGGGCGGGGCAGGTCTCATGGGATCAACAGGGCAGGCGGAGGGAGCAGTTATGGCTGCTCTCAGTCTGGTCCCCAGAGGCTCTGCCTCTCAGAGTCCCAGCAACCGCTGCAAACCTCGGAGAGAAAGCTGCCCTCGCGTTCCGACCGATGCCAGACAGTCCCGCTTCTCCTGTTTGAATCTGGGTCCCTAGAGACTCCCCCAGAACTGGAGCTCAGGGCCTGAGCCTCCCTCCCGATTGAAAACGACAACCGCGCCCTCAGCCACCAGCCCGCGCCGTGCGCACCTCCGCACCTTTGTATTTTCCGCACTGCGCCTCCTCTGAGTCTCGGTATGCTGTCCTCTTTCCTTCTAGTTGAAGAATTTCCCCTCAGCCAGCTTCCCTGTGGTTCTGGGTGATGTCCGTTCCGTCTTTTAGTTATATTTTTGAAGTGGTTGTGCGAGGCAGCATTCTCCGGTGTTTACCTATGCCGCCATCTTGGTTCTCTCCCTAAGTGACATTTTAAAAATATATATTTTTATTTATTTCTGGGAGAGGGTGAGAGAGATAGAAACGTCAATGATGAGAGAGAATCACTGATTGGCTGCCTCCTGCATGCCCCACACTGGGGATCTAGCCCACCACCCGGACATGTGTCCTGACCAGAAATCAAACCGTGACCTCCTGGTTCATAGGTCAACACTCAACCACTGAGCCACATGGCTGGGCAAGAGTTATTGCCTTTTAAATTATTTTGGTTCTTCTGACTATGGCAGAGAGAATATTTGTTTAGTTCTAGCCTATTTTTTAACACTTGCTAAAGCTGGCTTTTTAACCAAGAGAGATCAGGTCTCAACCTTAGGGAAACTACAGTGTCTAGCTAGAATTTAGTGACTTCGTTGTGTGTCCTTATATTTATTTTTACAGTTATCTTCTACTTGCACTGTGACACTGATTTTCCATTCATGGTAGGGATATAAAGTAACTGTTTAAAAATAAATTTGTATTAAAAGGAAGTAGCTTTCAAGAAAACCTCAAGTAAATAATAGTACAGGTGGTGCCCGGATATGGCAAAATTGTGAAGAGACAATCCGCTGACCGACATTAAGGACATGCTGGTGTAGAAAAAGCCATGAACTTTGGAGCCAGTTAGACCTGGTTTCTGCTCACTTTGCCACTTATTAACTCAGTGTGCCATGTTACTTCCCTCTCCAAGGCTGAGGTTTTCTCCTCCTGTAAATTGAGTCAGGACAGAAGCACCTCCTGTGGGCCAGGCACTGTAATGCTTGTCTCCCTCTGATCCTCACTCTGCTCCAAGGTGCAGGGTGTTGGCACTCCCACTTCACAGAGGAGGAGACGGGCTCAGAGGGTGGACTTGCATGGAGCCCCAGAACTAGGAATGGTAGGCCTGGGCTTCATTCCCAGGGGTGTCTGAATCTTTTGTTGTTATTCCAGGCCACCTCCCTCTTTTAAATATAGATTTTTCTGTGGCTCTCTACCGAGGTGAGTAGCAGTCTGATTGAAATTTGCCTGACTGGTGTGGCTCAGTGGTTGAGCGTCGACCTATGAACCAGGAGATCATGGTTCCATTCCGGGTCAGAGCACATGCCTGGGTTTTGGGCTTGAGTCCCAATAAGGGGCGTGCAGGAAGCAGCCAATCAATGATTCTCTTTTATCCTTTGTTTCTACCTCTCCCTCTCCCTTCCTCTCTGAAATCAATATATATATATATATATATATATATATATATATATATATATATGTATAATTTTTTTAAATATATATTTTAATGATTTTTTACAGAGAGGAAGGGAGAGGGATAGAGAGTTAGAAACATCGATGAGAGAGAAACATCGATCAGGTGTCTCCTGCACACTCCCTACTGGGGATGTGCCCGCAACCCAGGTACATGCCCTTGACTGGAATCGAACCTGGGACCCTTCAGTCAGCAGGCCGATGCTCTATCCACTGAGCGAAACCGGTTAGGGCAATAAAAATATATTTTAAAATGAAAAGTCATTACACACACCCATGTTCACTATAGCCTAATTTACAGTAGCCAAGAGATGGAAGCAGCCCAAACGTTTATGGGCAGATGAATGGATAAAGAAAATGGTACTGCCCTAACCCGTTTGGCTCAGTGGCTAGAGTGTCAGCCTGCGGACTGAAGGGTCCCAGGTTCGATTCCAGTCAAGGGCATGTACCTTGGTTGCGGGCACATCCCCAGTAGGGAGTGTGCAGGAGGCAGCTGATCGATGTTTCTCTCTCATCGATGTTTCTAACTCTCTATCCCTCTCCCTTCTTCTCTATAAAAAATCAATTTAAAAAAAAAGAAAAAGAAAATGGTATTTACATACAGTGGGATATTATTTATTCCTAAAAAAGGAGATCTTGTCACATGCTATAACATGAATGAAACTTGAAATAGAATGATGGTTTCCGGAGCCTAATGAGGGGAAAAGGGATTTATTTGATAGGTATGGAGTTTCATTTTGGCAAGATGAAAAAGCTCTAGGTATTGCCCTGGCCAGTTGCTCAGTGCTTAGAGCATCACCCCTCAGACCAAAGGGTCGTGGGTTTTGTTTCCAGTCAAAGGCATGTCGTACCTTGATTGCAGGTTTGATCCCCAGCCCTGGTTGGAGCACGTATAGGGAGGCAATAATTGATATGTCTCTCTCATTTCGATAGCTCTCTCTGTCTCTGTCTCTCTCTCTCCCTCCCCCCTCCTCCCTATCCTCCTCTCTCTCTTAAAATCAATGGAAAAATATCCTCGGGTGAGGATTTAAAAAAAAAAGCATATTATCATAGTCATTAAAATATTATTTTAAAAAAATTCTAGATCTCTATTATACAACAATGTTGATATAGTTAACAATACTGAATTGTATACTTAAAAATGATTAAGAGGGTACATTTTATATTATGTGGGTTTTTACTACAATTAAAAATTTCAAAAGTTAACAGAAAAAAGATAAACCATTGGCCAGGGCAACTTTTTATTATGGAAAATATGAAGCATACATAAAAGTAGAATGAACCATGGACCCATTACCCTGCTACAGCAGTTATCAACATGTAGTAATTTCGTTTCATCTATAACCTCCCAACAACCCCACCCTATCCCTGATTATGTTGATCCCAGACAGCATATAACTTTATCTGAAAACTCTTTTGTCTGGATCTCAAAGTAAGAACATATATATTAAATACATTTTATTGATTTTCTACAGAGAGGAAGGGAGAGGGATAGAGAGATAGAAACATCGATCAGCTGCCTCCTGCACTCTCCCTACTGGGTATGTATGCCCGCAACCAAGGTACATGTCCTTGACTGGAATCGAACCTGGGACCCTTCAGTCCGCATGCCAACGCTCTATCCACTGAGTCAAACCAGTTTGGGCAAGTAAGAATAATTTTTAAAAAATACAACTTCACACCTTAAAAGGTAACAACAATTCCTTAACACCATCTAAGATCCAGTGTTCAAATTTCCTTGATTGTCTCATACATTTTTTAACAGTTGGTTAGTTTGAACCAAGATCCAAAATGGGTCCCAATCTAGGGTCAGATGTTGTATTTGATTAATTAAGCTATTCATCAGAGTATTAATATGTTTTTATTGATTTTAGAGAGAGGAAGGAAGAGGGAGAGATAGAAACATCAATAATGATAATAATTGTTTTTTAAAATCCTCACCTGGGGATATTTTTCCATTGATTTTTAGAGACAGTGGAAGAAAGAGGGAGAGACAGAGAGAGAGAGAGAAACACTGATGTGAGAGAGACACATCGATTGGTTGCCTCCCACACCTGCCCTGACCAGGGTCAGGGATCGACCCTGCAACCGAGGTTTGTGGCCTTGACCTTGACTGGAATCTAACTGGGGACTTTCTAGTCCGCAGGCCATCGCTCCATCCACTGAGCCAAACCAGCTAGGGTCAGTGTGTATATTTTTAGCAGAGAAACAGCTTCATTTCTTTTCTGGATTAGTGCATGGAATGAGAAGTTCCTGGCAGGAAGGCTTGTCCAGCTTCACAGCTTCATGGTGGTCAGAGCATGAGCTCTGTGTGTCGAGGTTGTGTGGACAGTGGTGTGCACTGTTGCTGAAAGGATAAATGGTACAGCCTGGGGGAAAGGTAAGATGGTGCCCTCTGTCAAAAAGGAACATATATTTAAATGTCCTACGAATTACTCCCACCAGTAGCTAAAGGTATATGTTTAAAATATTCACTGCAGCATTGTTTGCAGAAGTAAAAAACTAGAAACCATCAGAAGGTCCCTTAGCAGGGGACTGATCAAATACATTTTAAGACACATGCTATGGCATCTAGGCAACTATTTTAAAGGGGAGTGGGCTGTCGCCAAGATCTATCAAGTGAGATGGAGAATGGTGCAGCCCTGGCAGGTTTTCTCAGTGGATAGAGCATCGACCCTCAGATTGAAGGGTCCTGGGTTCAATTCCAGTCAAGGGCACATACCTTGTTGCAGGCTTGATCCCGGCGCTGGTTGAGACACATGCAGGAGGCAAGATATTTCTCTCTTGTTGTCTCTCCCCCTCCCACTCTCTCTCTAAAAAAATCAAAAAAATCAATGGAAAAAGAGAATGGTACATAGTACACTAGTACTTCCACTTGAGTTAAAAACAAAAGTGAAGGAGCAATACAGATACATTAATGCTTATGCATTGACTTTCTCCCAGGGGTAGGGGGAAGATTTACTTACTTGTTCACTGTATACTCACACATACAGCTAGAATTGATTTTATTGTTTTAATTATGCATATATTGATGCACAGTGCATATATGCATATGTGTGTGTGTTTTAATGTTTTTATTGATTTTAGAGAAAGAGGAAGGGAGAGGGAAACGTAGATGTGAGAGCAGAACATCGATAGGCTGCCTCCTGTATGCCCCCATCTGGGGATCAAACCTGCAACCCGGCCATGTGACCTGACCAGTAATCGAACTGGCAACCTCTTGGTGCATGAGATGATGCTCAACCAACTGAGCCACACCAGCCAGAGCACGTGTGTGTTTTAAAAATAAGTTTATATGTGGGTTTTAAATAAGACAAACCTGCTTTTGAATCTTGGCTGTTCCACTTAATTGCTGTGTGACCCTGGCTAAATTAATTTCTCTTAGCCTCCCATGCTTATTTTTAAAATAGGGCTAATAGCTATTCCTCATTAGGTGATTTTGAGGATTAGAAGAGGAATATACATTAAGCTGTTGATATACTGTGAGTTGTGACTATTGAACACAACAAAACCCCAGGCCCACATTGATTGTGAATGAGAATTGTCCTCTAGGCTTGAATATATGTTTTTGGATGTATTCTATGAATGTTTCACAATTGGATACAAAAAAGGAATTCTTTCCCTCTTTTTCCTCTTTGATAAATGCTTTCTTTGTTTGCTTGTTTCAGTCATCAAAAAACAGGGAATGCATGGCATCAATTTGAATTCAGGGCAGGCATTTATTTGTTCATGTTTCTTGTCTGTGACTTTTCTAGGTTTCTTTCCAGATAAGTAGCCTAAGACATGTAAGCTGAAATCAAGCTGTAGACATTATCCCCAAAGAAAAAAATAGCTTTATTGCCATCTCCCCACTTGATATTAAGAAACAAAATACAGGCACCTCTTAACAGGGCCAGAGAAAGCCAAAAAATCACTTGCAGGCGCACTCCCAGAGATTAATATTGCTTGCATTTCCTGAGTTTTATTACACATTTTGTGCTAACTAAGCATTTAACATTTATTAGCTTACTTATTCCTTAGAATGGTTCTTTAATGTAGGTGTTGTTATTAGCCCCATTTTATAGAAGAGGTTATGATTTAAGTAACTTTCTCAAAATTTTATAGCTAAGTGGCAGAGCAGAAATTCAAACCCTGACCTGACCTGTTGAACACTAACGCTCCTGCTTTACGCTGACTTCACAGTCTCCCCCACATCTTTCTCTGCACATACTCATGTATACATGTAAATAAATCTCACCATGGTAACTCTTCTGTGTTGTTGTTTTTTAACTCAAGAAGATGTCATGAACATCTTCCCATATGTAAATACCTAGATGTATATTGCTATTATTTTTGTTGTTTTTAATCCTCACCTAAGGATATTTTTCCATTGATTATTAGAGAGAGTGGAAGGGAGGGAGGCCTCATCGATGTGAGACAGACACATTGATTGGTTGCCTTCCTCATGTGCCCCGACCAAGGCCAGTGATCAAGCCTGCAACCAAGGTATATGCCCTTGACCGGATCGAACCTGGGACTCTTTAATCCCATGGCTGATGTTCTATCCATTGAGCCAAACTGGCTAGAACCGCTATTCTTAATCTCTCTATATAAAAGGCTAATATGCTACGTGTCTAACCGTCCGACCAGTCGCTATGACTCACAGTGACCACCAGGGGTCAGACACTCAATGCAGGAGCTGCTGAGCTGCAGTGACTTGGCAGTGGTGGTTCTCAGGTGATGCACCCTGAAACCAGAGAGGAGGGAGCCCAATTCCTCTCAGGGCCGTGCGATTCCACCTTGGGCCGTGGGTTATGTTGTTGCTGGGGCACTGTCAACCCCGAATCTGGTTTACTGCACACTTGCGTTTGCGTTCCATAATCCTGTACGACAGCAGCTTTGCAGAGCGCCCTCTTGCACTCCAGGATCCCTCAGGGGATGTCAGAAATCCGTTTTCGGCCTGATCCCCGCAGGCCAGGCCGAGGGACCCCTCTCCCCCCTGCTCTGGGGTGGGGCCACGGGAGGTTAGCTGCAGGGCGTGTCTGGCCCATCTTGCCCAGTCCTCCCCTCTGGCCACCTTCTAATTAATTTCCTTTCAATCCGTGCACCGGGTCACTAGTTAGTTTATAATTTCATAAAACTTCCATCACTTTCTTCTTCTAATTTTATTTTACTGACTAGGTAATATATTCATGATTCAAAACTCAAGAAGGTACAAAGAGTATACAAGGAAAAGTCTCTATCACTCTTGACCCTCAGCCACCCAGCTCTTCTCCCTGCAGGCCACCATTGTTGTTATCTGGCTCTTGTAGATCCCTCCAGATAGATGTATTTCATGCACATATAGAACTATTCCCTCAACACAAATCTTAAATCCTTTTAAGGTTCTACAGGGCAGTGATGTTATTTTTTAACTAGAGATGAATAATCTTGTTTTGAAAATTGTGTTAACTCCCATTGTGATAACTGGACATCTTGGGACACAGGGACCCAGAGTTGACTTACTGTCATGGTGTGGTTCATGGGTTGCAAACAAGGAGTCCTGATATTTCAAAACAATTAGCAACCCTGTGAAGAGAGAAGTGTTGCTGGTGATGAGGTGGGTAGAGAGTAGAAACAGCTGTTTTCCTTAGGAGGAACCTGCACAGGGCGTTGGTGTGGACTGGGAGTTGCTTTTATCTTCTTGCCCAGTGTTGCAGTGTTTTTTTTTTGATTGCCCATGTGATCTATGGTTTGGGCTGCCTTTTAGACACTCTGAGTCCTTAAACCCAAGCCAGGGAGTTGGCAGGCGGTTGCCTGGTCTGATCTTAGAGGACGTTGCATTGGAGTGCATTGATTAAAGATGCATTAGTACGCACTCTGTGTGCCCACAGATTGCTCCTCCTTGCAGGGTTGTTTCTGGTGAATTGCCAGACCTTTATTTTTTCCCATTTGATGATACCACATGCTCATTAAAGAATATTTAGAAAATACAGAAATGTTGAAGAGCAGGGGAAATCACCTATGGACTTGAGCACCATAATGTTTTCTGTTTTTCTGTTTGTTGTTGTTGTGTTTTATGTTCTTAATCATAATTATTTCTCAACTAGAGGCCCAGTGTACAAATTCTTATACTGATGGGTTCCCTCGGGGTGGCCTACCTGCGGGGATTGGGCTGAAACCCACAATCTAACGCCACCTGCAGCTCCTACCTGCCGCTCCTGCACATACCAGCCCCACTGTGCCTGCTGCCCGCACCAGTGCAGCAGCGTGAGCCCTGCGACTGGTGCCCCCCCTGCGGGATCAGGCCGAAAACGGCTCTCTGACATCACCTGAGGGGTCCCAGATTGCGAGAGGGTGTAGGCCAGGCCAAAAGACCCTACCAATGCACGATCAGGGTTGGAGAGAGGCCACGGGAGGGCTCCAGGGCATGTCTAGCCCATCTCGCTCAGTCCCAATCGGCTGGACTCCAGCAGTAAGCTTACTGGTTGTAGTGTCTGCCCCCTGGTGGCCAGTGCATGTCATAGTGACTGGTTGACCAGTCGACTGTCTGCCCCCTGGTGGTCAATGCACATCATAGCGAGCAGTTGAGCGGCCTTAGCATATCATTAGAATAATACGCTTTGATTGGTTGAACAGTCGTCAGGTCACCAGATGACTGAACATGTAGCATATTAGGTTTTTATTATATAGGATAGCTTGCTTTTTTTTTACTTGTTTATTTATCCACTAGAGGCCTGGTGCACAAATTCATGCACATTGAAAGGAAATTAATTAGAAGAAATATTTTAATATCGCTATTCGCCCTTTCTCTATAATAGAAGTGTCAACCAAATTCATGAGCGACAATGACAGATCGAAACACACACATGGGATTGGCACCAGCGAGAGCTTTATATGTATTGCGCATGTGCGAGTCATCTTAACCTTTTATATATATAGAACAGTGATGGTGAACCAATGCCATGCGTGTCAGAGGTGACATGCGAACTCATTTTTTGGTTGATTTTTCTTTGTTAAATGGCATTTAAATATATAAAATAAATATCAAAAATATAAATCTTTGTTTTACTATGGTTGCAAATATCAAAAAGTTTCTGTATGTGACACAGCACCAGAGTTAGGTTAGGGTTTTTAAAAATGCTGACACGCCAAGCTCAAAAGGTTTGCCATCACTGATATAGAATAAACTTGCTTAATTAGACCTGCTTTCTGATTTAGCTAAACTTCTTCCAGCCCAGTGAAGCATCCCAACTTCTCTTTCAGGTAATTGTCAGCAACACAGCAGTAAATATCAACAAGAAGCAGATTATTATTGTAGATCACGCAGGGAGAACAAAGGGTAAAATATTTCACTGCAGCAGTGTTTGACTATATTCTGCGCAGTGAGAAAACCTGAGGTCATTTTCAAGGTCCACCATTTCTTACTTCTTTTCAGTTGGGTCAAGTTTCTAAGCTTTCTAAATCTTTGTTTTCCGGCTAATGAAAAGAAAATAGGATTCCACCAAGTCTCCTATCTACCTACTCCAGGACTTCTGTGAGGATCCGATGAGATGAGGCACGGGAAAACACTTCACAGACATCTTGTTAAAGTGTGAAATGTTTGCACCTGGCTATAAAGCAAGTCATGTTCCTGGGCTGAAGAAACTCCAAGGAGGCTAGGCGTCACTAGGGAGAGGAAGCCGGCCATTATTACGTGACATCATTACCCGGTACCCACAGCCACTGTTTCAGGGCTGGGCTGGATTGTGGGCTGCATTTTGCACCATGGGGTCTCGACAGTGTCGGCTGCGATTTGGTGGGCTGTCACTCTGGGGTGGTGGCGGGGCCTCTGTCCCACTTGGGGGAAGCCGAGTGTTGCTTTGTGGGCACCAGGTCCACAGTTCATTTCTCTGTGCACATCACAGAAGCTCCTGCGTTGAGCATCTGCCCCCTGGTGGTCAGTGTGCATCATAGCAGATGGTCGAACACTTAGTATATGAGCCTTTTATATATATATATATACTAGAGGCCCGATGCACAAACATTTGTCCACTCAGGGGGTGTTCCTCAGCCCGGCCTGTGCCCTCTCGCAGTTTGGGAACCCTCGGGGGATGGCCACGTGCTGGCTTAGGCCTGCTCCCTGGGGGGATCGGGCCTAAGCTGGCAGTCAGACATCCCTCTGGCAGCCCAGGAGCCCTCGGGGGATGTCCACTTGCCAGTGGGGAGCAGGCCTAAGCTGCAGTTGGACATCCTTAGCACTGCTGAGGAGGCAGGAGAGGCTCCCACCACCACCACTGTACTGGCAGCCATCAGCCTGGCTTGTGGCTGAGCAGAGCTCTTCCCATGTGAGAGCGCCCTGACCACCAGGGGGCAGCTCCTGCATTGAGCGTCTGCCCACTGGTGGTTAGTGTGTGTCATAGTGACCAGTCATTCCCAGTCCTTCTGCTGTTAGGGTCAGTTTGCATATTACCCTTTTACTATATAGGATAGAGGCCTGGTGCACAGGTGGGAGCCGGCTGGTTTGCCCTGAAGGGTGTCCCGGATCAGGATGGGGGTCCCGCTTGGGTGCCTGGCCAGCCTGGCTTGTGGCTGAGCAGAGCTTCTCCTGTGGGAGCACACTGACCACCAGGGGGCAGCTCCTGCATTGTGCATCTGCCCCCGGTGGTCAGTGTGTGTCATAGTGACCAGTCATTCCCAGTCGTTCTGCTCTTAGACTCAATTTGCATATTACCCTTTTATTATATAGGAGTGCCTGGCCAGCCTGGGTGAGGGGCTAAGGGCCATTTTCAGACTGGCCACACCCCCTTCTGGGTAGATGGGTCCTGCTGGGGTGCCTGGCCAGTCTGGGTGAGTGGCTGATGGCAGTTTGCAGGCTGGCCAAGCTCCCCAGTGGGGACCCTCAACCCATGAGGGTGTGGCCAGCCTGGGTGAGTGGCTGATGGCTGTTTGCAGGCTGGCCACAGCCCCTTCAGGGTGGGAATCCCCACTGGGGTGCCTGGCCATCCTGAGTGAGGGGTTGAGGGGTGTTTGCAGGCTAGCCACAGTCCCTTCAGGGTGGGGGGTCCTGCTGGGGTGCTTGGCCAGTCTGGATGAGGGGCTGACTGAGGGCCATTTTCAGGCTGGCTAAGCCCCCCAGCGGGGACCCTCACCTCATGAGGGTGTGGCCAGCCTGGGTGAGGGGCTGATGGCTGTTTGCAGGCTGGCCACAGCCCCCAGCCACCCAAGCTCCCAGTGGAGGCTGGCTGGAAGCAGGTATCTGGGATTTATTTAGCTTCTATAATTGAAACTTGTTACCATGAGCGGAGGCCTCAGCCGGCTCAGGGCTGGCGGGAAGCTTGGCTTCCTCCATCTCCCGGGCAACCAAGCCTCCTGCTTGCTCCAGCTCCGTGGCTGCCAGCTGCCATCTTGGTTGGGTTAATTTGCATATAGTTGCTCTCATTGGCTGGTGGGCGTGGCTTAGGGCATAGCAAAGGTACGGTCAATTAGCATCTTTGTCTTTTATTAGTGTAGATAGAAGTAAATATATACAGGGTATGGCAAAAGTAGGTTTACAGTTGTTCAAATGAAAAATAATACAATTAATAAATAATTTAAGAATAAACAGCCCTAGCTGGTTTGGCTCAGTGGATAGAGCATTGGCCTGTGGACTGAAGGATCCCAGGTTCAATTCCAGTCAAGCATATGCCTGGGTTACAGGCTTGATCTCCAGTAGGGGTGTGCAGGAGGCAGCCGATCAGTGATTCTCTCTCATCATTAATGTTTCTATCTCTCCCTCTCCTTTCCTTTCTGACATCAATAAAAATATATATTTTTAATAAAAGAAAGAAAAAAATAAACAGTGTTTTGCATACTCACTATTGTAAACCTATCTTTGCCCCACCCTGCCATCTCTCTAATTCAGTGTTGGCAGACTTTCTATAAAAGATCAGGTAGTAAATATTTTAGGTTTTGTGGCCATACTGTCTCTGCTGCAACTACGCAGTTGTTCTATTTTATAGCTAATGCAGCCATAGATAATATGTAAATAAAGGGTTATGGCTGTGTTACAGTAAAACTTTCTTTACATAACAGGCTGTGGGCCAGATTTGGCCTGTGGGTCGTAGTTTGCTGACCCCTGCTCTTAATTTATTTCTTTTAACTACTGAATAGTATTCTGTCTATAATATGAATATACCATGTTTTATTCCCCTATAATGGATGTTTAGGTTGCTTCCTGTTTTTCTACTATTTTAACAGTGCTTCAGAAAGCATCCTTATGCGCCTTTGCAAAGGATTTCATCAAGACAAACACATCTGTAAAAGTGGAATTGCTGAAGGCTTTTTTCTTTTCTTTTCTCTATTTTAATTAGAGGTGCCCCAAATAAAATGCTTCAGGTAGAATGTGACCAGTTTTTGACCTCTAGCCTGGAATATCTATAGGAAGCCAATAGTTTTGAGACATCAATCCACGCCTAGTTCTAGAAATTGAGGTAAGACTCCATGAGAACTAGCAAAGGTGAGGGTGTGTGAATCTAAGCAGAAAAGAGTTGGAGAATGGTCTGGAAGAATGTGGCTGCCCTGAGAAATGTGTAACTGATTTCCTCTGAGGACAAAAGAGATGAAGTTAGCAATTTTTCATGTGCAGTAGCCATTTAAAACAGTACTTGTTAACATCAGATTGACAAGTTCTAGCAGAAAAAGTATTTAGGATGAAGGTGATGAGTTGCTGACCTGTGATTTCGTCTTTCCTGGCAATTCTGTGAGTTTCTTTAAAGATTTATCACTGTAATTAGAGTGGCTAGAAGAAGAATAAGGAAGGTAATAAAGTAAAGAAAGAGTATCAGGGCATTCTTCCAAGAAAACCCTCTTCTTTGAGTTGGATCCAGAGCAAGATTTTAAGCCCTAGTGACAGGAAATTAGATTAGTCCATCTTCCTGAAATAATACATCAATAAAACATGACTAGTTCAGTTGAGCTCAGTGAGCTCAGAGAAGAAATGGTGTTCTGTGTTTGAGTTGAGATTTAATTAAGGGGACTGGGGCTTTGGGAGTTCCTTCTTTTTAAGAGATTTTTAAGATTATTGTAGGTCATTATCATGCCTTTGTTTTTATTGTTTTGGAGAGCTCAAAAATATATGAAGCAGCTGAACATCAGTCAGCCTGTTGCAGGCTTTTTTTTCCCTCTCTCTTTTTTTTTAACAGGCTTGGGGATACATTGTTTTGATAGGTAAAAGCTGGACAGCCCTGCCTCTTCAGAGGTATATAATGCAGAAGAATGGGTCATCTTCACTGCCCCATTCCCCATCCACCCCGTTACATGTCTCTTACTCCTTCAAGTCTGGATCCTGTCTCACTGTCCCATGCACTGCAGCAGAGACCTCCCCAAAGGAGGCTTCAGGGCCTTGGGTTTGAGCTTGGCACCTAGACATTTTGTTAAAATGGAGGGAGAGACAGGCAAGGGATCAGCCACAGCTGTAATCTGGGGCCATTCCCTGGAAAAGAAAAGGAGACACAATAAACCGACTGGCCATTCTAACATCTGGTTCCTTCTCATCTGGCAAAATTTTAATAGCATCTAGAAGATGATGGATGAAAGGGCTGCCTTTTACATAGTTTTCTTTTTTTGTAATATTTTTCAATGTGCTTTATTTTCTTTTTTCTAATTCTTTATTGTTGAAAGTATTACATATGTTCTCCCCCCCCCCCCGCAGCCCCGCCCACCCTGCCCCAGGCTTTTACCACCCTATTGCCTGTGTCCATGGGTTATGCATATTTGCATACAAGGTTTTTTTGGTTGGTTACCTTCCACCCACCCACCCTCCCTCGCCTTCCCTCCGAGATTCTGCACCCTGTTCCATGCTTCCATGTCTCTGGATCCCCTCCATTCATCAGTTTATCTTGTTACTTAGATTCCACTTATGAGTGAGATCATGTGATACTTGTCTTTCTCTGACTGACTTATTTCACTTAGCATGACACTCTCCAGGTCCCTCCATGCTGTCTCTAATAGTAAGAGAGACTTATTTTTACTGCTGCATAGTATACCATGGTGTAAATATACCACAGCTTTTTTATCCACTCATCTACTTGGCACTTGGGCTGTTTCCAGATCTTAGTTACGGTAAATTGTGCTGCTATTACATAGTTTTCTTTAAACGGCTTGAGATTTGCTCAGTTGGAGTGGCTCATTTGATGAGTGTCACCCTGTGCACCAAAATCTTGCTGGTTCGCTTATTGGTCAGGGCACTTACCTGGGCTGTGGGTGGTTGGGGCACATACAGAAGGCAACCAATCATTGATGTTTCTCTCTCTCCCCCCCCCAACCCCCCCCACACATATCTTGGTATGAGGATTAAAAAAAGAGGGGATGGCTTGCCCTGCCTGGTGTGTCTCAGTGGTTAGAGCGTCATGTCTGCCTATGCACCAAAGGGTTGAGGGTTTGATTCCCAGTCAAGGGCACATACCTGGCTTGCAGGTTGTATCCCTGGCCCTAGTCAGGGCACGTGCGGGAGGCAGCCAATTGATGTGTCTCTCTCACATCAATGTTTCTCTCTCTCTCTCCCCCCCCCTCCTTCCTTCCCTTCCACTCTCTCTAACAAAAAAAAAATTAGAAAAAATATTCTCTGGTGAGGATTAACAAAAAACAAAAAAAAAATGGCTTGAGATTTACTTCTAATTGAACATTGGTTAGATATTTGGATCTCAGTTTAATCTAATTTATTTTTTTAGGATGATGACTCCCAGTGGAAGAGGAGAAAATGTTAGTCTAGTGATGTTTAATGCCTAAAATTAGGGCTGACTGGTAATCTCTGGAGTGACCCTTTGATGGGTCATTTGGATGAATCTGTATTAATTATTTTTTAATCCAGCTTTATGTTGGTTCATAAAGCATTTCTGTCTTTCTAAGTGCCTATTAGTCATTTATTTATTTATTTATTTATTTATTTATTTATTTATTTATTTTAGAGAGAGTAGAAGGGAGAGAGACAGAGAAACATCGACGTAAGAGAGACACGTCGATTGGTTGCCTTCGTACATGCCCAGGGACCGAGCCTGAAACCAAGGTTCATGCCTTTAACCCTTCAGTCCACAGGCCGATGCTCTATCCACTGAGCCAAACTAGCTAGGGCAGTGGTTGGCAAACTGCGGCTCGCGAGCCACATGCGGCTCTTTGGCCCCTTGAGTGTGGCCACGAAGTTTCAATCGCACTGTACGTGCACGCCCGCACATGGTATTTTGTGGAAGAGCCACACTCAGGGGGCTGCAGTTTGCCGACCGCTGAGCTAGGGCTGTCTCACAATCAATTAAAGGAAGAACCATGATTCCTGTTGTACAGATTGTATAGCAAAGGGGTTCAGAGAGGGTAAGAAGCCTTCCTGTTCTTCATGCTAGACAGCGTAATTTTACATGTAGCAGCTAGAAGAAGTACGGGAATAGCTTTTTATGTTTCCATATGCTTAGCAGCAGAACAGGTTTTTTGTTTGTTGTTTTTTGTTAATCTTCACCTGAGGATATTTTTTTATTGATTTTTAAAGAGAGTGGAAGGGACGGGGGGAGAGAGAGAGAGAGACAGACAGACAGACAGACAGACAGACAGACAGACATTGATTGGTTGCCTCTTGCATGGGCCCCAACCAGGTCCGGGCATTGACCCTGCAACCAAGGTACATGCCCTTGACCGGAATCGAACCTGGGACCCTTCAGTCCACAGGCCAGTGCTCTATCCATTGAGCCAAACCAGCTAGGGCAGAATTATTTTTTTTAATGAAAGACCAATGGGAGACATACTGACTTTCTATATTTATTAAGCTTCAGCATATATGCCTGGAGTGGCCCGTCACGGCTTCACGTTCTCCAGCCCTTTTGTTGGCAGAGAATAGGTCATTCTCACAAATAAAAAGTGTATTGTTATCGCTGCTCTAAGTATCTATTGGAATTACAAATGTGTATGTCCTGTGATCCAGGAATTGCACTTCTAGAAATTTATCCTTGCAGGTATACTTTCCCACACATGAAAGGATGTGGTCCTAGGTTTCTCATAGTAAAAATCAGATACAGCTTAAGTGCTAGGGGAGTGGTTAAATAAAGTATGATGCTGCCATACAGTGGGATATGTAGCTGCTTTCATATAGAATGAGACATCTCTATATTTCCTGAAGGACAAACTCCAAGATACATGGTTTAGTGAGGAAAAGATGATGCAGGACACTGTGTTTTACTGTGTGTAACGTACTATACTTGTGTACAAAGGGAGAGGGTAAGTATATATTAATACATTAGAGGCCCGATGCACGAAATTCATGCAAGGGCTTGGTCCTCGCAGCTGTAGCAGCTTGCCTCGGCCCTCACAGCCCCAGCTTCATCCGGAAGGTTGTTTGGCTGTCTGGTCTAATTAGCACATTACGCTTTTATTATTACAGATACTTGCTTGTTATACGTTAGCTAGTTCAGAAAGATTAAAATTTAATAACACTTGCCTTGTGGGAAGGGAAGTAGGTGGCTGGAGAACAGGTGACGTAGAGGGAACTGTCACCAAAGGACCTTTTGAATCAAGAACTATGTGAGTTACCTATTTTTTTAAAATATGTTTTATTGATTTCAGAGAGGGAGGGAGAGGGAAAGAGAGAGAGAAACATCAATGATGAGAGAGAATCATTGATTGCCTGCCTCCTGCATGCCCCCTTTTGGGGATCGAGTCCACAACTCGGGCATGTGCCCCTGACTGGAATCTTTCAGACCATAGGCCAACGCTCTGTCCACTGAGCCAAATGGGCTAGGGCCTCAGCTACCTTTTTCACTTAACAGCATATCTTGGTGTAGGACTCCATTTAGATCAGCACATTCTTTTTAGTAACTACATAGGGTTCCACTACATATGTGAAATATATGTAATTTATTTAATTAGCCCCCTCTTGATGGGAATTGAGGTTGTTCAGTCTATTGCTGCCACAACAGATACCCTTGTATCTGTAAGATAAACTCTTAGAAATACAACTGCTAGCTCAAAGGTATGTGCATTTAAAATTTTGATAGATAGTTCCAAATTACTCTATGCAGAGGTTGTAGTATTTCAACAGGATGTAAGATTACTCAGGTTTTTAGAAGGTTTCCAGCTGCCTCAACCTGTAACATAAGATAAAACATTGGTTGCAGGGAGGGCAAGCCAGTTAACACTATTGGTGGACTAGAGTTTTTATTTTTCCCACTGAAGCTGGTTAAGGTCCTGTGAGAAAATATACAGTGTAATAAAGTTATTAAATCTAGCTGTCTGCCCTAGCCGGTTTACTTTTAGTATTGAAAAATTAAAAATAAATTAAAATAAAAGAAATGCAGCTATCAGAAGGTTAGCAAGATGAAAGTGACGTGGGTGTGTCAGTTGCTGTTGAGCAGCCTTCAGTGACAGCTGTCCTGTCCTTACTTACTTTTGCTTTTTTTCTAGGACCTTAGCATCCTGAGACATCATAGCCTTCAGGGTTGACCTGGTCAGAGTTCATCATGTCCAAGTTGAAAAGCTCAGAGTCAGTCAGGGTGGTGGTTCGCTGCCGGCCCATGAATGGCAAGGAAAAGGCTGCTTCGTATGACAAGGTGGTAGATGTGGATGTGAAGCTGGGGCAGGTGTCTGTGAAGAACCCCAGAGGAGTGGCCCATGAAATGCCCAAGACCTTCACCTTCGATGCAGTGTACGACTGGAATGCCAAGCAGTTTGAACTCTATGATGAGACGTTCCGACCGCTGGTGGACTCCGTTCTGCAGGGTTTCAATGGGACGATTTTTGCCTATGGACAAACGGGGACTGGGAAAACTTACACCATGGAAGGAGTCCGTGGTGACCCTGAAAAAAGAGGGGTCATCCCTAACTCGTTTGATCACATCTTCACCCATATCTCTCGATCCCAGAATCAGCAGTACCTGGTCAGGGCTTCTTACTTAGAGATCTACCAGGAGGAGATCCGAGATTTGCTCTCAAAGGATCAGACCAAAAGGCTTGAGCTCAAAGAGAGGCCTGACACTGGAGTGTACGTGAAAGACCTGTCTTCCTTCGTCACCAAGAGCGTGAAGGAAATAGAGCACGTGATGAATGTGGGGAACCAGAACCGTTCTGTTGGTGCTACTAACATGAATGAGCACAGTTCGCGTTCTCATGCAATTTTTGTCATCACCATCGAGTGCAGTGAGGTGGGCCTTGATGGAGAAAACCACATTCGTGTAGGGAAATTGAACCTTGTCGATCTTGCTGGCAGTGAACGGCAAGCCAAGACCGGTGCACAAGGGGAAAGACTGAAGGAAGCGACCAAGATCAACCTGTCCCTTTCAGCCTTGGGTAATGTCATCTCTGCCCTGGTGGATGGCAAAAGCACTCACATTCCATATCGGGACTCAAAGCTTACCAGGCTCCTCCAAGATTCTCTTGGTGGCAACGCTAAAACCGTGATGGTGGCCAATGTGGGGCCTGCCTCTTACAATGTAGAAGAAACTCTGACCACTCTGAGATACGCCAACCGTGCCAAAAACATTAAGAACAAGCCAAGGGTCAATGAGGACCCTAAGGATGCCCTCCTTCGAGAATTCCAGGAGGAGATTGCTCGGCTCAAGGCCCAGCTGGAAAAACGGTCCATTGGCAGGAAAAAGAGGCGAGAGAAGCGGAGGGAGGGTGGTGGCAGTGGTGGGGGTGGGGAAGACGAGGAGGACGAGGGAGAAGAGGGTGAGGAGGAAGGGGATGATAAGGATGATTACTGGCGGGAACAGCAAGAAAAGCTGGAGATTGAGAAGCGGGCCATTGTAGAGGACCACAGCTTGGTTGCAGAGGAGAAGATGAAGCTGCTGAAAGAGAAGGAGAAGAAGATGGAGGACCTGCGGCGGGAGAAGGATGCTGCCGAGATGCTGGGCGCCAAAATCAAGGTAATAGACTCCTCTTGGGCCTTCTTTTTCTTTCAAATCTTTTGTTTTTATCAAACAAATGACATAAGGGATGATGTTTCTTTTGGTTTTGCATTCCCAGTAGCTCCAGTGCCCAATAAACATTTGTCGAATTGTATTGAATGAAGAAGAAGAAGGTTTTCAAATTTAAAAAATTTAAATATTGAATTCATAGTAAGAATAATTATTGCATATGTGCAAGGTATAAAAAGCAGCATTAAAACTAACACCCATATTACCCTCCGTCCACCCAGTGTAAAAAATAGGACAACAACCATATCTTTATGAATTCTTTTGTGTCCCCTCACACCTACCAGGTAATCATTATCTTGGATTTGATGGTTAATTTCCTTTATAGTTTCCCATATATGTGTATATCTCTAAATAAAAGATAGTTTTAGTTTCACATTGTTTTTGACTTTTATATAAATGGATTCTCACTGCTGCACTTTGCTTTTATTCACTCAATGTTACGATAATGAGATTTATCCACATTGATGCCTATAGCTGTGATTCATTCATTCATTATTACTGTTCTGAGAGTTGCATGGTAGTCCATTCTTCTGAGAGAGTGGGTTGTTTCCATTTTCTGCTGTAAACGTTCTTGTACTTGGCTCCAGGAGAACAGGTACATACAAGAATTTCTTATCTGACACTGCTAGGTCCTAGAGTATGTGCAGATTCAACTTTACTAGATGAGGACAAGTTGTTTTCTAAAGTGGCCCTGTGAATTGAAACCTCTACCAAGAACATATGAGTTCAGGTTGCTCCTCATCCTTACCAACACTTAGATTATCAGACTGTAGTTTTTTTGTATATCTAGTGAATATAAAATGGTAATTTGTGGTATGTATATATATATATATATATATATATATATATATATATATATATACTAGTGTGTGTGTGTGTGTGTGTGTGTGTGTGTGTGTTTTAATTGATTTTTAGAGAAAGAGAAAGGGAAAGAGGGGAGAGAGAGAGAGAAACATTGATGTAAGAGAGAAACATGAATCGGCAGTCTCCTGCATGCCCTGTACTGGGGATAGAGCCCACAGTCCAGGCATGTGCCCTGACCGGGATTCAGTGCGCAGGATGACACCTAACCAACTGAGCCACACCATCCGGGCTCCTTGTGGTTTTAACGTGCAGCGCGGTGATCACACAGTATACAGGACGGTTTCATCACCCCCAAACGCTCCCTGTAGCCAGTCCCGCCCCAACCTCCAGCTGTGCAGTTGCTGACCAGTATTCTAGAGCAAGGAGGCTCCCTGTGTTGAACCGTCTTCTGGTGGCAGTTACTGCTCCATCAGGTGCCTGGACCCTGGGCTGCCACCGGGCGTCCATGGCAGAGGAGGGTGCAGAGCTCGCCCTGGAATCCTCGGGTGACCACTGCCTGACCACAGGCCAGAATTCCTCTGGCACGTTGGGTTCTAGCTCATTGGATTTATGCACACTTTTTATTTCTGCTCTAAAATGTATGTATGGTTATTTAAAAGGGACAAGTGACCTCTCTCTCCCTTCCCCTCCCCCTGCTATATGAAGCCATACTTTGTCTGTGGCTCATGGCAGCCCTCACACAGAGCTGGGTACTAATTTATTTTCAGAGACAGGGGTCCTTCCCAGGACTCTCAAGATCTGATGCGAAAATGGATTCATGTACAACACAGTTAGGAGATGACTCTGTTTCAGGGAGCGGCTTTCTTTTTTCTTTCTTTTTTTTTTTTTAATATATTTTATTGATTTTTTACAGAGAGGAAGGGAGAGAGATAGTCAGAAACATCGATGAGAGAGAAACATTGATCAGCTGCCTCCTGCACACCACCTACTGGGGATGTGCCCGCAACCCAGGTACATGCCCTTGACCGGAATCGAACCTGGGACCTTTCAGTCCGCAGGCCGACGCTCTATCCACTGAGCCAAACCGGTTTCGGCAGGGAGCGGCTTTCTAAAGGGGTTCCATTGGTGTTCCAAACACTGCCCCACCCTCCTCACTCCTGCACTGGAAGGGTAGCTGGGAGTGCCCATGTTTGATTTGCATGCTGTGTTTTAGGATCACGTCTGTTATCCAGGCCCAGGAACACCTAGTCTCTAAACTACCTGGTGTATTTAGGCAACTCTCAGAGCCACATGTGGCCGGACTCAGCATTACTGCTCCCTTTGGGCACCGTCAGTCCCCCCGCCTCTGACTCCCGTCTCACCAGGATCTCTTGGACCCATCATCCCCTTTGCTCTCCTTCTCCACTACTGCCCTAGCCCAGGCCTGGACCCTCAGAACAGCTGCCTGGCTGGTCTCCCTGCACTTGGCCTTTGGCCTGTCCTTCTCCAGTCATTCTCCTTGTGGCATGGAGTGATGCTTCTAAAACACAAATCTGATTGTGTACCGTCATGCTCAAAGAACATGGCTGTGTTTGCTGCAGTTCTCAGGATCACGTTTAGTTTCCCATAACAGAGCTTTGAGGTTGTTGAACTGACTGACCCCTGATTGCTTTGCCAACTTCATGTATCACCACTCCCTACCCTGCCCTCTCACACAAATTTTTTTCTTGGCTGATTTCTTTCTTTTTTTTTTTTTTAATATATGTTTATTGATTTTTTACAGAGAGGAAGGGAGAGGGATAGAGAGTCAGAAACATCGAGAGAGAAACATCGATCAGCTGCCTCCTGCACACCTCCCACTGGGGATGTGCCCGCAACCAAGGCACATGCCCTTGACCGGAATCGAACCTGGGACCTTTCAGTCCGCAGGCCGACGCTCTATCCACTGAGCCAAACTGGTTAGGGCTCTTGGCTGATTTCTATTTTGACTTCAGCACTGTGTCGATGTCTCTGAGACAGGAAACTTTTCCTGACTCCCTCCTAAAGCCTGAATTCTCTCCCTCCTGTGTGCCTCTCCCATTATTACTTGTTTTTTTCCCTCATGATGGCTTCTGACACGTAGAGTGAGAACCTGCTTGCTTGTCTGTGGCCCTCAGTGGACTCTCAGCTTTGCTATTCACACTGAAACATTTTTTGTTAAAAGAAAGCTGAAGTTCGTGTATGTCTGGAGAAGATGTAGCTTCTGTATTTCCAAGGTGGCGCCCCCTCAGCCCCATCGCAGTGATGAGCAAGACACAGCGAACACAATGTATTTTTCTCTGGAGTCCACCTGCTTTGCCTCAGTCCAGGAAGAGGGAGAGGCACCAGTACGAGTCTCCCTCTGAGAAGATACATTCTGAGGGAGACCATTCACAAGATGGATTCTACTTTTTTCTCAGGCCATGGAGAGTAAGCTGCTTGTTGGAGGAAAAAATATAGTAGATCATACCAATGAACAGCAGAAAATCCTGGAGCAAAAACGGCAGGAAATTGCAGAGCAGGTAACTTTTCATTCCTGTTTGGGGAGAATGTGGAGGGTAAGGCACATTAATGCTACCAAGCAAATATCTCTGGTATTAGACTCTTCAGAGGGAATGGAAATGAGCTGTGGTAGCCCCTTCCTAGTGGGAGACTGATCTGGAGCAGCCCTGCCCTGTATTCTTGTGTAGACATTGTCTCTAGGCAAGCTGATGAATTTTGGAATGTTGCTCAGAAACGTCGAGAAAGAGAAATCCAGCAACAGATGGAAAGTCGAGATGAGGAGACCTTAGAACTTAAAGAGACCTACAGCTCGTTGCAGCAAGAGGTGGACATCAAGACCAAAAAACTCAAAAAGGTATCAAAGGGACCGGGCCAGGCGGAGGTGTCTTGAGACTTGGGGGGAAGGGAGAGCTCGATGTCTGGCGGGCCACCACCCTCATCTGCTTCTCCCCTGGGTCCCAGCTCTTCTCCAAGCTTCAGGCGGTGAAGGCGGAGATCCATGACCTCCAAGAAGAGCACATCAAGGAGCGGCAGGAGCTGGAGCAGACTCAGAATGAGCTCACCAGGGAGCTGAAACTCAAGTAAGTTCTGGGCCCTCCATGGCGCCCCCCAGCCACTTGCTGGGTTGTTGTTTATTAAGTAAGAAATACTTCCCTGAGGACAGGGTCCCTTCTCTCCAGCTCATCTCCTGTCACTTTGTCCTCTATTGTTGAGAAAGTCACTTCTGTCTCTGGACTTCATCTGTGAAGGGAATGATTTCACCAGATGATCTCCAAGCTTCCTTCCACTCTGCTTTCCTGAAGCCTTTCAGGACTCTGGCTTCACCTTTATCTATTAATGAGAAGGAATCTTTTATTAACTAGAATTTTCTGAATGGTATAGAGAACACCCAAATACCCATCACCCAAATTCAATGATAAAGCGTCTTTTGTCATCTTTCATAAAAGTATTTTTTTTAAATATATTTTTAATTGATTTCAGAGAGGAAGGGAGAGGAAGAGAGAGATAGAAACATCAATGATGAGAAGGAATCATTGATCGGCTGCCTCCTGCACGTTGGACCGAGCCCACAACCCAGGCATGTGCCCTTGACCGGAACCGAACCTGGGGCCCTTCGGTCCGCAGGCCAATGCTCTATCCCAGCCGTGGGTAAACTACGGCCCGCGGGCCGGATCCGGCCCGTTTGAAATGAATAAAACTAAAAAAAAAAAAGACCGTACCCTTTTATGTAATGATGTTTACTTTGAATTTATATTAGTTCACACAAACACTCCATCCATGCTTTTGTTCCGGCCCTCCGGTCCAGTTTAAGAACCCATTGTGGCCCTCGAGTCAAAAAGTTTGCCCACCCCTGGTCTATCCACTGAGCCAAACGAGGCAGGGCCATAAAAGTATTTTAAAGCAAACCTTACCTCATGTTATGTTACTCCTGCATACTTACATGACCACAGTGCAATTTTTAAAAAGCTTTCTTGAAATATAATTCACATACTTTACAGTTCACCTATTTAAAGTATACAAGTGAGTTTTTAAAAACTATATATTTACCCTGGCCAGGTAGCTCAGTTGGTTAGAGCATTGTTCCTATATGACAAAGTTGTGGGTTTCAGTCCCCAGTCAGGGCACATACAAGAAGCAACCGATGAATGCATTAATGAGTGGAACAACAAATTGATGTTTCTCTCTCTCTCTTGCTCTCTCTCTCCTCTCTCTGCTTCCTTCACTCTTTTGCGCCCTTCCTCTCTCAAATTAATTATATATTTAGCCTGGCCAGTGTGGTTCAGTGGTTGAGCATCGACCCAGGCACCAAGAGGTCACTGGTTCAATTCCTGGTCAGGGCACATGTCTGGGTTGCAGCTCAATCCCCAGTAGGGGGCATGCAGGAGGCAGCCAGTCGATGTTTCTCTCTCATTGATATTCCTATCTCTCTCCCTCTCTTTTCCTCTCTCTCTAAAAAAAAAATATCAATCACTATATATATATATTTTATTTTTTTTTAATTGATTTCAGAGAGAGAGGAAGGGAGAGGGAGAAAGAAGAAACATTGATGTGAGAGAGAAACATCGACTGGTTGTGTCATGCATACAACATGACTGGGAATCAAACCGGTGACCTTTCTGGGGGGTTTTTGTGTGTATATATATATATATATATATATATATATATATATATATATATTTATTGATTGATTTCAGAGAGGGAGAGGGAAAGAGAGAGAGAAACAGTAATGATGAGAGAGAGTCATTGATTGGCTGCCTCCTGCATGCCCCACACTGGGGATCGAGCACGCAACCTGGGCATGTGCCCTGACTGGGAATTGAACCATGACCTTCTAGTTCATAGGCTGATGCTCAACCACTGAACCATGTCAGCCAGGCCCAAACCGGCGACCTTTCGATGCATGGGAAAATGTTCAACCAACTGAGCCACACTGGCCAGGGCCATTTCCGTATAAATTTTAAGATCAGCTTGTCAATTTCTGGAAAAAAAAAGCCAGCTGTAATTGTAATAGGGACTGTGTTGAATCTGTAGATCAATTTGGAAAATATTGTCATCTTATCAATATTGTGTTCTGACCCATGAATATAGGATATCTTTCTATTTATTTAGAATTTCGTTTTCTGTCAAAAATGTTTTATAGTTTTCAGTGCACAACTACTTGCACTTCTTTTGTTAAATTTAAACCTAGCCGAAACCGGTTTGGCTCAGTGGATAGAGCATCGGACTGCGGACTGAAAGGTCCCAGGTTCGATTCCGGTCAAGGGCATGTACCTAGGTTGCGGGCATATCCCCAGTGGGAGATGTGCAGGAGGCAGCTGATCAATGTTTCTCTCTCATCGATGTCTCTAACTCTCTATCTCTCTCCCTTCCTCTCTGTAAAAAATCAATAAAATATATTTAAAAAAAAAATTTAAACCTAAATATTCTATTTTTGATGTTATTTATATGGAATTGTTTTTTTAATTTTCTTTTGGTACTACCGTTGATTTTTTTATAGAACATATTGTCTTTCCACCTAACAAAATCAACATTAAGTTTCTTAGTATTTTCTCATACTCTGTCCATATTCAGATATTCTCGGTTTGTTCATATTCAGATCTATATGTGGACCACATATTGCATTTGGTAATTATGTCTCTTAACTTTATTTTAATGCGGAGCAATCCATTTCTCTGTTAAGAACTTATCTTCTAGCCCTGAGCAGTTTGGTTCAGTTTGGATAGAACGTCGGGCAATGGACTGAAAGGTCCCGGATTTGATTCTGGTCGAGGGCATGTACCTTGGTTGCAGGCTCGATCCCCAGTGCGGGGCGTGCAGGAGGCAGCTGATCAATGTTTCTCTCTAATCGATGTTTCTAACCCTCTATCCCTCTCCCTTCCTCTCTGTAAAAAATCAATAAAAAGCTATTTAAAAAAAAAAAGAACTTATCTTCTAGTTAACTTGTTGAAAAAGTTGGGTCAGGTAGCCTGTAGAAAAATCTCACATTCTAGATTTGTTGGTCTGCTTCTTCATAGAGTTGTCTAATTTGTGTCTCTGTCTCCCCTTTTTCCTTTAACTGAAAGCTAGCGCTGAAACACTGGTTCTCAACATAGAAATCATCTCAGGAGTTTGTAAAGTAATGATTCTTGGGCTCCACCCCAGAGATTTTTATTTCATTGCTCTGGGGCAGGGTCCTTAAACTTTAGCAGGCACCGAATCATCTGAAGGGCTTGTTAAACACAGGTGGCTGGGCCCCATACCCAGAGAGCTTGATTCGGTGTCTGGGGTGGGGCCTGAGAATTTTCCTTTCTAACAAGGTCTAGTCGTTGCTCCTCCTGGTTCGGTGAACATACTTTGAGAACCATTGGTTTGTCATGGATCTGGGCAAGATGTGTTTAGAACTCTCTAAATGATATTAATGTGCAGCTTGGCTTGAAAACCATTGACCTAATAGTTTCAACCAATAATGATCTTTGTCTGGATCTTTTATTTCTTTTTCTTTTTTTTTTTAATATATTTTATTGATTTTTTACAGAGAGGAAGGGAGAGAGATAGAGAGTTAGAAACATCGATGAGAGAGAAACATCGATCAGCTGCCTCCTGCACACCTCCTACTGGGGATGTGCCCCCAACCAAGGTACATGCCCCTGACCGGAATCGAACCTGGGACCTTTCAGTCCGTAGGCCGACGCTCTATCCACTGAGCCAAACCGGTTACGGCTGGATCTTTTGTTTCATTAGGACTTACAAAATGATGTTTTTCTATATCAGTCCTTCCACAGCATTAGCTGGAATTTTTCTTTAAAGAAGAACTTTTCAAAGGGATTATTTTAACAACCATGTTTTAAATTTTAAAAGAAGCCCTTAAAATTAAATGAATGGCCTTGGCCAATGTGGCTCAGTTTGTTACAGTGTCATCCCATACCCCGAAAGGTGGCAGGTTAGATTCCCCTAAGGACACATGCCCAAGTTGCTTGTTCGATCCCAGTCAGGGAGTGTACAGTAGGCAACTGATTGATGTTTCTTTTTCACATCAATGTTTCTCTCTCTCCCTCCCTCCCTCTCTCTCTCTCTCTCTCTCTCTCTCTCTCTCCCTTCCTCTCTCTAAGATCAATTTTTTTATAAAGGGTTGAAATTAAAAAATATTAAATGTATGTATCAGTCCTCTTTCTAGGTATGCACACCTGGAAAAGAGATCAGAACAAAATCTGCCAAAATATTAATAATAGCTATTTCTGGATAGTGAAATTATGTGTAATGATATTTTTTCAAAATTTCTAATGTGTAAATAGGCCCTTTAAAATCAGAAAAACAAATATATGTTGTGAAAAATAATTTCTTAAATGTCAAGTAAAATGAAGAGAAAATTTCATCTCTCCAGAATACAATATTTTTTCCTTAATGAAGGCATTTTTAGCTTTTCTTTTGAATAAACAGTGAGTCAATCTGTTTTTTACAGCCAATACCCTTCACCTCTGGTGTTTGTTGTGCGTCCCTCTCACATTAACACCCCTTTGGCATTGTTCTGTCCTGAGGTTTTGAAAGAGTGAATGCAGAAATGTGGCAGGAGACAGTCGTCATCACCATGGTGAGACACAACCCAGTGGTCTCCTCTTTCATTGTTTGCCATGTTCCCTGGATGCTTCTGACACAAACTCTTCTCAGGAATGGTTTTCATTCTGAGAAGTCTAAGGGACTGAAATATTTGGTCCTACTCTTTGTCCTAGTGATTAGAATGTGAAATTTTCCATCTCTGGCAACAATCCAGGGGATTGGAGGAAGCAGTTTAATTTCTAATCTGTTTTCAGCATGTTGGAAGTTAATGAGCTGGGTTAGCAGTACCAGTGTTCCTCCAAAAGGTACTTCAAATAGTACAGGTTCACTCTAGTGTAGTCCAGGTATCATCTCCCTCTTCAGTTCTTTCAGCTCCTCAAGCTACTTCTCCTTATTCCTAGGGCAGACCACTGTCAGCACCTGTCATACCTAAGAGTGCTGCACCGTTCGTTACCTCTCTGTCTCAGGCAGGGACCAAGTGTCATTCATGTCTGGTCCCAGTTCTTTGTATGATGGCAGGTTCATGGTACCTGCTTAGTGAATGTTTGCTGAGTAACCTGACTTATCTAATTACTCACTACACATGGGACCAGATAGCGAACACTCCATCTGTATTCTTTCTCTATTTGTACTCACCTCTGTATGTGTGCTCTTACAGGCATCTTATTATAGAAAACTTTATCCCTCTGGAAGAAAAAAGTAAAATTATGAATAGATCCTTCTTTGATGAAGAGGAAGATCATTGGAAATTACATCCTATAACCAGACTGGAGTAAGTCACTATTGACTTTAAGTAGACTTTAAGGTGGGCAGGAGGGAAGGAATGTTGGTAAGCTGGACTTGGCCAGAGGGCTATGGTAAGAACGCAGTTTCATTCATTTAAAGTTGGAACCAGCTGCATCTCTGCTTTTGTGATGGCCATAGTTCCACAAGATAAAAGTTTGATGAGTACGGTATTAGAACTGGGAGACTTTGTCACAGTGAACTAATGACCTTTCCTGAGTTCCTCATTTCAGCTTCCCCAGCTGTCAAGTGAAGCAAGATAGGCCAGATGAGGGGCAGTAGGCAGGTGTGATCTTGTGTGTCAGTCTGACACCGTTTTGAGAAGGACTCTCAGTATAAGTCTGGGTCCTGCTGGAAAAATGGAAGATGTCTGCCAAGGACACAGGGGTGGGGAGTGTTGACAGCTATGCTTCATGCCTACCATCTCAGACGGCAACTCAAGCAGAAAGTAGAAGCAGCTCCTGTGTCATTTCCATGTCAGCCCTCAATCCAGGGAGTCACTTGCTTCAGGTTCTCGTTAAGCAGGCTCAGAGTCTTCTGAGTGCTGGCTCCACAGTACCGATCCTGGGGCTGTGGACCGCACGCCAGCCAGGCCTTTAACCACTGCAGTGCATTTCCAGGAATCAGCAGATGATGAAGCGGCCCGTCTCAGCTGTGGGATACAAGAGACCATTGAGCCAGCACGCAAGAATGTCCATGATGATTCGTCCAGAGGCCCGATACAGGGTGAGAAGATGGTTCTTGTCTTCCTCTCCGCTCTCTTTTAGAGGAGTTTAGGCACCGTTCTGCAAAGTCACAGAGTTTTCATCCTGACTCTTTCTGGAGGCACCTGAGGACATTTATATTAATGTAACAACATTTTAAAAATATATTTTTTTGTTGATTTCAGAGAGGACTGGAGAGGGAGAGAGAGATAGAAACATCAATGATGAGAGAGAATCATTGATTAGCTGCCTCTTGCACACCCCACAGTGGGGATCAAGCCCACAAACCGGGCATATGCCCTAACGGGGAATCAAATTGTGACCTCCTGGTTCATAGGTAGTGCTCAACCACTGAGCCATGCTGGCTGGGCTTAATATAGCAATTTTAACAAATAACAAATAATTATAAATAAAAAGGTAAAATAGAACGAGATTTAGAAAATCAGGACTAGGGAAGGAGGAGAGTATAAGCCTCCTGTCCATAATGGCCAATAAATATTAACGATAAGTTTTTAAATGGCTCTGTGGGCCCAGTTGGTGTGGCTCAGTGGTTGAGCATAGATCCATGAATCAGGTGGTCATGGTTTGGTTCTGGGTTGGGGCACATGCCCTCCTTATGGGCTAGATCACCAGTAGGGGGGCATGCAGGAGGCAGCTAATCAATGATTCTCATCATTGATGGTTTCTATCTCCCTTTCTCCCTCTCTCTGAAATCAATAAAAAATAAAAACAAAACAAACAAACAAAAAAATTTAAAATGGCTCTGTGAAGCCATAGCCGGTTTGGCTCAGTGGATAGTGCATCAGCCTGCGGACTGAAGGGTCCCAGGTTCGATTCTGGTCAAGGGCACATTGGTTGCAGGCTTCTCTCCCTGGCCCGGGACTGTGGTTGGGGCCTGTGCAGGAGGCAACCAATCAATGTTTTTCTCTCACATCAATGTTTCTCTCTGTCTTTCCCTATCTCTTCCACTCTCTAAAAAGTCAGTGGAGCCCTAACCGGTTTGGCTCAGTGGATAGAGCGTCAGCCTGCAGACTGAAGGGTCCCAGGTTCAATTCCAGTCAAGGGCATGTACCTTGGTTGCGGGCACATCCCCGGTAGGGAGTGTGCAGGAGGTAGCTAAATCCATGTTTCTCTCTCATGGATGTTTCTAACTCTCTATCCCTCTCCCTTTCTCTCTGTAAAAAATCAATAAAATAATATATATTTTTAAAAATCAGTGGAAAAAATATCCTCAGGTGAGGATTAACAAAAATGGCTCTTTGGGAAGACTGGGAAGAACGTTGGTGTCAGTGATAGGAGATGGAGATGTGTTAAAGTTACAGTACTTCCATTTAACATAATGTGGGTCAGTCAGGAAGTAATTGAAAGTGCCACAATGAAGACCTGTTTAATGACCCAAACATATAATAATACTGAATGAGCTATTTATAAGCATTTGCTGTGTGCCAGGCATTCTACTCAGTGCTTTATTGCTTTCTCTACTAAACCTCCCACCTACTCTATGCAGTAGTCCTTAGTAGGTAGCTGGTAAATGGAGGAACCAGGAGGCATGATGTATTGTTAAGTTATAAAACAATTGGTTCTGCAAGTGTATATATGAATAAAAAAATCTGGGACAAAATATATCAAAATGTGAACTGGTTATCCCTGGTTATTAGAAGTACACTCAATTTAAATTTTCTTCTTTTTGCTTATCTGTATTTTATAACTATCTGTGGGGAACCTGTATAATTTTGATAATGAAAGGTTTTCATTTAAAATATATTTGAGTCTCCCTTGGCAGCCAGAGTGAAACAGATTAGAATTAGTTAGCTCCTCAGGTGCTGTCTTCCTGGCACTGAGCTATTTAAAATAAAACAAAAGCAAAAAAGATGTATTGGACGGAGTTTTATATAGTGGAAGATGAGTAATGTGTCAGACAGAATCCTCAGAAGCATTTTTATAACAGTTTCAGAGGGTGCATATCTTGCCGGTTATTTCATGTCTTAAGCCAAAAGCATGCTTTTAAAGCCTACAAATCAAATATGTAGATTTCCAGGGGGCAAACCTGATCCAAAGGTAGAATTTAAAGCTGTGGCATGCAGGTGTTTTTAGCAATAGACCCAATCCATTAGGAGAAATTTTAAGCAGTATCTCAGTATGTAAAATTGAGAAGTAAAGCCACTCCCTCTCCTCACGTTCTCCTCCCAGTGACCCCCTCCTACCCGCTCTGGTGCTGGGGCCTGAACTCTACTGAGTGGGAGGAGCTGGAGGACAGGATGTGTAACCTGGGTGCTCTTCTGATATGCATTTGCCTGGGTATGGGGGAGCTCAGAAAAGGCCCACCACCGGGTAGCAAGTGAAGAAATCCCTCCACAAGGCCAATTATGAAGCGGGCCCTGACTGATTATTCTTTTTATTATTTATTTATTTTTCCAAACTGATTTTTCAAATGTGGTTACATGCACATACACTACCACACACACCCTCCACACACATACACCATCCCTGCCCTTTCCCTTGGCAACCAAAACATTCATCAAAGCTGCCTTAGGTGGTGAGATTATTGGCGATTACTATGTTTTTCTTTATACCTTTTTGTATTTTTTACATTGTCTTCAACAAATGGGTTTTACTTAATTTATTATTATTCCCCTTAGGCAGTGATGGCGAACCTATGACACGCGTGTCAGAGGTGACACGCGAACTCATTTTTTTTGGTTGATTTCTCTTTGTTAAATGGCATTTAAATATATAAAATAAATATCAAAAATATAAATCTTTGTTTTACTATGGTTGCAAATATCAAAAAATTTCTATATGTGACACGGCACCAGAGTTAAGTTAGGGTTTTTCAAAATGCTGACACGCCAAGCTCAAAAGGTTCACCGTCACTGCCTTAGGGTATAATACATGTTCATTGTTTAAAAAAATTTTTTTTAAGGAAAATAGTGAAAAGCCTATAGAAGAAAATAAAAAGCATCTAATCCCACCAGGAAAAATGTTATAAAACTACATCACTTCTAGGCAGGAACTTGGTAGACTCTGAGTAGCAAGCAATTTGCAGTTCTGCTTTTGGAGGGGGTCTACTTTGCTTGTACTCTCTGTGTCTGATTGGAAACCAACCTTGCTGGTTATGGCTGTGCTTCTGCAGGCAGAAAACATTGTGCTGCTAGAGCTGGACATGCCCAGCCGGACCACCAGGGACTATGAGGGCCCCGCCATTGCCCCCAAAGTCCAGGCAGCATTGGATGCAGCTCTACAGGACGAAGATGAAATACAGGTGGATGCATCATCCTTTGAAAGTACTGCAAATAAGAAATCCAAGACTAGGTGAGTGGCTCTTGATGACCTATGTTTAGACAAGGACAAATGAAAGTAGAGGGTGGCAAGAGTGCTTGTTTATCATAAAATGCTTTACAGGATACACCAGAAAATAATGCCATATTACTCCTGGGTTTATTCACTTATTACACAAATGTTTATGGTTCAGGCATTATGCCAGGTAGACTGAATACCAGAATGCCGAATGTGCCTGGTTCCTAGTATAAGGAGCGTGTGTTCTAGTGAAACAGGGAATAGTTCTTTGGTCCCCACCAGGTACCAGGGACTTAATTTGGTGCTAAATTAGAAAATCTACCATATTAAATTCTGGATTAGAAGTTTAAGGAAACAACTGGGTGTAAAACCAAAAATGGAAGAAATTCTACCTGGAAACTTAATATTTTTTGCCACTTTGGAGAAGACAGTCAAGATTTGATTTAAATGGAGGAACAACGGCTGAGAATCAGAGTCCCTTCCCTGAGGTTTCACTCCTTGGTTGGCAGGTTGTGTTGGCCATGTGCAGAGGGTTGGGCTATGCCATTCTCATGCTTTTACAGCTGAAAGGCCATTGACGAAAGGGCACCTGGAAATGTTAATGGCACTTGGTGGGAAAGGAGTCTGATCTGTGCAGGTGACAGAGATGGGACATTTAATAATGTGAACATGTGCTTGACTTTTGCAGGCCTAAAAGCGGAAGGAAGTCGGGATCTTCCTCTTCTTCCTCAGGAACCCCTGCATCTCAGCTTTATCCACAGTCTCGGGGGCTGGTTCCAAAGTAAAGCCAGTTCCTGCTCTCCTGGGGTTTAAACAGCATTTGCCTTCTGAGAAAAGAGATGAGCAAATACCTGCAGAGAGGACTCCAGCCCAAACTCAGAACATTCCCCTGGGGAGAAGCGATGGCCTCTTTGCAGATTAACCAACTCAATCTGGCTGAAAGGTGCTGGTCCTAACCTGGCATCCAGCTCCTCTGGGCAGCGTCCCTTAACTAGCATCTCAGATATGCATGGGTAAGGTAACGTGCGATAGTCGCAGTGGAAAGCAAGAGGATGACCGGTGACCTTGCTTCCCTTCTCCCTTGCCTTCTCTCCCTTCCTTTCCCTTCCCTTCTCCCCTCTCCTTTTCTAGCCTGTTCTTTACACTGGGCTCCCTTCTTGCTGAACAATAGGGCAGAATCAGGAGTCACCTTAGCAGGACCAAGTCTTTAGAGCCTCAGGATAAAATAACAGTGAGGTTGAAAAGTGGAAGCCCTAGAACTTGAATACATGCTTGTTCTTGTAGGTTGAAAAAAATCTCATTTGGATCCAAACCCCAGTGGGCATGGTCCATGCTCCTCAGTAAGAATGGGATCTATCTTTGGGATCTGCTGAGTGAGGAAATGTTTTCCAAGGAAGCTACCAATTTCACTCCTGAGGGATTAATGTTGGAAGCAGCAGAAATCACATTCCCTTTGCCTCCTTGGAGAGTTTAGAGAAACAGCTTCTTTAAAAACCTCAAAACCATGACCATCCTGTCAAAGACATAAATCTGTAAGCTGATGCCATGTCCATACACCGTGTCATTTTACTCTTCATTTGTCACCATCTTTAGCCAAGCGTGTGTACTCTGAGCATCCTTCCGAGGCCCATCTCCTCCCGAGCATGCTCTATAGTGGGCCTGTTTGTGGGAGAAGGGAGGCTGGCTCTGCCTTCTCTGTTTGGACATAAGTAGGGGGAATGAGACATATGGTGGCACTTTTGAATTCTCCACTTTGTCCCATATTTATGGAGAGAGCATAAGGGTGCTAGGCAGGCAGAGACAGAGACATGAGGCTCAGTGCAGGGTGAAGGGAAGACAAAGGTGGGAGCAAATGAACCTGCCTGCCTTCAGCTGAAACTCACCAAACCCTAGGGTGGTGGCTCTCCCAGGCAGAACCTAAAGGGTGGCTAGTAGGTACTGTGTGATTGCATAGGCTCAGAGGAGAGTTAGAAGTTCCCCGTTTACATATACTAGTTTGGTTTATAAGTTTTAGTTCTTTGTATTATTGAAATTCAAAGCTTCATTTTATGTTGGTCATTAGGTGAATGTTATCCTTTTTCCCCCAAGAGAAACTCATAAGTGTGTGTGGATGTGCAAGCACAGTGGTGCCTATGTTCTTTGAGTGTGTCCATGTGTGTCTAAGAGAAAGATAGAGACCAAGAACTTGCCCGGTTTTAGAAATACACTAATGTACAGTTGTGGCCTTTGTCTGTATTAAAGGCCCATTGAATGACTAATCCAGTTGGGAGCACTCCCATGTGGGTGTCTGAGTCCACGAGCCAAGCCTGGGGGCAGTGTGAGTCCCCAGGTCTGCCCCCCTGGTGTACCTTGCTGGCATGGTGCCTCAGGAAGGTGGCGACTCAGGTGGGCCTTGAGTTATATTTTTACTCAGCTGCTCAGTCCCCAGGCACGTTTCTGGATCAGAACCTGTGGGAAAGAGGAGGTACCAAGTGCAATGTCACAGCGTTCTACAAATGGAGATCTGTCATCTGGCAGCTTATCTCCTTTTTAGTTACTATTCTTTCTGAACCCAGGGTCCTTTTCAGTAATTCCCAGAGCCTGATGGAGCCTTCCCTCATCTTCCTTGGGATCAAACCCTGCTTCTCTCTTATTTACTAAGACTTTACCAGTTTGAATAGGAACCACATGACCAGGTGATCACTTAAGATGGTTTTCTGCCAGTTACACCTGTCTCTTGCCCCCCATTTTTTCAAAGCTAGTATGAATTTTATAGGCTGAAAATATTCATCTGGCAAGTTTGAGAATTGAACACTGCAGATAACCCGATACCTTAATACTGATGTCTCAAGGTGGCTATTCTGACACAGGGTGGTTGCGTGACCATAGAGCTTTTCTAAGAAGGCAGAAGAAAAAAGCTAAGTTGACAAGCAGGGCTAGTGAAACAGCTTGCCTTGCACTCTCCTGATGGTCTGTGCACAAAGTGGAGGAACACCTGAGGGAGGCGAGGCTGCCGCTTCCCAAGCAGTCTCCGGTGCTTTTCTTCTCTCACAGTGGATCCGATACACATTTGAATAGAGCAGATAGCAGAACGTAAACTGCTGTGCTGGGCTCTGAATTGAGCCAAATGTGTGGAGGACCTCCCAGGCCCACTGAGGGACCAGGTTTCCTGCCTGTAATCATGCTAGAATGTTCCAAGCCATCTGAGGGCCAGCAGCAGTTAGTGAAGTCTGGAAGCCAACCTAACGCTATCTAAGAAGATCATCTGAGAGAAGGAGTTTGAGACTGTGTGTGCAACCCTCATCAGGCGCCTTTTTGCTCTGATCAGTAGGAATGTATCTGGCTTTATATTTTAAAGTCACCTGTCGCCCAGACCCCTGGATCCAGAACCCAAGGCCAGAAATCATAGGCATGAAGCACTTTCTTAAGACTGACTTAACGTTGGATTGTTCCCTATCGAATGCCTGCCTGCATGCTGCTTGAATTGCACCACCCACACCTCCATGACCAAGGGCATCAGAGTTCTGCAGCTCAGGCGTGGGCCCTGGGCTGCTCTCTGCTTTTCCTGTCTGACTCTTGTAAGTCCTCCCTCACTGAATGTAAAATTGTTGCCAAGTTGCTGAGAAGTGTCAATTCCCTGTTGTTAACATGGGATATCAGTCCTGCCTCACATTTCCCACTAGAGGTCAAGGCTCACTGCAGGTAACACCTTGGGCCATCTGAACACCATCAGTGGACGAAAATGGGGCTGTTAATATACTCTGAAAGCCATAATCAAAATGCTCAGAGGGAACTGGATAAGAACAGTGGGCCTGGCTATGGTCTATCTCACAAGGTTTTGTCTTGTACTGTTCAGAAATCTGCCACCTTTCTCCTTGCCCCTGTTTCTTGAATGAAATGCTTTTGAGGTTATTTATGAAATGAGTATCCTGGTGCAGGAGGGAGGCAGTGGGTTTTATGGCTCTTTAGAGTTAATACAGATCTTGACCTTCTCTTTGGCTACCTTTAGACAAAGAACATGCCAATACTTGGGGCTCTAAGTTTTACAATTGATATTTATTTGTATCATCTCTTTGTCTAGGAATGTAAAAGTGATTCTAAACTAAGATGTGTAATAAAAATCAATCAGATTTATTGTACCTACAAAAAGGTGTCCTCATAAATGACTAACGTTTTTGAAAATGATATGCCTGTGGCTGATACACTGTCACTTTCTTTAAACATTTTAATTTTTCTAGTGAAAAGAGGGTGGGAGTGGAAATGAAGATTGAGTTGGAGTGCTGGTATTTAAAAAATAGAGCAACAAGATAAAGGGACATAAAATGAAGCAAGACAGAGTGACAAGTAAGTGCTTCTCATGTTTTTCCAAGGAGGGTCCTGAGGCCAGCCTAGGCAACAGCCATGGCATGTCTTTAAATTTCTTTAAATGTATTACATATTATACTTTAAAATATGTGGGGGTTTTTTTACACAAAAATATTTTTTGTTATTTACCATCAGGAAAAAAAAAAATACCAGAAATGGGCCATATGTTGGTCTTGTGGCTTCTCATATTCTCAGGCCTGCGGAAGTATATCCCTGGGGGGTTGTGCTTCCTGGTTGAGACGTAGGGACTGAGTAGAGAGGGCACAGACCCTGGCCTCTGTGCTGGGTCTGAATTCTGGTTGTGACTATGAGGAATTTAATTTACCTCTGTGAATCTCGGGGTCCTTGCCTGTAAAATGGGGTGATAATCCCTGCCTTGCAGGACCATTGTGAGGATTAGCAATGATTTAAAGCAATAAGCACATAATATGTGGACTAGAGCAGACATTTAAAATGTACTTGCTGCTGTGACAGGGTCCTGTGTTCAGAAGATACCATGAACAATTTGTATCCTTAGGGAACTAGCAGCTAGTACTGGGCAAATCATGTTCAGAAAATCCTAGGCCTCTATAGAAAAGCTGGCATTTTTTTTTAATTGATTTTTTTTGAGGGGGGGAGGGAGAGAAAGAAAAACATTGATTTGTTGTTCCACTTATTTATGCATTCACTGGTTGCTTCTTGTATGTGCCTTGACCAGGGATCGAACCTGCCGCATTGGCATATCAGGACCATACTCTAACCAACTGAGCTACTTGGCCAGGGAAAGCTGCTAACTATTTAACAAATATATGGTGAATACCTACTATGCGCCATGCTATTCTGGGCATTGGATATATAGATGTGGGCAACACTGACATGGTCCCTGAACTCACAGAGCTTGTACTTTAATGGGGAAGGAGAGACAGGATAAGTGTTAACCAAACACACACAAATGTATAATTACAAATTATGATAAATGCCATGAAGTAATATTATAGGATATTATTAGAGAATAACAGGAGCCTAATTTGGATTGGTGGGTAAATAAGAAAAGGGCTTTCTGAAGAAATGACATTTACAGTGAGATCTAGAGCAGCGGTCGCCAACCTTTCGGACCTCACGGACCCCCAGTGGTCCGCGGACCACTGGTTGTTGACCGCTTATCTAGAGAACAAGGAGTTAGCGAGACAAGAAATTTGGAAAGGAATTTGTGAGTGAACAGCATTTGTGAAGGCCTTGTGTAACAGAGTAGTAGAGTTTCATAAGAAGATAGCTGCAGCCGAAACCGGTTTGGCTCAGTGGATAGAGTGTTGGCCTGCGGACTGAAAGGTCCCAGGTTCGATTCCGGTCAAGGGCATGTACCTGGGTTGCGGGCACATCCCCAGTGGGAGATGTGCAAGAGGCAGCTGATCGATGTTTCTCTCTTACCGATGTTTCTAACTCTCTATCTTTCTCCCTTCCTCTCTGTAAAAAATCAATAAAATATATTTTAAAAAAAAGAAAAAAGAAGAAGATAGCTGCAGCCCAGGCCTGTGTGGCTCAGTTGCTTAAGCATAGTCCCATGCACCAAGTCACTGGTTTGATTCCTGGTCAGGGCACATGCCCTGGTTGAGGACTCGATCCCCAGTAGAGGGGGCATGCAGGAGGCAGCTGATCAATGTTTCTCATCGATGTTCCACTCTCCTTCTCCCTCTCTCTCTCTAACAAGTCAATTAAAGCATGTTTTTTCTTTAAAGAAGAAGGCATCTGCAGTCCTTTTTTACTCTCACTAGAGCAGCGGTTCTCAACCTGTGGGTCGCAACCCCTTTGGGGGTCGAACGACCCTTTCACAGGGGTCGCCTAAGACCATTGGAAAACACATATATAATTACATATTGTTTTTGTGATTAATCACTATGCTTTAATTATGTTCAATTTGTAACAATGAAAGTGGGGGTCACCACAACATGAGGAACTGTATTAAAGGGTCGCGGCATTAGGAAGGTTGAGAACCACTGCACTAGAGGGAAGCATGGAAAACTATTGTAGAAAAGATTACAGTATAGGACTTTAAAAAATACCAACAAGATACTAGTATTTAAAGAGCAGAGAGGATAGTGGCCTATGTGACTTAGACAAATGATTCTTAATTGTGTTTCTTCATTAGATACCTCCAAACTATGTGTAATGTCCCTATATCTCCCTTTTCTAAAAAGAGTTAAAAACCATAGCTTGCTTTAGCCTAAATAAGTATTAGTGTAGAATAGTTCAAAATCCATTAGCCAAAAAGCAAGAGTTCAAAGTGTGATTTGAAGAATTATGAGCTTTGGGCCAAGGGCTAATTCGGCGGTGCAAGGCAGGGAAGCCAAGCAACTTGGAAATTCCTGCCACTCACCAAGTTGTCTTCGCATCTTCTGGAATGTTAAAAAAAAAAAAAAAGTTAAATCAAGAATCTACTCAAACCTTGTATGATTCTGTAAGAAAAAGATTTGGTCTTTGTCCCCGGAGAACTTCTACAACCCTTGAAATTTCCTGAGTTATGGAAGTATCTTTTGGTATTCCTAAAAAGCCCCTTTCAACCACATCGGAGTTTATGCTAATAAGGTGACTCTAGTTGGGCCCCTAGATAGCTTCAGATGGGGGCTGGTTGCCAGAGGAACCATCATGTGATTAGAGGTTTGGAACTTTTCAGTCCCACTTCCTGACCTCCAGGGAGGGGAGAGGAACTGGAGATTGAGTTAGTCACCAATGGCAATGATTTCGTCATGGCTATGTAATGGAACCACCAAAAAAAGCCCCTAAACTTCGGGGGTTTGGAGAGCTCCCAGGTTGGTCAACACATTGGAGGATGGCCTGTCCGAAGAGGGCATGGAGGCTCCCCACGCCCCCATCTTCTATGCATTCCTTCCGTTTGGCTCTTCCCGGGAGTTGCATCCTTTATAATAAATGGGTAATAGTAACTAAAGCCCTTTTCTGGGTTCTGTGAGCCATTCTAGCAATTATCAAACCTGAAGAGAGGTTTGATATTAAATATCAAACCAATTTATAGTCAGAAATAAAAGTGGCAACCTGGGACTTTTGACTGGCATCTGAAATGGGGGCAGTCTTGTGGGTCTGAGTCCTTAACCTGTGCTAACTCCAGGTAGTGCCAGAAGTGTAGGATATGCAGTTGGTGTCTGGAGAGTCAGAGACTTGGTTGTTGAGCGGAGAGGAAAACCCATACATTTGGTTGCCAGAAGTGTTGTGAATAAAAACAGTTGACCTTGGAGACTATATTTTGAACTCCATGCTGCTGGTTTTGTTTTGGGACGTGTGATTTGGGTAGGCCCACTTATCCTAGAGTTGCCATCAGATTGAAGTTTACCCCCAGAATGGTCTCCAGGGACCATGTTGTGGTCACACCTGCCAGTGAATTTGTCAAGGATCTAACTGTAGCTCTCGCAGCTGCTCCTGTTTCATCCTCTGTTTCTGTCACCAGTCTTGTGGTTAACCGTCCCTGGGTGCTTCAGTTAAGTGAGCCAACTAGGGACTTGCTTTTGGGGTGGGAGAAATGGGCAGAGCGAGAGATCACCTGCATCTCTGGGGACAGTGTAGACCACAGGACACTTGTTGAATGCCTGTCCTGCACCAGGTGTCTGGCTCTGCAATGGGGATGGAGAGGAATGAAATCTACTCCCGCCCTTCTGAGGACAGAGTGCTTAGGACTTACCAGGAGGCTTGCTTCCTCTCCTCACACCACTCCCCAGCCCTCCGAAGCTGGAGCCACACAGGCCTCCTTTGGGTTATGCCAACAGCTTTCATGCTTTGGCACCTTCACATGTGTTATAACCTCTTTCTGGAGGCTTCTCCCCACGCTTTGCTTGGCTAACTCCGACTCATCCATCAGGTATCAGTTAAATGTCACCTCTTCCAAAAAGCCTTCCCCCACCATCCATTCTGGTTTCTCTCCATCTCCACCTGTGTGTGGTGTCCTTAATCTTACCTTGTTTCCTTCTTATTCCCTTTCCCAGCTTGCAATTATATATTTCTTTACTTTGGTCTCCCTCACCAGACTGTAAGTTCCCTGAAGGCATGTCCTATTGTCCCCTCCAAGTTTGACACCTGAGTTGGATGGTGGGGTACGTGCTGAATGAAACCTACGGCTCAGCACAGCATTTTCTGTCAGAGGAAAGAATGATGTGCCAGGAGAGGTGGAGAAAGGCTTTGTAAAGCATCTGCGTCATGCTCTGTAAGAATGGGTAGGGTGTCACCCACTTGGGAAGGAGGGAAGAGCATGCCAGACAAAGGGAATGTGAATGAACACATGAGGACTTGCTGGTGATGGGAATGGAGAAATGAGAACTGGGCTGGGAAGGGTCTTGACTCCATGGCACATCCTGCAGATAGGAGAGCCCTGAAGGCCTTTTTCTTTCCTTGTGGGAGTGCAGCACGCCCTAATTTAGCATTTTCTTCTTATGGCAGCCTCACATGCTATTATTCTCTTTGAGAACGCAGAAAGCAATTTCACTAAGTGCGGCTTTAAGTTTCCCTGCTGTTCACACAGGTTTTCAGGGCTCAGTTGGCAAATTCCTTTCTGCAAGGAGCTTTCCTTGGCACAGCTCACCAGCCAAGGAATTCCAAGGAGCACTTGAACTTGACTTCAGTATCCTAGTTCCCTAACAGTGGGGCCAAGGGATTTTTCAGGGTAGTGGTCTGGAAGGAGATCCCTTTGCTGCGTTTGGGAACAGAGAAATTAAACTTCTACCATTGGTTTTAAAATTTACCTTCCTTGTCTAGTCAACTGATTTACATATGTTGTTCCAGACTCTGTGCTAGGTGTCATGGTGTACAGCTCAGAACCCTGCCCTTCCAGAGCTCCCAGTCTGGCAGGGAATTACCAATAAGTACAAATCAAGGTAATCAGCACAGATACGGTACTGACAGGGTGCAGAGAGGGTAGCAGATTTCAGTAAGGAGCATGTTAAATGCAATGACAGTCTCTTTGCTAGATTATCCCAGGAGCAGCAAGAGGAGCCAGGGTTTCAGCCTTAGATTAACTTATTCATTTCTTTGAGTATCTACAATGTTCTGGGCATTGTTCTAGTCCTAGAGAGCTAGAGTAAGCCCCTGTTCCCAGGCATGTCACATTCTAGTGGTGGAGATAGATGGGTAACAGAAGGATGTGCAGTATGTGAAGGCAAACAAGGCCGGTCAGGAGTTAGAGAGCGACAAGCTGGGGGAGGTGCTGGCTTGGGTTAGATTGGGAGGTCAGGAAGGCTTCTTTGCAATGGTGATATGTTACATTTGAGCAGAGTCCTGAGTGAAATTAGGGAGCAAGTGTGTGGGTATCTGGGACTGGAATGAAGAGTATTCCAGGGAAAAGGAACCACAGTGCAGAGGTCTGGAGATGGGAGTGTATTGGGGATAAGGAGGCAAGTGTGGCTAGTGGGCAGTGAGGTTGGAAAGGTGGCCAGGGGCTAACTCTGAATTATAAGTGAATTTTATTTTTTAGACAGTTGAAGGATTTTAAGCAAAAGAGGGAAATCTGATAGGAATGTTTTAAAAGGATCCCTCTAGCCCTGGCCCATGTTTCCCAGTGGTTAGAGAATCTGCCTGCACATGGAAGGGTCCCAGGTTAGATTCCCAGTCAAGGACACATACCTGGGATGCAAATTCGGTTGGGGCATGTGCAGGAGGCAACCAATTGATGTGTCTCTCTCACATCAATGATTCTCTCTCTCTCTCTCTCTCTCTCTCTCTCTCTCTCTCTCTCTCTCTCTCTCTCTCTCTCTCTCTCTCTCTCCCCTTCCCATTCCTCCTCCCACTCTCTCTAAAAATCAATGGAAAAAATATCCTTGGTGAGGATTAACAAAAAATCATACAAAAAACCTGATCCCTCTACTGCTTTGTAGAGAACGGAGCAAATGGGTCAGGCAAGAAGGCTGCTTAGAAGAGGGGCTGTAGTTTGGACCAGAGGTGGTGGCTAGGACCAAGCCGTAGGAGAGGAGAGAAGTGGTAACATGCCTTAGGATATGTTTACTGCTGATAACTGGATTGTGGTGAGAGAAAAAGAAGAGGCAACAATGGCTCCAAGGTTTCTGATCTGAAGCCTATGGAAATTTCACCTCTGCCACTTTCTTCCATGTACCATCTCCCCTCCCCGCTTTTTTTCATGATCTAGTTTTTTTAAAATGTATTATTATTTTTTAAATATGTTTTTATTGACCTTTTAGAGAGAGAGGAAAGGAGAGGAAGAGAGAGAAACATCCATCGGCTGCCTCCTGCATGCCCTTCACTGGGGATCAAACCCGAAACTCCTGCATGTGCCCCAACCGGGAATCAAACCCACGACCTTTTGGTTCACAGACTGATGCTCCAACCAACTGAGTCACCCAGCTGGGGCCACCACCATCAATTTTAGAACATTTCATCACCCCCAAAAGTACCCATTAGCAGCCACTCCCAACCACAAAGCCCTAGACAACCACTCTACTACTTTCTGTCTCTTCTGTCTACATCTGGCTCTTTTAGGGTCTTAGAATCCAGTTTCCTCATCTGTAACTTCACAGGGTGATTGTGAGGTTCAAGAGAGAACATGAAAACATGAGATGTGTCTAACGGGCCAAGCAGACTGGCCTTGGCCTTAGCAAGTGCTGCTGACTCTGTCTGCCCTCTTACTGAGGCAGGGTGAGTAGTGGAGAAGAGTGTGGGCACTGGATCCAGACTGCTGGGTTGTGAATTCTGAACTCATCATTTACTAGTTTTGTGATGATGAAAAGTTTCTTAACCTCCCTGGGGTCTCAGAATCCTCAGTGGTCAAAAAGGGCCCATAACAAGTACTTCCTAAGTTGCTGGGAGTTCAAATGTGTGGAGCCGTGCCTGGTATGTCGCAAGTGCTCAGTAAATGGTCATTGGTGCAGTGCTGTTCCCATTATTAGTCAGTTAAGGAGTCCTACAAGCAGGTGGTAACTCTCAACTTCAAGGCTGGGAATGGCCATTTCTGAACCCAGGTGGTTGCAGGGGTGGGGGGTGGGGGGTGGGGGGGGGGGGAGAGAGATCATAGATCTATTTTTAATGTTTTCCTCTTGTTGGGTCTGTAACTTTGTAAAAGTCACTTCTTCCCTCTAAGCCTCAAGTTACTTATCTGTAAAGTGAGGGTTAAAGACAGCCTTACTTCATAGGGCTCTGGAAGATTCAATGACCTATTGAGCACCTGTTTGCCAGGCACTGTTTTGAACATAACAGAAAAAAAGCTTTGCTCTCTTAGAACTTGTGTGGAGCTGATGGAGAGAACAGAAAGTAAATAATCATCATAAGGATCATAATAAGTAAATACAGAAAGAAAAAAATATATGTAAAGCATCTGGTGCCTGGCATGTGGTGAGCATGCCATAAATGAAAGCAGTTATGATTATTATGTGAAAGCACTTCTTAAAGCTGGACAGCACAGCATAGAGGCGGGCGGGTCTCTAGGTGACTGGCTGTGCGAGCCATGTGGCCTTCCTTTAAGCCTTACCTCATTTCTGCTCAGTTAGATTTCACTCAGCCTCCAAGGCCTCTTTCACATTGCCTGGTTGAAGTCTATGTGTCTTCAAGGGTAGAGCATTCCTCTTTCCTCCCTTCAGCTGGAATTGACGGAAGGCTACTTCAGGCCAGGTGTTCTGCTGGGTGCTGGGGTTATTAAGCTGAAACACCCAGGAGGGGTGTGGCCAGGGGCATGAATGAAGGGAGCCCGGGGCACCCTGGGAACCTCCAGGCCAGGCAGATGAGAGCCAGACTGAAGGAGTCTGGCTGCCTTGGTTTTATTCTGCCCAAGGAGGCCCTGAAATTCTGAGCCGGGTGATAAAGTTAGCAGCAAAACTAAGACTTCCCAACATTCTTGTTTGAATGCTACATGGTGAAAGTAAACATTTGCATTATGGTCAAATGCAAAGTCTATATTTAGGCACCACAGTCAAACCCAGAGAGCTCCAAGAAGGAGATCTGAAGACATGTAGACAAGCAAAGACCTCAGGGCAGGTAATGCCTCAAGGTGAAGACAGTATGCCACGAGAGGAGCGGGAAACGTGGCAAAAATGGAGGAGAGAGTTTTGGAGCGAGACAAACGTTGGCTGGCAGCTATTACCCGCGGCAAGCTATTGCACCTTGGCAGGAGGGTTACTGCGGACCCTGCTGCCTTCAGGGCTGCTGAAAGGATTAAAAGAAACATCCATCAAGTGTCTGGCCCTTAGTAGGGACTCAATAAAAGACATATGTTAAGTATTAATAGCAATATTATTAGTAACAGTGCAGCATATGGAAAGAGCTCTTTGTGGCAGCCAGACCTGTGGACGAATACATCCAGTGCAAGTTGCGTAACCTTTCTGAGCCTTGGATAGTCTCCTTTCCTATAAAACGAATGAATGAAAATACCTTCCTTGTAGGGTTGAGGAAGGGAATAAATGTGATAATGAAGTTTTAGGCTGTATAATAGGTGTTCAGTTAAGTGCTATTTCTAAATGGGAAAACAGTGAATAAATATTCTGATGGTAGAACATTGAGACAATACAGAAACATTTAAAGAATTAGAGGGTTTTCCCATGTTAATTTTGCTACATATTACTAAACTGCTTCTCAAAATGACTATGAATTTGCATTCCCACCAACAGTGCATAAATTGTGCCCATTTCCTTACATCTTTGCTAACACTGGGTTCTGCTGATTTTTTCAACCTTTGCCAGTCTGATCTATTGAAAAATGACATCTCAATTTTGTTTTTATCTGTAGTTCCTGGATTACTCACGAGGTTGAAAATCTTTTCAAGTATTTCCATTTGTGTTTCTTCTTTTGTTAATTGCCAGTTTAGGTCATTGTTATTTGGCCATCTTCCTATTGAGGTGTTTCCTAATGACTTTTTAAGAACTCTGTTTATTAGGAATCTTAGCTCTCAGTCAACTTCTTGGATTTTTAAAAACTGTTATAACATGTTTAGAAAGACTTCCAGTTCCAAGATTACAAAAATATTCACTTTTATTTCCTTCCAATACCTTTGTTTCTTTTATCACATATAAATCTTTGATCTAGGTGGAATTCAGATTTAAGGAGGGAGGTAAGTGCCAACTTAATTCTTCTCCAAATGGTACCCAGTAGTCCTGTTCCGTTTATTAACTTTCATCTTCCTCCACCAGTTTGAAATGTTAACTTTATGTACTACAACTCCTTATATGCGTGGCCCTATTTTTGTACTCTGTTAGGCTGAATATGTCTGTTGCTCCTTTGTCAAAACTGCACCACCTAATGCATTTTAATACCTAGAACAAGTCCCAACTCATTACTCTTCTTCAGAGTATGCTCGGCAGTAAGGTGGCGTGATTAAATTCAGTGCCCTAGCCAGTTTGGCTCAGTGGATAGGGTCCTGTGTTGTTGTTTTTTAAATATGTTTTTATTGATTTCAGTGAGGAAGAGAAAGGGAGACACAGAAACATCCATGATGAGAGAGAATCATTTATCAGCTGCCTCCTGCTCGCCCCCTACTGGGGATTGAGCCCGCAACCCAGACATGTGTCCTGACCGGGAATCAAACTGGGACCCTTCAGACTGCAGGCTGTTGCTCTATCCACTGAGCCAAATCAGCTAGGGCAGGGTCCTGGGTTTGATTCGGTCCAGGGTACGTACCTTGGTTACAGGATCAATCCCAGTATGGGAGGCAACCAATTGATCTCACATCGATGTTTCTCTCTCAATCTCTCCCCTCCACTCTCTCTAAAAATCAATGGAAAAATATTCTCGCATGAGGATTAACAACAAAAAAATGTCCACACTGTTGAGCATTAAAATTTTTTTTCATCATGTGAATATGAGTAGTACATACTCATTCTTGAAGACTTGTAAAATAAAGACAAGTGTAAAGAAGCAAAAAAAAAACATTACATCTAGCACCTTAATCTAAATGCTGTTTTGTGGGTCAACGGAAAAAGAGAATTTTTAAAATTAAAAAATGTAATACTTTGTAGAAAAAAAAAGAAAACAAAAAATCAACCATAGTCTTACAGCCCAGAAATAACCATTGTTAACATTTTGGAGGAGTAAAATGGAATTTAAACACCTTTTTCAGCCTTACAGGAGAATAAAAAACAGGAGTGGATTTAAATGGTGAATGGCAGGAAGCTGAGTTAGGGCTGTCCACCACATGAGCAGGTGCAGCGCCTGAAGACAACAGTGAGGTCATGAAGTCTATTCCTGAGCATCTTTGCAACTTGCATAGATAGGTTTGGTTGAAGTCCTACCTCAGTCTTTCCCAGTTCTGCCAGATTCTAAATAATGTTTAGGGCTCATTCAATGGGAAATTAGTCCTCAGGGATTTTGTCCAATAAAGTAATTATTAAGGTCATTCATTCAACACTTGAGTGCCTACCTTGTGCCAAGACTGTGCCAGATGTTGGGGATATGATAATGAATGCAAGAAGATGCTAGCAAGTGACAGACACTAGTAAACTAACGATCATACAAAGAAAGGAAATAAGGGAGGGGCCAGAAGTGATATACATTTGTTGATCATCTGCTATGCTGGAAATTTAGTAAATGTGATCTCGTTTAATCATCTTGGACCTAGGGGAGATAAGTTGACCTCTCTGAACCTCAACTTCATTTAAAGGTGCAGTTATTGAAAGAGAACATTTGTTAGGGTGGCAAATGGTTCCAGGGCTTGATTCACTGAAGCATTTACTGTGTCTACTGTGTGCAAAATGCTTTACAAAAATCCCATTTAATCCCAATTGCATCCTTTGAGTTTAATATGAATCTTGCTGTCCAAATGATGGCACTGAGTCCATGAGAGGTTGCATAACTTGACCAAGGCCACACAGCTGGAGAATGACTGCAAGATTCAAACCCAGGCCTGCTCTAGTTTAAAACCAGTGACAATACATTATCTCATAGTGAGGTTCAGGATGTCTGTGTGTCTTTTGGGGAATTCCTCGGTGTCTGCTAGTGATGTATTTATTCCGATTTCTGAATACGTGCTGTGCTCATAACTGTGCAGTTTGAAAAGTGACTCATCCCAAGCAGGACAGGGTTGATTATCCGTCCTGTTTATCTTACACTGCCCTGTGACACCTTTGTTGACTTCAAGATACTTTGTAATAAAAGCACTGTGATAAAAACAGACACCAAAAAATGTATAGGTTTGTTTTTTGGTGCTTCTGACAAGAGACTCATGAGTGTTATTTGCTTTAAAAAAAAATCACAGCTACTTAAGGTTTAATGACTAAAGCCAATTTTCCAACTCATATTCTCTTTTTACTCTTAACTATGATGTTGTAATTAGTTTCGGTATGATTCTGCAAGGGCAGAGACCTTGAAATATTCACATCTGGATTCTCCCATGGCTTGACCCAACTGTGAGAATGAGGCAGTACTGGCTGTAAATTAAGAAAAGGCATTTTTTAATTTTGCCTGAATTAGCTTTCTTTTGCTACTTGAAGTTACCACAGATAGAATGACTTAAAAACAACATCCATTTATTTTTTTAAAAAATAATTATTTTTATTTTTATTTTTTTAAATATATTTTATTGAGTTTTTACAGAGAGGAAGGGAGAGGGATAGAGAGTTAGAAACATTAATGAGAGAGAAACATTGACCAGCTGCCTCCTGCACACCTCCTGCTGGGGATGTGCCTGCAACCAAGGTACATGCCCTTGACCGGAATTGAACCTGGGACCTTTCAGTCCACAGGCCGACGCTCTATCCACTGAGCCAAACCGGTTTGGCTAAAAAAATAATTTTCATTGATTTTTAGAGAGAGGAAGGAAGACATAGAGAAATGTTGATTTGTTGTTCCATTTATTTATGCATTCATTGGTTGCTTCTTGTATGTGTCCTAACCAAGGATTGAACCTACCTTAGAATATCTGGATGATGCTCAGACCCACTCAAAACAACTCCCATTTACATCTCAGAAGTTGGCCAGAGTGTGGTTCTCTGCTTTGAACCTGAAAAGGCTAAAATCAAGTGTTGACAGGATGTGTTCCTTTCTGCAGACTCTAGAGTAGGAGAACCTGCTTCCTGCTCATTCAGGTTATCAAAATTCACCGCCAAGGGGTTGTAGGACTGAGGTTCTATTACTTGTTGGCAGAGCTTATCAACTTCTGAGGCTGCCTACCTTCTCAGGTTCATGGCTCCCTTCAAAGGAACAGTGGCTTGTTTTAAGCCCCTGTATCTTGGGAGTAAAGTTGAGTTCCTCTTAAGCTTGGAATCTGATTGTTCTCTGCCTTCCTTTTCTGCTTTTAAGGGTCCATATGGTAACAGTTGGCCCTCCCAGATAGTCCAGGGTCATCACCCTATTTTAAGGTCTTTCATCCCATCTGCAAAATCCCTTTTGCCATGGAATGCAACCTTCACAGGTTCCAGAGACTAAAGTATAGATCAGTGATGGCAAACCTTTTGAGCTCAGCGTGTCAGCATTTTGAAAAACCCTAACTTAACTCTGGTGCCGTGTCACATATAGAAATTTTTTGTATTTGCAACCATAGTAAAACAAAGATTTATATTTTTGATATTTTATATATTTAAACGCCATCAAAGAAAAATCAACCAAAAAAATGAGTTCGCGTGTCACCTCTGACACGCGTGTCATAGGTTCGCCATCACTGGTATAGTTTGAGTGGGGGAGGACATTATTCTACCACAGTGCTTGTACTAAACATGTACACTTTAGAATGAATCTTCTTGCTACTACTTGGAAGTCAGGGGCAGGGGAGAAATGAAGCTACTCAAGAAGAAAATGTTTGAACAAGCCAAATGACTTGTCAAATTGGGTTACTGTGTCAGCTTTAAATTAAAAACAAAACAACCCTTTGTAAAAAATCAGGCCAACAATATTTTGGTGGTGGATGGGGTTGTTCTTCCTTTTCCCCATCTTGGGGGTAAACTTAGATGGAGAGAGACTTAAAAACATGCCTTATTTCACCTCCTAGAGCCTATTCACTTTGCAGAATTTTATTGGACACGGAAGCCTGTGTGACGAGCGTAAAAAGCAGGAGCACTGAACTCTGTGGTGGTGGGCAGCACAGTTATCAGCCTTCTTCCAGCGCTGGCTCTCTCCTGTGCTAACACCAGGGAGTGGAGGGTATGTTTCCTCACCCAGGGAAACCTTTAGAATGTGGCCATTGACCCTGCCTCCCTATTACTTAAGAGCTGGCCATTAATCCAGTTTAGGACTAAATCTAGGCAGGTTTCTGGACATTGATTCAACAAATAGGGACAGGAGACCTGTGTGTTGGCCACCTCATTTCATTTCATGCTCTGCAACCAAGGCTCAAAGAGGTGAAGTACCATTGCCCATTGTCAATATCAAACACTTGCTCTATGCCAGGAGCCAAATTATAGAGACCTAATATCAAGGCCTCCCTTCACACCCTCTTCCAATCTGCCAGTTGTTTTATGTTAATTTTAATTAACCCAATAATACCGTCAGGTCCGGCACTAGGCTAATGTAGATTAGAAAATTGAGGCCCATGTTGAGCCCCTATATTTAGGCTGACAGCCAGGGAGTGGCTTAGCCAGGACCCAGTTTGGGCCGGTTTAACTCCAGGACCGTGTTCTCTCCAGAGTAGCGCCTCGAAAAAGGCCTCAGGTGCATTCTGTGCAGTATGGGCCCCCAAATCCAATTTTTTTACACTACCTGTCACCGTATTACTGAGTTCACCAACGCTCTAGGCTGCTAAGTGCAACTTCTGCAAAAACAGTTTCTGCAAACACAAAGCGACATGAAGGCACAGGAAGAAATGGGGAACTGTCCAGGTCTGTCAATTGTGGAATAACCGTTTTACTGATATGAGTGTTTTTGTCTCATTATTATGCAGCAATGAGTCATTTAGAGGAGGACCAAAAGGGAAAGTCCTGCCTCTTGTCACCTAAAAGAATTGCCAGTGAGAACCGCTAGGGCGGGTCGAGACACAAAGTGGGTGCTGGGAGTAAGCTATCAATTTTCGGTCGCCTCCCTAACCCGCCCTGCGGCGAGAAGCACCGAAAGGGTTAAACGTGGCTGGTGGAGCCCAGCCACCGCCTTTCCAGCATCGCTTCCCACAATGCCTCAGGCCCAAACCAGTTCCAGCGCCTCGCGAGACTCCACCCTGTCCCTTCCCCGAACATCTGCAGTCTCTCTAGCAGACGGAGGTCTGAGAGAGGCAGAGAAGTGAGAGGAGGGGCGAAAGGCGAACCGCGGGGCACGCCGGGAAGTGTGGTCCAAGCGTTTCACGCAGCCATATTCTTTCGGAGTGGGGGAGGCCAAAGAGGCAGTTGGGACTACGACTCCCAGCAGCCCTTTCGGTTTGTTTTTGTTCAAAAAAAAAACCCCACACTCCCCCTCCTCACTCTCACACACACACTCACACACACCCACGGCACACACTCACACAACCGGGCGCCGAAAGAAAAGCCGCGTCTCGCCTGCCTGCCCCACCTCCAGTCCTGTCTCGGCACCTTAGCAGGGCGGGAAAGCGGAGGCCGGAGCTGTGACCTCTGACCCCATGGTTATGCAGAGCCGCCGCATTCCTTAGCGATCGTGGGGCAGCAGCCACCGCCGCCGTGGGCGACTGACGCAGCGCGGGCGCGTGGAGCCGCCGCCACCCCTCCCCCATCGCCGCCCTCGCCCCGGTCTCGCGCCAGCCGGTCCCCACACGCCCGCCCCCTATCCTCGGCCGCACCCGAGTTCTCTCGCGCCGCCGCCGCCACGCACCCCCCGCCGCCTTCACCGCCCCGCACCGTCGCCGCCCCAGCTCGACCCACACGGAGATCCCGCGTGGAGCCGCCGCCACCGCCGCCGCCGGGGAGGAGGAGGATGAAGGACAAACAGAAGAGGAAGAAGGAGCGCACGTGGGCCGAGGCCGCGCGCCTGGTGAGGCGGGTCGCCTGAGGGGTCTCAGTGGGGGGCGTGGGGTGGGCTCGGCGCGCACCCCCCACCGGGAGGGGGAGGGGCGGGGTCGCTCTGCCTGTGGGAACCCGACTGCCCTCCCCGGCGTTGGGTGGGGAAAGGTCCCCCACCGGGTTGGATATGGCGCCTTTTTCCGCACGAACCCCCCACCTCTAAATTCCTGCGGAGGGGCGAGCCTGCCGGCCGGCTCCTCCCCCTCCGGGCGCCAGAGCCCAGCCTCCCCTCCCCCACCGCTTGGCAGCGTCGGGGGGTCTGGGGAAGCTTGTTTTCTGGACTCGGGGGGGAGTTCGGCTTCCGGGAAGGGTCGGAAGCTCCTCCCTCGCTTCCTGGTGGGCTGTGGGATGGTGCGTGGGACTCCAGGGCTGGGGGGGCGCCCCCAGTTCCCAGGACGCGAGTGGCATTTGGAGCTTTCCCAATCTAAACCAGGTGTGTGGGGGAGCAAGGGCTGGCTGTCGCCTCGCTGGAGCCCCGAGCGGTGGTCCTCCAACTTCCCTGGGGACACCGGGGGGGACCGTCCGGCGCGCCCGTCCTGAGGCCTCCTGGGGGGGACCCGAGCCTGAGGGTCTGGGGCGCTGCCTGAGCGCCTTCCTGTGGCCCCGCCGCCCAGGCGGAGGCTCCTGCCGGTGGTCCAAGGACCACACTTTGAGAAACGCTGACGGGCGTTTTTTTCCTTCCTCTGTCAGACTGGAGGGAGGCAGGGAGCTGACGACACTTTGCAAAGAAGGTGTCTGTGCGCTCCGTGTTCCTGAGCGCCCTGGTGCGTGTGCACGCGCAGCGTTGGACAAAGACCAGGTGTCTTCTGTGCGAGGGTGCTGCTCGCGGCACTGAGCCAGGGAGGGAGTCGTGGAGTGTTGGAAGCCGCCCGGGGGGGGGGGGCGTGAATTTTGTTTTTCCAACGTGTGAAGAGGCCTCGTCCATGCACTGTCTTCCTTGTGGATTTGCACCCACGCCACAAACGCTTTGGGACAGGTTCTGGTACACGGTTGCCGGCGACAGTCGGAATGGGCTCTGTTTCTCTCGGGGATGTCAGTTCTAACTGTCACGGAGCAGGGTTACAGTGCAGAGAGGCACGGCTTGTCTCTTGACAGCCCGTAGTTTTTATGTAATTGCTGTAATCCACTTTTAATGACGAGTGAAGCTCAACCATCTGATCTTTTATTTTATTGGGAAGCGTGGTTCCTGCCTCGAAGGTGTTGTGCAAAAAAAGATGCGTATGTATTGGGGTTTGTCATAGATCTGTGCCACACCTTTTTCTTGCTTGAAGTCTGTAAAACTCAAGTTGTTGACTTGCAAGAATTAAAGCTATCTGGCTTCTAGGAGAATTTTCACTGGTATCCCTGATGGTCTTCCCTGGGCATGTGTTGCCCAAGGAACAGAAATAACAGTTGTTTCTATGCTGAAGTTTTGTGCTTCAGGTAATTTGTTCTGGCATATGAAGTTTGAAGCTTTTGAAGTTCCTAATTTATTTTTTTTCTGATTCAATCAAAACTGGAAGCTTTGGCTGGCTTTCAGGATTCCTCCAGCGTTGCTTCACCTGAAAACAAATGTAGGCCTAACGGAGAGGAGTCTTGGGTGTTCATTGAAATTCTCCTCTGAGTTCCTGTTACGCAGGTGTTTATGGCTCTGGGCACCAAAAGGAAATTTGCTTGCCAGAGCTTTGCTTGTTAGAGGTAGGTGAAAGTACCTTTAAATCCTGTTATTTATGTCCTGACAGAATTCTAAAGTCTGCTTGTCTCAAAGCTTTGTTGGTTTGGCTCTTACTAGTTGAAAGACTTTAGGAATTTGAGGTTCACTATTCTGTTAAGCTCCTTTAGGTTCTTGAATTTACTGTGATATGAACTTGGCAATATCCAGGTTGCTATTTCTGTTTTATCATTAGCTCAAATTTATGCCAGATTTTCTGAATAAGTTCTTTCTCTTTTCTGTGGCTCTTCATTAAAAAATAGTAATGCGAATAGAAAATATTTTGTGGTGCACCTAAAAATGTGAAAGATAACACTCGGAACATTGTGCATAATTTTGCATTCTTTTGTTGTTGTTTTTAAATATATTTTATTGATTTTTTTTTTTTACAGAGAGGAAGGGAGAGGGATAGAGAGTTAGAAACATCGATCAGCTGCCTCCTGCACACTCCCTATTGGGGATGTGCCCGCAACCGAGGTATATGCCCTTGACCAGAATCGAACCTGGGACCCTTGAGTCCGCAGGCTGACGCTCTATCCACTGAGCCAAACCGGTTAGGGCTGTTGTTTTTTGTTTAGAATTTTTCTTGGTGGGTGAGGGGGAACTTTTCAGGGTCCTCTCCTCATTAAAAAAAAAAAATTGCTGTTACTGAGTGCTGGAGAGCTTGTGAGAGCTTACACAGGACAGAGAAGCTTGACTAGAGTAAGCTCAGGTGGGAGGGCAGTAGATTAGATTTAACTGCTCTTTGGACAGGTGAATTTGAAGTGCTTGCCATGGCAATCAGATGCACTTGTTCGGGGGCATTTCATATTGCTTCTGACCTTGCTCAAATGGCAAGAGTGATACTGGGAAACCTTTTTTTTTTTTTTTTTTAATGTTTTTTTATTGATCTCGGAGGGAGGGAGAGAGAAACATCAGTGATGAGAGAGAATCATTAATCGCCTGCCTCCTGCATGCCCGCTACTGGGGATTGAGCCTGTAACCCAGGCATGTGCCCTTGACTGGAATTGAACCCGGGACTCTTCAGTACACAGGCCGCTGCTCTATACACTGAGCCAAACCAGCTAGGGCCTGGGAACCCTTTTATAAAGTATTTTGGTAGGAAAGAAAGGATGACTGCAGTATGCCCCAGAAGATTGATTTTTGCAAATGTTAACTATGTCGTTGAAAAGTAGATATTCTTTCAAACATTTTGTAATATTGTCTTTTTTAGATTGAAGAGGTAGACTTTAGAGGTTGGATGGGTGTAAATCCTCCTGCTTGTTAGGAACAGTTTGGGAGAAGTGGCCAAGGGGATTTCCCTTTAGATTGAATGCTCTTTAATGGATTCTTCCTGGCTTTGAGAAACTCTTCATTGCACGGCTTTATCTTTCATTTTGATTCATGACTGACCATTCTTACATCAAACATTTTTTTCTCCTTTGAAGTAGGAGAGAGGTCCCCCCCTCCCCTTCTTTAAAATGTGCTCTAGAAAGACAGAAACTAGGAATAGAACACTGCTGAATTGATCTTATACTAAAAGCTGGAGGAATATACAGTTTTAAGAAAAGTGAATACTTTGTATCTTTTAATGCAACTTCCCTTTAGAGATTTTGTTTCCTCTATCTGAGATTCTCAGGCTCTTCCTAATTGTTTAAATAATTGGTAATTAATTTTTCAGATTCATGCTTCTTAAAAAAAAAGCTATCCTATAAAAATTCACTAGCTCAGCTCCCACTTAATTAGTATCAAAGAAATATATCTGTGACAGTGAACATTGGTAGTTTGTCCTAGGATTTGTTGTGGGTCTAAGTCAACACTGCCTAACTTGGTACTTAAGTTCTTGGAATACAAAGATGGATAAGGTTTGCCCTTGGGGTGCTTATGGTCTTCTGGGGATGGGGAAAGTCTAGACACATGAATATAATGTTACTATAGGCATGGTGAAGCGCCATTATAGATGTGTAAATGGTAAACAGACATCCTTGTTCCTGCTTATTGTCCAGGCATAATTATGAATAGTTCCTCCTTTCCCTCTCTAGTGCTCTGCTTTGGAAGATGAATTATATGTGTGTGGAACTATTGGGACACTGAAAAGACAGTTACCTCTGCCTGGCAGAGGTCAGAGAAGGCTTCCAGGACGAAGGTGCTTCCCAAACTGCATCTTGGAGAGAGAGGGGAGGAGGGAGGATGAGAGAGAATTTGCAGGGTGGAGAGTGTGGGAATTGGGTGGAGCTACACTTAGTTATTGGGACATAACGTTGATGGAGTGTGTTTGGCAATCTGGTAGAGAGACAGGTAGAGACCAGATTATGAGGGCCTTGTATGCCAGGCCAGTGACCACCTACTTTGTGCCAGGCACTGTAGGCACTTATGTCATCTCTAACCTGTAAAACAACTGAGAGAAAGACACCGGTATCCTTCCTTCATAATTGAGGGAACAGGCTCAGATTGGGTAGGTGACTGCGCAAGTTTAGAAGTCTAGAATTTGACTTCTGTTCTGTCTGTTATTCTGGTGGGCCAGTGGATTCTCAGGAAGCTAGGTTGCTGTTGAAGATTTTAAAGCCAGGAAGTGATTGTTGGGGTTGTCAGGCTATAGCAGGCAAGTTCTGTGAGAGTAGAGATATGGTCTTGTTTACTTATGAATTCTGATAATTGTTCCTAGTACAAAGTATTCATGTATTTATTGAATGAAGAATGATAGCAGAGTAAGAATGGATTTGAGGAAAGCAGGGCTGGTTGCAGGGATATTAGCAAAGGGGTGGTTGTGTTTGGTTTAGTATGAAACTGGCTGTGGGAATTGGGGGACAGGTGAGAGTGAAGGATGACCGCCAGGTTTCTGAATTAGGTAATTAGGCTGCCAACCAAAGTGGGGAATACTGGAAGAAGGGGAGATGAATTAGACCATCAAGGGGGGCTGCCTAATACAGAACTGAATATTTGAGTCTGAAGTTTGAGGAGAAATCTGGGCTAAAGGATTTGGGAGTTATCAGAGTTTAGGTAATAGTTGTAACTATGAGAGATGATAATGTTACCAAAGGAGAACGTAAAAATTGAAAAGAAAGAAGCTAAGAATGGGATAATGGTAAATAGAGGTTTATCTGAGCACCTACTTCTCTAAAACTTGACTTCCTTTTGTGCTAAGGGCTCGTGTTCTAATAGTGGGAACCTTCAGCAGCAGTCCTGTCAGGCTTCTTGCTTCATGTTTTATTTGTGACAGAGCAGTACTTAGTTGTTACCATTGTGGAATGACTGCAACATGTTAGTATGGTTTGGAGTAACCTCAGCACCTGCTCAGGTAGAGACAGTACAAAGATATTGATAGCCTGTCTTTTTCTCCCTGAGAAAGACAACATTTCTAAAACAATTCAACCTCCTAACGTCAAAGAGCTGCAGTTGCTTATGAGAAACTACTGCCATGACTTCTAGGTGATGCTAACATAAATGGGACATTCTGGTTCATCGTTTTGCTTGCACCAACCATGTAGAACCATAGCATCATGTTGCCAAATGGCAAAATCTGCTGTGGCAATTAACACCAGAATTTCACAACTCACTGGTAAAAATCATTTAAAATCAATCAATAAGTAAAAAAAATAAAAAAATCATTTAAAAATATGGGTACTAATCAAACTTCCTTGGGAAAGAAAATCTTGAGTCTGCAGGCCAATGCTCTATCCACTGAGCCAAACCGGTCAGGGCAGGAAAGAAAATCTGAATGCATGTCTGTCTTATAAATTAGTGTGTGGCACTACCTATTCTGTGGTTTAGTCATATTAGCATTATCAAGTTAAGCACTAACCAACGTTGCTAAGGCCCTACATACGATAACATCTATGCTAAGAAGATGTGTTTTAGAATTGAAATTAGCATGTTTCGCCTTGGTTTCTGAAGTAATTTTAACTGGAAATATCTAAATTGTCAGCAGTGGCAGAACTGTCGCCCATGATATAGACTGGTAATGGAAATAGTATACTGAATTCAGAGCATTTGTATTTCTTCAGGTACTAGAAAACTACTCAGATGCTCCGATGACACCAAAACAGATTCTGCAGGTCATAGAAGCAGAAGGACTAAAGGAAATGAGGTTTGTATTGCTTTTGTTGCTTACATGAGGGTTTCATAGGGCATATGTCTGTTATATAGTGATATAGTGATAAGTCCACGTGTGTGTGCGTATGTGTATATTCTCTCTCTCTCTCTCTCTCTCTCTCTCTCTCCCCCTCTCTCTCGTGCCTGGTGGTAATGTGGAACTATCTCAGGTTGTATGTCCTCCCAAGTGTAGGTGGGAGTGTAACTATCCATTTGTTTTTATCAGAGGTCCAGTGGCTTTCCTCATCCTTTGTTTTCCCTTAAATCTTGACAGTGGTGCTTGTTTTTTGTGTAAGGAGTCTGCACATTTTTTCTTGTACTCTATTTTTTAAGTTTCAATAATAGAGAAGGGGTGGACTCTGGTGGGGCTGTATTGAGTCTAAAAGTACCCTTTTCTCTATACTGTATCTCTGAAGTACTTTGTTTTAGGATCATAGAAGGGTGGTTTCATCACCATAAACCCAAGGGCCTTTTTCCCCCTCCTGATTCTAACCATTTATGATATGAGTATAGTAAATTGGGGGTGACCTTTTGTTATCCTATGACCTTGATTTTGTTATCCTATGATGTAGTTTTCTTGGAGAAGCAACAAGTTAGAAACAAAAGGAATTGCAGGCATGAAAACCAATGACTGTTTTCTTTTAAATGAAAGAGTAGAGTTCAACAGTCTCTTCTTGGGACTCAGAATAAACAGCATATATTTTTGCTGGTTAAGCTTTAGCTTCTTGGAATTGACCTTTTAGGGTTAAAAGATACTCACTTTCCAGTTACCAGTTCAAACATTCTGAAGTTGACATTTTGTGAGGAGGGAAGATCAGTATTATCTAGATCACATTCATTTAAATATGCATTGTGTAGTGTTATAATTGTGCTTTATTTTTGTTTCTATGGGCTGTTTCCCATCATGCTGTCGTCTGCATTGCTGTTGGACCACTATGCCTATAGAAGGTAAATTAGTCCCTTTGGGATAGATGGGATTAAGAACCTTAACTTGTTTCTGCTTCTTGCTCTTTTTTCTTTTTTTTTTTTTTTTAATGTACTTTTTATTGATTTCAGGTAGGAAGGGAGAGAGAGATAGAAACATCAGTGATGAGAGGGAATCATTGGTTGGCTGCCTCCTGCACGCCCCCTACTGGGGATTGAGCCTGAAACCTGAGAATGTGCCCTTAACCGGAATCCAACCTGGGACCCTTCAGTCCGCAGTCGGACACTCAATCCACTGACCCAAACCAGCTAGGGCTGCTTCTTGCTCTTATAGGAATTCTGAAGCAGTCATGGTGGCTGTGATGAGTGAGCAGCTCTGTAATTTGTAGACAGAGGCATCATGTGTAGGAGTCACATTGTTCACAAAAAGATTCTGCCAACATGCTGTTCCTCCTTGTAGCAGAGATTTTAGCACACCCACTTGATAAACCAGATTCTGCTCAAGGTTTCTTTTAGAGATTGGTTCTTGGTGAAAATTTTTTTAGTATCCAGTGTGTTCCAAAGCAGAATAAGTAATAGGGTTTTTTTTTTAATGCCTTTTTTAAACTCAAATTATTTTTAACACTCTGCTAGTGCTAGTTCTAAAAAAATGCTAAGAGGCTTTACTTACTATATTTATATATTAAGGGGAGAGGAAAGAGAAGGTGCATAAGTGAACCCTACCACTAAGCACATGCTAGTGCCAAATTCAGTTAACATTAATAATGGGCAGTTTTTAGTATTTTTGACATTTTCTATTTTAAGATCCAGTAAGTAGCCTTTCATTCACTGAATTGTCATTGTTTTGCAGCCTACTGTTGTAGCAGGGACAATGAAATAACTTAATTTGTAATCTTTTTAAATTTAAATTTAATTTTTTTAACATATATTTTTATTGATTTCACAGATAAAGGGAGAGGGAGAGAGAGAGACAGAAATGTCCATGATGAGAGCTAATCATTGATTGGCTACCTCCTGCACACCCCACATCAGGGATCAAACTCCCAACCCTGGCATGTGCCCTGACTGAAATTGAACCTCGACCTCCTGGTTCATAGGTCGATGCTTTAACCACTGAGCCACACTGGACGGGTTCTGCCATTTTGTTTTTAGTTTAATGTTTGAGTACTCTTGGGTACAAATCCATTTGACTTAACTTTTTAAAAAATATATATATTTTATTGATTTTTTACAGAGAGGAAGGGAGAGGGATAGAGAGTTAGAAACATCGGCCAGCTGCCTCCTGCACACCCCCTGACTGGGGATGTGCCCGCAACCAAGGTACATGCCCTTGACCAGAATTGAACCTGGGACCCTTCAGTCTGCAGGCCGACACTCTATCCACTGAGCCAAACCGGTCAGGGCCATTTGACAAATTTCAGTGATTGCTCCAGGATTGATGTAGAATAAAACCCATCCTTCCCTCTTCCCAACAGAGAAAAAGCAAATGAAATACTGTTTGTGTGCTTATTAGAAAATGTTTAACTGGGGGGCAAAAAAGGTGTGCTTGTTTTCTTGGGATGGCACCATTCATTATGTCGTCTTTGTTTTTTATAATGTTATGTGGCAGTTTCTGAGTATGATATAGAGGCTAGAAAACTCGGGTTTGTTTTTAATTAATATTAAATTTTAATTTAAATATTGGGTAACGTGTTTTTTTCAAACTCCTGAATTCTCTGGGTATGATTTATGCGAATTCCATCTGTTACTCTTTTGCTACTTTCAAACTGGACTTGTGATGGGATCCTTTTTTCTATATTTCTTGCTCCGCTTCTTAATTTAAGGAGCCAAGAAGTTTTAGATCTTTGAGTAAGTAGGCATATGAACTTGTGTGACCCTCACCCATCCTTGTATGTTTTTACAGTGGGACATCCCCTCTCGCATGTCTCAATGCCATGCTACATTCCAATTCAAGAGGAGGAGAGGGGCTATTTTATAAACTGCCTGGGCGAATCAGCCTTTTCACACTCAAGGTAAGTAATATAAACCTTGTTTTAGTGTAGTGATCCTTAAGCTTTTAGTGTGCATAAGAATCACCTGGTAGGTCTGGAATGAGGCCCATGAATTGCATTTCTAATAAGCAAGCAGGTGATGTTGATGCTGTTAGTCCTAAATGGCAGTTGACTAAGAGGTATGTATTCTAGTGTGAACAGGGAATTAGGAAATATTTAGTCATATAAACTGTTGTGTATATATTCAGCTTTTCCTTGTCTATGTCTGTAGATTGTGTGCAATAGAGGGAAAAGTGTGTATGTGGAGGTAATTGCAGATGTTCCTTAATTAGGATTTTGTTTGTAATATTATGAAGGATAAATTACTGGGTAGCTAAAGTAAGACCTACACTATGGAAAATAACTGAAATGTGAACATACTTGTGGAAATTCAAAAACTTATTAACATTTATTAAGTGACACTAATTACAAAGGAAGAGAACTTAGGTAGAATTCATAATAAAGCGTTAATAAAGCTGCAGTGACAAGGTAATTGTTTTTCTACCATTTGTGATATACAGTGGTTCCTTGACTTACAAGTTTAATTCGTTCTGAGACCGAACTCGTTAAGGAGCTCTTTAAGGAGCTCGTTAACTGAAATTACTCTATCAACTCGATGCAAAAAATCAGCGGACAGACAGCTGGTATCTCAAAAACTAGTTAGTCGGGACACTTGTAAGTCAAGGCCCCACTGTATATATGGCTATCATTTAGGCTAGGAGATGGCAAGCTTTTTCTTAGAGGACCAGATAATAAATATTTTAAGTTTTGTGGATCAGACTGTATTTGTCAACTATTCAGCTCTGCCATTGTAGCAGGAAAGCAACCATAGACAATGCACAAATGAATGGGCCTGGCTGTGTTCCAATAAAACTTTATTTAGAAAACCCAGCAACAGGCCAGATTTGGCTCGGGGCTGTCGTTTCCAGACTCCTGATGTAGACTTAAGATGACCTATTGACAGTGAGGAAACTGAAAATTTGGTGCTGACCCTTATACTCTTCCATAATGTAGTTTAAGTTGCAGTAGTCCTTATTCAAACGTTTCCCTGTTTTGTTTACTTGTAGACTTGTTTTCTTTAATTCAAGATTAAAAACTTGAGCAACTATCAACTATATAACCTGCAGTCATAAAACTTGATCTTTGTGTGTATATCAAGTGTATCTTATGTTCAGATGTCTGTGCTGTTTTCTGTATTATTATTTCTAATATTTCGAACTTATTTTGGTTGAGGCAGCATAATGTAATGTTAGGAACTGAGCTTTAGGAGAGACAGCTCTGAGTTCAAAACCTAGCTTTGTCACCTGAGACGATTTTAATGTCTCTTTATGGTGGTGTATACATTCCTGTCACAGAATCAGTTCTTAATAAATGGTAGCTTTTATGGTATTTCTTTAGGTTCCTCATCCTTAATTGCTGATTAATGGCAGTTTTCTATTTTATATATGATGCAGTTTTGTGTAATTATGTGTAATTATAATGATCCATATTATACATATGCTTCTTAATGACATATTTGTATTTTAAGAGGGAGAAGAAAAATACCTTTTTCTATGAACACTGTGAAGGGTAGGAACTGAGTTTTGTTTTGTTTTTCTAATAAGTTTTTATTGATTGCTGAGACAGGGAGGGAGAGGGAGAGAGAGATAGAAGCATCAATGATAAGGCCTTTGCCCTACCTGGGAATCAGTTCACCTCATGGTTCATATAGGTCGACAATCAACCACTGAGCGACACCAGCTGGGCAGAAACTGAGTTTATTTATCTTTGTAATTTGGCTTCGGGCAGAATTCTTGGCATGGTCCATGCTTTAGAAATATTTGAACTGAATTAAATTTTTCATTTTAATTTCAATATATCTGAATAAACGTTATTATATGAATCTGCTGTAAATTTGGGGCATTCTGTTAGTCTGCAGTGTTCTGTTTGAGATGAGTTGATTGAAGATGTGCTCAGCATGTCCTCTCATCTGCCTTTGGCTTTGTTCCTTGATCTTCATAGTGTCTTGCTTGTTGGCATTGTACATCACCACTCTGATGTTCTTTGTGCTCTCTTAGGGGTAATGGTTTGCTTGTCTGGTTTCCCCAGTGAGACTGTAAACTCCTTGAGGGCAGAGACTAGTTCTTACTTATTTCAGTATCCACTAGGATACGATGCAAAGTAGATATCAAATGCATATATAATGAATGAATTAGTACATAATGGTTATATTCTGATACTTTGTTATCCTTTTGTTTTGACATTTGATGATAAATACTTCTCACAATTTTAATGAAACTATCCCTACATCTGCCTTTGGCATCTAGCTCCTATCTCAGCTAAAATGAAAGGTATTTACTGCTATGGCTTTGGTAGAATTTTTGTTTGATTATCTGTTTGTGTCTTAATTTTGACCTGTTATAAAAGCAATATATGCAAATGTAACAGAAAGTGAAAGTAAACCATGAATTCTGCTACCTGTAAACAATAATAATTTATAATAATAGTATTTGAAAAAAATTGGGTCATACTTTTCTTATAGCTTTGCTGTTTGCTTTATTCTATTAATATATTTGCATGATGGTACATATAGCCATACCTTTTTCTTATTAAAAACTGTTATAGATTCTAGGTTATGAATGTTTGTTAAACACTAGTCTCTTGTTAAATGCCTCATTATCACCGCGCTATCTTCCAGAAGCTGTGTAGGCATTTACTTTGTTATTCAGGAGTGAATAAGAAAGGGTACCAAAAATCTGAACCAGCTAATTACCATCCTGGTCATTGAGAACCCAGGTCTGCCCAATAAACACTCAAGTTCAAGGTAGTTTTTACTTTAAACACAATATTTATCCCCCATTAAAAAAATATATATATTTCTTTATTGATTTCAGAGAGGAAGGGAGAGGGAGAGAGTGATAGAAACATAAATGATGTAAGAGAATCATTGATCGGCTGCCTCCTGCACACCCTGCAACTAGGGATCGAGCCAGCAACCCGGGCATGTGCCCTTGACCAGAATTGAACCAGGAACCCTTCAGTCTGCAGGCCAGTGTTCTAGCCACTGAGCCAAACAGGCTAGGGCTCCCATTTTTTCTTCTTCTTTAAAAAGAATATTAAACAAAAATTGAAGGAGTACTAACTACAGTGAACACCCCACTCATCCAGCTTTCTTTTCTTTTTTTCTAGCTAATTGTTACAAATTTGCCACATTTGCTTTATCTCTCTCTACATTTTTTTTTTTTTTTAATCAGAACCATTTGGAAGTGTTAACTAGTACTGGTATTTCACTTCTAAATATTTTAGAATGTATGTTGTAAGAGCAAAGACATCCTACATGACCACAACGCCGGTATTACATTCAGGAAACATATATAATGTATAGTATGTAGTCTGTATTCAGATTTTCTCTAGTTCTAAAAATATTCTTTGTAGCTTATTTTTTAACTCCAGCATTGTCTAAGAGTCATGTATTACATTTGTTTTTCATGTCTCTTTAGTCTTCTTTAATATTGGACAGTACCCTTGCTTTGTTTTCTTTCATGGCATTGATATTTTTGAACAGTCCAGGTCAGTTGTCTTATGGAATTAAATACATTTTTAAAGGACTAATGAAAGTGTAGAAATCTTGGTTATTTCTAGACTCCTTTATGTTAGTACTGCTAGATCAAGTCTACTGTAGATTGCAGCCCAGAGCCATTCAGCCATGAAGGATGGAAGTGATGGAATGTTTTTGTGTAGTAGTCTACTTAGGGTCAGATTCTTGCCTGTAATGAGGAACAGGAAGACACAGATTATTTAACACACATTCCTCATTTTTCTTTTTGAATGTGGTAGTGACACCTCTGAAATCCTGTGGCTTTTTTTTTTTTTTCCTAAGGTTTTACTCATGTGTTAAGGAAAAAGGCATATTCAGAATGGCTTGGTAGTCCCCCCCGCCCCCAACATCCTCCCCCCCCCTTTGTAGATCTCTTCTAGTGGGTCATCAAGGTCAGAATTATATTTGCGTGTTTTTGCTACTTAGTTGAAAATAGAAGTTTTTTCAGTCTGGGTACATTTGTGTAGCCTTGTCCATGATTACCAAAGGTTTTCTGATAAGCTGGAGTCTTTTGGGGTATGCTAGGGTTCTTTCTCTGATAAAGTTTTCCTGGGTAATATGACAGTACATTTGACACTTAAAAAAAAATTTTTTTTTAAATTCGTTAGGGCAACATTGGTTAATAAAATTATATAGGTTTCAAGTAAACAATTCTATAATCCACCATCTGTATATTGTATTATCTTCACCCTAAGTAAGTCTCCTTCTATTACTATTTATTCCCTCTTTACCCTCTTCTACCTCCCCCCACCTCCCTTTCCCTTTGGTAATCACCATACTGTTGTCTGTCTACAAGTTTTTGTTTTTTTGTTTTTTAAATCCTCACCTGAGTATATACTGAGTGGCCAGATTATTATGACAACCTGACGTTTGTAGGCAAATTAATTATAATTTCGTGCTGAAGTTGCGAGAGGGCCAGACCATTATAAATAGGGAAGCAGGTTGTTTACCACGACAGTAGAAGTGATTTTTTTCTGTGAAGATATGGGTAAAAAATGCGATTTAACAGCCTTTGAACGTGGGATATGTATATAAACTGAGTGGCCAGATTATTATGACCACCCCATCAGTACTTTGTTGGGCCACCTTTTGCCTTCAATACTGCGGCGACTTTTCTTGGCACTGACTCCATGAGATGTTGAAAGGTGATGCGAGGAATCTGACACCATGCCTGATGAATAGCACTGTCCAGTTCTGTGAGATTTGATGGTTGTGGAACCAGCTGCCTGATGGCTCTTTTAACTTCGTCCCACAAATGCTCAATTGGATTGAGATCTGGTGATTGTGGGGCCACCTAAGCAAGGTAAAGTCTCCCTCATGTTCTTGAAACCACTCCTGCACAATACAAGCACCGTGGCATGGCGCATTGTCTTGTTAAATGAAGCCATCTCCATTGGGATATGCCATCAACATGATAGGATGAACTTGACCAGCAACGATACTTAGGTATGTTGTGCTATTCAGACTTTGTTGCACATGAATTAAAGGGCCCAAATCATGCCAGGAAAACATGCCCCAAACCATAACACTGCCCCCACCAGCTTGAAGGGTTGTACTAATGCATGTGGGGTGCATGCTTTCATGCTGTTTCCGCCAAATTCTCACCCTGCCATCTGCATGCTGCAACTGGAAACGTGATTCATTGGACCACATGACTTTTTTCCAATGCTCAACTGTCCAATCCTTGTGTTCCTGTGCGATTTGGAGACATTTTATCTTGGTAACTGCAGACAGCAAAGGTGTTCGAACAGGCCTTCGGCTTCCATATCCCACACGATGCAGTGTACGGCTAATTTGCCTACAAACGTGAGTTGGTCATAATAATCTGGCCACTCATGTTCAAATATATCCCATGTTCAGAGGGTGTTAAATTGCATTGTTGACCCATATCTTCAGAAAAAAATCACTTCTACTGTCGTGGTAAACAACCTGCTTCCCTGTTTATAATGGTCTGGCCCTCTAGCAACTTTAGCACAGAATTATAGCTAATTTGCCTACAAACGTCAGGTGGTCATAATAATCTGGCCACTCGGTGTATGTTTTTCATTGATTAGGGAGAGAGGGAGGGAGGAACATTGATGTGAGAGAGAAGCATTGATCTGTTGCTCACACATGCACTTTAGCTGGAGATTGAACCCGAAACCTGGGTATGTGCCCTGACTAGGAATTGAACCCAAGACCCTTCTGTGCATTATGATGCTCTAACCATTATGCACACGGGCCAGGGCATTTCCACACCCCCCTTCCTATTCCTTTCACTTTTTTCACCCAGTCCCTCAACCTCCCTCTCTTCTGATAGCTGTCACTCTGTTCTCTATCTATGAGTCTGTTAATATAATAGGTGGCTTGCATCAGTCTAGAGCAGTGGTTCTCAACCTGTGGGTCGCGACCCCTTTGAGGGTCAAACGACCCTTTCACGGGGGTTGCCTAAGACCATCAGAAAACACATATATAATTACATATTGTTTACAGTAGCAAAATTACAGTTATGCAGTAGCAATGAAAATTTTATGGTTGGGGGTCACCACAACATGAGGAACTGTATTAAAGGATTGCGGCATTAGGAAGGTTGAGAACCACTGGTCTAGAGAGTTAGTCTTAAGGGATGTATGGGATAGATGAAATCTGTCTATGCTTTGATTTGAGTTGCTTTCCTTAAGCTGTTCCTGAAGTCAGCTGTCATTGTCCATCATTGCTTGGTTAGAGGTAGGATTTATATCATTTTTTTACAGTTTAGATTTTCTGTCCTATAAAACCACTGTGAGTTCCTTTGTAGTATTCTACATTTTTAGGACCTTCATGTTGAACTACTTTGCTTTTGTGACTTGGTGGTTGTGTTGTTGGTGAGTAGTCATTCTAGCACACACTGTCAGGCATAACTGCAGGCATCTGAATATGGTTTTATTGTGGGATAATGCTTAAATCAAAATGTCACTTAGGCCCTAGCCGCTTTGGCTCAGTGGATAAGAGTGTCAGCCTGTGGACTGAAGGGTCCCAGGTTTGATTCCAGTCAAGGGCACATGCCGGGGTTGCGGGCTCAATCCCCAGTGTGGGGTGTGCAGGAAGCAGCCAATCAATGATTCTCTCTCATTGATGTTTCTATCTCTCTCCTTCCCTCTCTCTGAAATAAAAAAAAAAATATTTTTTAAAAATGTCACTTAGGTCACGTATGGCTATTTGCACTTTATTAATATCTCATGTCAGTGTAGGCTCAGCCTTAAGGGTCTTTTAATTAAACTCACTTTAATCTTTTAAATATATAATATAGGCTGTTTAGAAAGCATATAAAAACCTTTGTAAAAGAAATAGATGACTACACTTGAAACATTCATCCATTAAAATCCACAGTTTACAAATAAAGGGGAAAGCAATTAGAGCAGCGGTTCTCAACCTGTGGGTCACGACCCCTTTGGGGGTCGAACGACCCTTTCACAGGGATCGCCTAAGACCATTGGAAAACACATATATCCTCCTATCTAATAAAAGAGAAACATGGTAATTAGCCGTACGTCCGCTACCCTTCCAATTGGCTAATCAGGGCAATATGCAAATTAACTGCCAGCCAAGATGGCGGCCGGCAGCCAGGCAGCTTGAAGCTAACATGAGGCTTGCTTGCTTCAGTGACGGAGGAAACCAACGTTCCCCGCCTGCCTTGCCGGCCTCTGAGCTTGCAGTTTGAAACATTGTTACAAATATAGAAGCTAAACAAAACCCCAGAAACCTGCTTTCAGCCAGCCAGGATCTCAGAGCTGGAGTTGATACAGTGTTCTGATTATAGAACCCAAACAAACCAGATACCTGCTTTCAGCAGCAGAGGCCTCAGAACTGGAGCCAGAGCTAAAGCTGGCCCAGAATTAAAAAAAGAAAAAAGAAAAAAAGGAGCAGTTGGGAGCTTCAGTCACCCGCCAGCCTGAAAACAGTCCTCAGCCCCTCACCCAGACTGGGCAGCCACCCTAGTGGGGACCCCCACCCTGAAAGGTGTGTGACCAGCTGCAAACAACCATCATCCCCTCATCCAGGCTGGCCAGGCACCCCAGTGGGGACCTCCACCCTGATCCAGGACACCCTTCAGGGCAAACCAGCCAGCCCACCCCAGTGGGGACCCCCACCCTGAAGGGTGTGTGACCAGCTGCAAACAGCCATCATCCCCTAATCCAGGCTGGCCAGGCACCCCAGTGGGGACCTCCACCCTGATCCAGGACACCCTTCAGGGCAAACCAGCCGGCCCCCACCCATACACCAGGCCTCTATTCTATATAGTAAAAGGGTAATATGCCTCCCAGCACCGGGATCAGCAGAGCCGCGAGGCCTCCCGGCACCGGGATCAGCGTGACAGGGGGCAGCGCCCAAACCCCCTGATCTCCCTGCAGCTCTGTGTGTGACAGGGGGCGGGGCCACAACCTCCCTATCCACCCTGCTCTGTTCGTGACAAGGGAAGGCGCCCCAACCCCCTGATCAGCCCTTCTCTGCGCCTGATAGGGGGGAGCTCCCCAACCCCCTGTTCGCCCTGCGGCTCTGTGTGTGACAGGGTACGGCGCCCCAACTCCCTGATCGGCCCTGCTCTGTGTGTGACAGGGTACAGAGCCCCAACCCCCCTGATGGGCCCTGCTCTGTGAGTGACAGGGGGCAGTGCCCCAACCCCCTGATTGGCCCTGCTCTGTGCGTGACAGGGGGTGGCGCCGCAACCTCCCCATCGACCCTGCCTTGAGTGTGACAGGGGGTGGCGCCCCAACCCCCCAATCGGCCCTGCTCTGAGCCTGACCAGGGGCTGCACCTAGGGATTGGGCCTGCCCTCTGCCACCCGGAGCAGGCCTAAGCCAGCAGGTCGTTATCTCCCGAGGGGTCCCAGACTGCGAGAGGGCACAGGCTGGGCTGAGGGACCCTCCCTCGTGCACAAATTTTTGTGCACCGGGCCTCTAGTAATTATATATTGTTTTTGTGATTAATCACTATGCTTTAATTATGTTCAATTTGTAACAACGAAATTGGGGGTCACCACAACATGAGGAACTGTATTAAAGGGTCGCGGCATTAGGAAGGTTGAGAACCACTGAATTAGAGGAACAGAGGAAAATAATTACTGTAGTCTCACAATGTTATTTGTAGAACTACAAGTAAAATAATTCATATCCAACTCTACATTTTCAGCAATTTCAGAACTATATTATTATATACTGAGAATAAATAGAGTAATCCTAGACTTAGATAAAATTAAATCATTGAGTCTGCCATTTGAGAGGCAGTAGCAGAATCCATTTTGATTTTTTTAAAATATGTTTTTATTGATTTCAGAGAGGAAGGGGGAGCGAGAGAGAGATAGAAACATCAATGATGAGAGAGCATCATTGATCGGCTGCCTCCTGCATGCCCCCTATTGGGGATTGAGCTCATAACCCGGGCATGTGCCCTGACCCCAGGAATTGAACTGAACTCCTGGTTCTTAGGTCAACACTCAACCTCTGAGCTATTATCAGCCAAGCCCATTTTGATTTTTGATAGGTACATAGCAAGCAGAATGAGTGGTCTTATAAGAATGCAAATCACATTATGTCACTATCCTGACTGACCCTTGCCTATCTCTCTGATCTGTTCCCCTAGCACTTTGGTCATTATACTTCAGCCACCCTAGCCTTCACTCTGTTTCTCAAACATCCTAAACTTGTTTCCCCATCAGAGCCATTGCACTTGCTACCTAGAAAGCTCTGTGGTACCTTCTTATCATTTGGTTCTTTATCCAAAAATATCTTCTCAGATATTTCCAGTTTAATTCTAATTACCAATCTAATTCCACAACATTATGAGTTGTTGTTGTTGTTTTAAATACTAGAGGCCCGATGCAGCCCCGGCTTAGTCCGCTAGGTCGTCTGGCTGCCCAGTCTAATTAGCATATTATGCTTTTATTGTTATAGAAGATGTTTCATAGCCCTATCAGTATCAGTAATTATCTTGTTTGTTTGGTTACTTGGTTATCTTTATCCTCCCCCATTAGTATGTTAGCGCAAGGGCTTTATTTTCACTGTATCTCCTATCTGGCACTTAATACATATTGTCTGAATGAAAAGTAGAAGATGGCATCATCAAAATCTTCGGCCAGCTAGTTCTTGTAATTCACCTTTTACATCAGTTTTATTATAGAACTAGAGGCTCAGTGCACGAAAATTCGTGCACTCGGGGTGGGGTCCCTCAGCCAGGCCTGTGCCCTCTTGCAGTCGGGACCCCTTGGGGGATGTCCACCTGCCAGCTTAGGCCCGCTCCCTGGGGGATCAGGCCTACTAACCTGGCAGTCAGACCTCCCTCTGGCAGCCCAGGAGCCCTCAGGGGATGTCCGACTGATGGCTTAGGCCCACTTTCTGCGGGGAGTGGGCCCAAGCCATCAGTCGGGCATCCTTAGCGCTGCTGAGGAGGCGTGAGAGGCTCCTGCTACTGCCGCCGCTGTGCTTGCAGCCGTCAACCTGGCTTGTGGCTGAGCAGAGCTCCCCCTGTGGGAGTGCACTAACCACCAGGGGGCAGCTCCTGCGTTGAGCGTCTGCCCCCTGGTGGTCAGTGTGCATCATAGCGACCAGTCATTTCGGTCATTTTGCCATTAGGGTCAATTTGCATATTATCCTTTTATTGTATAGGGGATCGGGCCTAAACCGGCAGTCGGACATCCCTCTCACAATCCTGGACCGCTCACCTGCCTGCCTGCCCCTAACTGCCTCTGCCTGCCAGCCTGACTACCCCTAATTGCCCCCCCCCCCCCCCCCGCCAACCTGGTTGCCCCCGACTGCCTGCTGCTCAGTCATTTGGTCACCCCTCACTAATCCCCTGCCAGCCTGGTCGCCCCATGCAGCATGTTTGGTCGTCCGTTCGGTTGTGATGGTCCCTTTGGCTTTTATATAGATAGATATGCATATTTGGGGTTATTTTTTCTTACACTCTGCAAAGTTGACTTTCAAGAACCGTTTTTTTTTTTTTCTTGCCTTCTTTGAGCAGTTAAAGATAAATCTGTGAAAAAAATCTGATACTAGAAATAAATATTTCCCACATTGTAGCCATAATCTGGTTCCTCTTAATTGCTGAAGGCAGAAACTGAGCTATTAGAAACTATTTAGCCTTGGCCGGCTTGGCTCAGTGGATAGAGCGTCAGCCTGCGGATTGAAGGGTCCCAGGTTCAATTCTGGCCAAGGGACATGCCTGGGTTGCAGGCTTGATCCCCAGTGGGGGGCATGCAGGAGGCAGTCAATCAATGATTCTCTCTCATCATTGATGTTTCTATCTCTATCTCCTTCTCCCTTCCTCTCTGAAATCAATAAAGAAATATAAAAAATTTAAATAAAAAAAGAAACTATTTAAACATTTTAGATATGTTTTAGATATCGTGGTTATTCCTTTTTCTTGCATGTTAGAAAAGAATTTTTCTACTTTCACTTCAAATGATAATGACATTTTAGACTATGTCTTTTATAGTATATGTTAGCTTTATCAAATATGTGATCTTTTAAATACTTATAATTGTAGAGTTTGGTGTGGCAGGCTCTCAAATCATCTTCATTTTGCAGATGGAAAACTGAGTTGTAACAAATCAGATAATTTATGACCATACATCTGTGTGACAAATGCATGTGGTTGAATTGGGATTAAAACCCAGGACCCCACTTTTTGAGTTTGATTTATTTTCATTATGCCAATTTAGAATATAGTTTTTCTTCAGGTTTTAAGAGCTTTGGTTACTTCACCTTTTTTGAAGCATCTTGTGAGTTGCTTGGTATTCCTCTCAAAATGTTGGTTTTATTCTTTTAATGCAGGGGTGGGGAACCTTTTTTCTGCCAAGGGCCATTTGGATATTTATAATATCACTAGTGGCCCGGTGCACAAAATTTGTGCACAGGGGAGGGGTGTCCCTCAGCCCGGCCTGCACCCTCTCTAATCTGGGACCCCTCAGGGGATGTCCAACTGCCGGTTTAGGCCTGATCCCTAAACCCCTGTGCAGGATCAGGCCTAAACCAGCAGTCTGACATCCCTCTCACAATCCGGGACTGCTGGCTCCTAATCGCTTGCCTGCCTGCTTGCCTGATTGCCCCTAACTCCTTCTGCCTGCCAGCCTGATCACCCCCTAACGACTCCCCTGCTGGCCCGATCACCCCCAACTGCCCTCCCCTGCTGGCCTGATCACCTACAACTGCCTTCTCCTGCCGCGATCTGCCTCCTCTGCCGGGACCCACCTCCTCCGCCGGGACCCACCTCCGGCCTCCTTCGTGCCGCAGGGAGCTGCGGTACCCCCAGGCCTCACTGAGCAGAGCGGCCACTGGGCCCCGCCTCCACTGTGCACTCAGCCATCTTGTGACGACGTTGCGCATGAGGGCCACCTAGGCTTTTATTAGTTAGTATAGATATCACAGTTTATCTATTCTAATTTTGAGGAACACTGATGTGTTTCCATTTTTTAACTTTTATTAATAGGATTTGAGGACCATACAAAATTATCAGCTTAAAAATTAGTCTGCTGTATTTGGTCAAACATTTTAATTAACTCATTCTAATGCCTTGGCAGGACCAAACCAAATAATTTCGTGGGTCTTAATACAGCTTGTGGGCCAGATGTTTCCCACCCCAGCTTTAATGAAAATTCTTGTTCAGCACAAATAGTTTTTCATATTCTTAGATGTGAATTCTTTAGTTATTATGGCTGGTTGGTTTGAATTTCTACATTTCGCATTAATTAAATTGGGGCGTTTCTGATCATGGATGTTCTTTTCCATGCCAGAATGAGTAATATTTGGTGATTGTAACTGGATTCCAGAAGTCAAGGTTCTAGCATAGCACCTCGTGTCTTACCGAATATAGATTCTCCACTTACACATCTCTTTTGCTAACATTAAGGAGTTGGATTTGATTGGTCGTTTAAATGTATCAGATGTAAAACCTTTTCATCTCATGAAATGGAGCTGCAAAATATAGATGACTGTGAAACTACTCTGTTTGGAACAAGCATGAGGGCCCAGCTTCTCCTTTTCTAGGTTCTACTATCCCCACCTCATGCCCCAAGCACCCCAGGCATCTTTCCCAGACCCTGAAGCTCTGTTGAAAACCTCCTAGAGCAGTGGTCAGCAAACTGGCTCGCGAGCCACATGCAGCTCTTTGGCCCCTTGAGTGTGGCTCTTCCACAAAATACTGACTTCTGCGCATGGGCCACGAAGTTTCAATCGCACTGTATATGCGCGCCCTCACGTGGTATTTTGTGGAAGAGTCACACTCAAGGGGCCAAAGAGCCGCATGTGGCTCGCAAGCCGCAGTTTGCTGACCACTGTCCTAGAGTAAAAAAATCTGTAAAGATACTTCCTGAGTTCACATTCTAATATCTAGGCTATTTTGTGTGACAAGTAAAGCAGCCCTGAATATTTTTCTTTCCTGTTTTTTTGTAATGCATTTGATATCTACTGGAGGCTGACTCATTGCAAACCCTCTTCCGCTTTGTGCTGTAGGAGGGAGTTCTGCACAGAAGGCCTGGTTAGTAGAGCAATGCCATGTGCTCTGGATAATGGTAGCAGCAGTTTAGTTTTTTGTTTGTTTTTGTTACTCCTCACCTGAGGATATTTTCACCCATTGATTTTTAGAGAGAGTGGAAAGGATGCGGGGAGGGGAGAGAAACATCCATGTGAGAAAGACCTGCAACCCAGGTACATGCCTTTGACTAGGAATTGAACCCGAGACCCTTTGGTTTACGGGCAGATGCTCTAATCACTGAGAAACATTGGCCAAGGCAGCAGCAGTTTAGTTTTGATGAAGGCTTTGACTCATCATTTGGTAAAAGGTTCCTTATTTGAGTGATTGTCAAGGGATGTCTAGAACTGCCTCTTAAAATAGGGGTATTCCATTTTCTGACAGTATTCCCAACCAGCTCAGGGAAAAGAGAGAACTTGATTGTTTTTGGAGCCCTGGTCAGACTCTGGTTTTATGCCTAAGAGATGAACTGTCTTTTGTCCTGAAGTTCAAAGACCTGTAAGAATGAATTGGTGAAGGTCAGGTAACAGAGGCTTGGAAAGCACTACCACTGAAATGATTTTGTGGCTGCTGGAGGGAGGAGTGTGTGTAGGTTGATAATTTCAGGATTACTTAAGTGACATTTTTTGAAGCAAAGGTTATAACATTTTAAAAGTATGATTTTAAAGGATCAGGGTCTAGGAAAATGAGATTGTACATATTGCAGGGCAATATTGGGACTGTGTTTGGAAAAATACTTTTATTTTGCTCAGCCAGTATGAAAACTGCGTTTGGTCTCTTTTCAGTCCTTCAGATCAGACTTTTTGGGAGAGTTATTTGAGGAACTTGTTTAGTCTAAGAAAGTTGCTTTTTAATCTAGCATAGCTGAATCTGGAAGAAAAGATGGAAACTGATGTTTAATTGAGTGCTAACTATATTCCAGCCAGGCATCATGCTCCTCATATTGGTCTTTTTTGAAACATAAATATGTCTCTCTGTCTGTACTAATGGGGAAGCAACCTGAGAGAGTTAAATAGATGGTACAAAGTCACATTTTTTGTTATTTGCAAGATTTGAATTTAGCACATGGGGGACAGGTTGGAGCTTTTAAGTTTTGACTAATTGAGGTGGTTTTTAAACATTTGAGAAACATACTCAAGGTTCTAAAAAAAACCCAAAAACTTCAAGTTCTTTGTTCATCATGGGATGGAAGAGGAATATGGAGCGAAAAGATGTCTTTTTTTTTCTGTTCTGGAAGATGCGGTCTTTTTTTTGTTAAGTTTGATACTTCATGTCAGGTTTTTTGTTTGTTTGTGTATAAATTAACTCTGACAAGTACTCCTTTTAAAACTTCTTTTTTTTTTTTGCGGGGGGTGGGGGTCCTCCATTTCCATTGCCACCACCTTATTGTGGTATGCTGGATATGAAATAGCTCCAGCTTGGTCTACTTACTTTTTCTTTTGCCCGTTTGGAATCCGTGTTGCTGCTTTGGAATATACACAGCAGCCAGAGGGATTTTTTTTAAAGAACATAATTTGATCATGACACGTTTCTGTTTGATGCCTGTCAGTGGTTTCCTATAGCATATACCCCCAAATCCAAACCTTGTTCAGACATACTCCCCTTTCAGTTCTTTGAATTCCTAAAGCTCTTTCCAGTTTCAGGGTCTCTGTTTGGAACTCTCTTCACTTTTGCCAGGTCTCAAATGTCAGTTCTTCAGAGGAGCCTTGCCTCTAAATAGGATTTTCTTGTTGTGCCCTGAACTTTACTTCTTATCACTTATAAGTCTATAATTATATAATTATTTGCATGATCATTTAATGTGTCTCTCTGGACTAGGCCTTAGGGGCAGAGAATCTGTATTATTTTATTCTTGGTTATATCCTCAGCATATATCATAGTAGGTGCTCAGTGAATGTTTGCAGTGGAAAGACACATACTAGTAGAAGGAGATTGTTTTAACTTGATTGGTAGCAGTCCTCTATGCCAAAGAGTTAAATTGTTCAAGATAGTAATTTTCAGTATTAAAATTGAAATATGTTGTATAGAGTGCTTACTAGGATCTCTTTTCCATGGAATGGAGTATTTGAAAACCTCCAAAGAGCAAGCCTTATTTTCTCAAAAGAAAAAAGTAATGTCCAATGTAGCTTTTGAAATCTAGTGTCATATTGATTCTTTTTTTAAATTAAATCTTTATTGTTCAGATTATTACATTTGTTCCTCTTTTTCTCCCCCATAACTCCCCTCCTCCCAGTTCCCACCCCACCCTCCGCCCTCACTCCCCACCCACTGTCCTCATCCATAGGTGCACGATTTTTGTCCAGTCTCTTCCCGCATCCCCCACACCCCTTTCCCTCCCAAGAATAGTCAGTCCATTCCCTTTCTATGTCCCTGATTCTATTATAATCACCAGTTTATTCTGTTCATCAGATTATTTATTCACTTGATTCTTAGATTCACTTGTTGATAGATGTATATTTGTTGTTCATAATTTGTATCTTTACCTTTTTCTTCTTCTTCCTCTTCTTAAAGGATACCTTTCAGCATTTCATATAATACTGGTTTGGGCCATAACCGGTTTGGCTCAGCGGATAGAGCGTCGGCCTGCGGACTGAAAGGTCCCAGGTTCGATTCCGGTCAAGGGCATGTACCTTGGTTGTGGGCACATCCCCAGTAGGGGGTGTGCAGGAGGCAGCTGATTGATGTTTCTCTATCATCAATGTTTCTAACTCTCTATTTCTCTCCCTTCCTCTCTGTAAAAAATCAATAAAATATATTTAAAAAAAAATACTGGTTTGGTGGTGATGAACTCCTTTAGCTTTTCCTTATCTGTGAAGCTCTTTCTCTGACCTTCAATTCTGAATGATAGCTTTCCTGGATAAAGTAATCTTGGTTGTAGGTTCTTGGTATTCATCACTTTGAATATTTCTTGCCATTCCCTTCTGGCCTGCAAAGTTTCTGTTGAGAAATCAGCTGACAGTCGTATGGGTATTCCCTTGTAGGTAACTGAGTTTCTTTCTCTTGCTGCTTTTAAGATTCTCTCTTTGTCTTTTGCTCTTGGCATTTTAATGATGATGTGTCTTGGTGTGGTCCTCTTTGGATTCCTTTTGTTTGGGGTTCTCTGCGCTTCCTGGACTTGTAAGTCTATTTCTTTCACCAGGTAGGGGAAGTTTTCTGTCATTATTTCTTCAAATAGGTTTTCAATATCTTGCTCTCTCTCTTCTTCTGGCACCCCTATAATTCTGATGTTGGTACGCTTGAAGCTGTCCCAGAGGCTCCTTACACTATCTTCGTATTTTCGGATTCTTTTTTCATTTTGCTTTTCCAGTTGGGTGTTTTTTGCTTCTTCGTATTTCAAATCTTTGACTTGATTCTTGCGATCCTCTGGTCTGCTGTTGGGAGTCTGTATAATATTCTTTATTTCAGTCAGTGTATGCTTAATTTCTAGTTGGTCCTTTATCACAACATCAAGGGTCTCATTAGATTTCTTGAGGATCTCACTATATTTATCGACGGTCTCACCAGTCTTTTCGAGGGCCTTACTAAATTTATCGGCGGCTTCTAGACAGTTCTTGAGAGACCTTAAAAGTGTGGTTTTGGACTCTATATCCAGCGTTTTTGCTTTCCTCCATTTCTGTCATTTGTGTCCTGTTTCTTTGTCTCCGCATTTTTTATGCTTTCTTGGTGCACCCCCTAGTGGTCTTTGTGCGCAGTCTTGTTGTAGTGAAGCCTTGATTGTTGTAGGTAACACTCCATATTGATTCTTGATCTTCTATATGCGCCCCCCTCTTTTTTCCTACCACCTCTCCCTGAAAGCTTTTAGGCTCTTTTCTATGATTATATACTGTAGTGTGGGTATTTTTACACCCGGTGTGCCTTACTCAAATGTCGAATGATCCTTGGTTGAGGGCTGTTTGTGAGGTTCAGGCTCTTAAATTTAAACTAGTGGGAGATTCAGTGCGTCATCGTTTTATGGCTTCATTTGTCTCCTGCAGCTGTGGTTAGTAGTTGTCAGTTAGATGTGTGGTGCTGGAGTGAGGGTGTCTGTCTCCCAATACAGACTTGTAACAGTCTCCAGGTTCACAACTGCATAACTCATCCTACCTCATTCTTGTCTGCCATAGCACCTGGTTTAAGTTCTGAGCCCGTCTGGAATTTAGGGGATAAATACCCTGAGTTCTTTCCAGTATCTGCCTCTGCAACACTTAAAGATGTCATCTTCCTTTGTTTTGCTAACTTGTCTCCTTTGTTTCTTTGTTTCTCTGTCACTGACAATTTCCAAATTATATTCCCACCCTGGATATTCCTCCCTGAACATCAGACTTGTTATATATTCAATTGTCTATTCAGTGTCTTTATTTGGATATTAATGGCATCTCAAAATTTACCTGTACAAAACCCATCTCATGATTTTCCCAGCTCAAACCTGTTTTAACATTCTCTTCCCTATGATAATTAGTGGGGATTCCACTTTTTATGTTGCTTAGGTTACAAACCTGGGCGTAATCTTTGATTCCTTTCTTTTGCTCTCATCAATAAATCCTGTTGGCTTAACTTTCAGAATATATCCCATTACCACTCCCCCACCACCATTATTCTGGCTTAAACCACCATTATTGTTCTCCCAGATTATTGTAACTTCCTAAGGTTCCCTTGCTTCGACTCTTCCATGCTCTTCAGCACTGGAGCCAGAAAGGTTTTTTGAAAAATGTCAATCAGATCCAGTTATTTCTATGCTCAAAACCCTTCTATCCCTCCACCCCCTTCACTCAGGGTAAAGGCCAAAATCCTGAGTCGCTTGCATGCCCTTGTGGGATCTGTTTCCCACCCTCACTCCCATGCCTTTTCTTTTTACTCTCTCCGCCTGGTTCACTTTGCTCAGTAAACACAGTGGCCTCCTTGGTGATCCTTAAACATGTCTCCATTAGTCATTCCTCTCAGGGCTTGCTGTTTCAGCTGTTTGAAATGATTTTTCCCCAAATAATACCTGCATGCCTTGCTTCAAGTCTTTGCTCAAATTGCATTCTTACTCCACCATGCCCCATAGCATTCCCAATCCTGGTTTCCTGCCTTACGTTTTTCTTCTTAGAATTTATCACTGTTTGATATACTGTATATATGGTATATAGTTTGTTTGTTGTTGTTGTTTCTCTACTTTGTCTACAACAGAAGCTCCACTAGCGGAGGGGTTTTTAATTTTAGTTACTTTTGTCTCTTCAGCTCCTAGGGAAAAAGTAGGCACTTAGATATTTGTGAATAAATGAATCATAGTTTATTTTTTTTCATTTGGTAATGTAGTGAATTACATTAATTGATTTTTCCCCAGTGTGAAAGTGTCCTTGTATTTTTAGGATAAATTCACTTTGATATGTTTTTTTTTCTTTTTTCTTTTTGTTAATCCTCATCTGAGGATATTTTTCCACTGATTTTTAGAGAGAATGGAAGAGAGAGGGAAAGACAGAGAAATATCGATGTGAGAGAAACGCATTGATTTGATTGCCTCCTGCATGTGCCCTGACCAGGGCCCTGGCTGGCGAGGAGCCTGCAACCTAGGTATGTGCCTTGACCAGAATCAAACCTAGGATCCTTCGGTCCGCAGCCAAGGCTCTATCCACTGAGTCAAACTGGCTACGGCTGGTTTTATTTTCAAATACACATTGCTGGATTTAGAGTCTGAATATTTTATTTAGGACTTTTACATATGTATTCAGGAAGTGACTTATTTGTGATATTTCGATTTCAAACCTTGTTCTGGTTTGGTATCAAAACAAGCTGTGTTGTTTTCACTATCTTGATTGTACAGTAGTCTCTTTAAGACAGAGATTACTTGTTTTCTTTAGAACATGCCTATAATCCCTACTGGGCATGGTGTGTTTTATTTTGAGAATATATTGTTTTCACTTTTTTTTTATTTTGTTAATCCTCTCCTGAGGATATTTTTTTCCATTGCTTTTCAGAGAGAGTGGAAGAGGAGGGGAGGGAGGAGGAGAGAGGGAAACATTGATGTGCGTACCTGCAGCCTGGGTACGTGTCCTGCCCTGCCGGCCACCTTCTAATTAATTTCCTTTCAATGTGCACAAATCTGTGCACCAGGTCACTAGTTGTGGGTATAAAATAGTTATTTTTCCCCCCTTGTATTTAAATTATGGAATTATCTACAGGCAGTACCCATTAGCGGATAGTTCTGTGAGGTTTTTTTTAAATTCATTAGATTGATTTTTTGTTTGTTTTGTGTTTTTAGTTCACATCTGCTTTGACATTTTATTTGGTGTTTTAACAGTGCTGTTTAAAGGTATATCAGCCCTGGCTGAGTGGCTCAGTTGTTTGGAGTGTTGTCCATACAACCAAAAAAAAAGTTGTGGATTCGATTTTTGGTCAGGGCACATACCTATATTGTGGGTTTAATCCCTGATTGGGGTATGTACGGGAGGCAACCAATGGATGTTTCTCTCTCTCCCTTCTAATACCAATTAAAAAAAATTCCTTGGGTGACAATTTAAAAAAATAAAATAAAGGTACACCATACGTGGCTTTAGTTATTCCAGTAAATGTTGGTGCTAACATGGTTCTCTAAAACGTCAGTTTTACATTTACGTACAGTAAAATTCAACCTTTTTATTTATTTTTTATTTGTTATTCTTTTTAAAAATATTTTTATTGATTTCAGAGAGGGAGAGAGAGATAGAAACATCAGCTATCAGAGAGAATCATTGATTGGCTGCCTCCTGCACTCCCCCCCAATGGGGATTCAAGCCCGAAGCCCGGGCATATGCCCAGACCGGGAATTGAACCTGATTTGATTGACCTCCTGGTTCATAGGTCAATGCTCAACCTCTAAGCCACACCAGCTGGGCTATTATTTTTTAAAAATAGATTTTTATTGATTTCAGAGAGGAAGGGGGAGAGAAACATCAATGATGAGAAAAATCATTGATCGGCTGCCTCCTGCACACCCCCTACTGGAGATTGAGCTCGCAACCCGGGCGTGTGCCCTTGACTGGAATCCAGCCTGGGACCCTTCAGTCTGCAGGCCAATGCTCTATCCACTGAGCCAAACCATCTAGGGCTGAGTAAGTCTTTGCATGGGCCCTTTAAAAGGAGAGGCTGGGACTCCAGAAGCCCTCTGTCTCAGCCACAATCGCCACTGTTTTTCACTACCAGAAGTTATGGGACTTCTTTTCCCAGCGCCTGAACCCTGGGCTGGGGAGCCTGGTGTGGGGCTAGGACTCCTTGCTCCTCAGGGGGCATCTCTGAAACTGTGAAATATCCCTCCGAATTTAAAATATATATATTTTTTATTGATTTCAGAGAGGAAGGGAGAAGGAGAGATAGAAACATTAATGAAGTTTCATTATTAATGATGAATCACTGATTGGCTGCCTCCTACATGCTCCACACTGGGGATCGAGCCCGTAACCAGGACATGTGCCCTGACCTGGAATCAAACCGTGACCTCCTGGTTCACAGGTCGATGCTCAACCACTGAGCCTTGCCGGCGGGGTGTCTCTCCTAATTTTAAGAGCCAAACTGAAGGGAGTGTGTATGACCAACCCATTTCCAGTCCCCGCCCCTTTACCAGTCCTGGCGGGGCTTCTGTCTATCTTAGTTGTTCAGCTAGACCTCAGCAGGTTCTCAGTGGTGGCTGCTCATAGCTTGCTTGTAATTTTTATGCGCTCATGGGAGGGTACCAATTACACGGTTACCTTTTCCGCCATCTTGACCAGATGCCACTGGATATACTATTTGTTATAAATTATTTCAGGGTTTATTGATAGTCCTAAATCATATTCAAGACTAGATTTTTTTTGCCTGACCTTTTTTAATCTGACATGTGTACCTTCTTTCTCAATCATGTGAAAATGCTGGTTCCCAAGTGAAACCACATAATTACTCATTTGCTTTTTTCAAAAGCCTCAGAATTAAAATAGCACTACCACTAACAATATGATTACTCCAAAGCAGGGGTGGGGAACTTTTTTTCTGCCAAGGGCCATTTGGATATTTATAACATCGTTTGAGGGCCATACAAAATTATCAACTTAAAAATTAGCCTGTTAGCACTAACCAGTTTGGCTCAGTGGATAGAGCGTCGACCTGTGGACTGAAGGGTCCCAGGTTCGGTTCCAGTCAAGGGCATGTACCTTGGTTGTGGGCACATCCCCAGTAGGGGGTGTGCAAGAGGCAGCTGATCAATGTTTCTCTCTCATTGATGTTTCTAACTCTCTATCCCTCTCCCTTTCTGTAAAAAATCAATAAAATGTATTTTTTTAAAAATTAGCCTGTTATTCCCGGCCAGTTTTGCTCAATGGATAGAGCATCAGCCCACGGGACTGAAGAGTCCTGGATTCGATTCTGGTCAAGGACACGTACCTTGGTTGCAGGTTCAGTCCCTGGCCCAGGTTGGGGTGCTTGCAGGAGGCAACCAACCGATGTTTCTCTCTCTCTCTCTCTCTCTCTCTCTCTCTCTCTCTCTCTCTCTCTCTCTCTCTCTCTGCCTCTTCCCCTCCCTTACACACTCTCTAAAAAAAAATCAGTGGAAAAAAATGTCCTTGGGTGAGGGTTAACAACAACAACAAATAGCCGGCTATATTTAGTCAAACAATTAACTCACCCCTAATGCCTTGCCAGGGCCAGATCAAATGATTTTGAGGGCCTTATACCTAATGATTTTGAGGCAGCCCATTGATGTTTCTCTTTCTCTCTCTCTCTCCTCCCTTCCTCTCTAAAATCAATAAAAACATATTTAAAAAGAATTAAAGTCACTTGAACTAACTCATTTATGTGTGGTTATGCCATCAAGTTGATAAACAGTTTGGTTCATTAGTTTTGTCTACTTGTTATTTTAAAGGATTGCTTTTATAAACTTAATTATGCTTTATAATGATATAAATATTTGCTTATGTTTAAATACACAATATAACATTTGGTGAAGTCTAAGTTACATCCAGTCCCTTCCACCTGTTCCTTCTTTCCCATATGGCAGCGATTTTCAACCGGTGTGCCACAAGAATTTTTAAAACATTCAGTACCTGACTATGTAGTCAGGGGCACTGACCTCTTTTTTCTTAGGCTGTCAAATAAAAAATGAAAACTGCCAACATGACAACTAGCTGTTTGGTGTGAATGCTGTATCTTGAACCATAAATATATATGTCATATAATAGATTTGCACTTTATTGGTCACATCACATAATAAGGTTGCATTTAATTGGTTAATTCTTGGTCCCAGAAATCCTTATATTCAGGTATAGGCATCTGATTTTTTTTTAAAGTCAGTTTGGAGCAAAAATGATAGGTAATTACTATTATTTTTTGTAAATCAATCAATATCATACCTTTTTTTGTCAGATCGGCAAAAAAAATAACGGATAATGTTGTTTTTTTTCTGGTGTGCCACAGAATTTTAATAATTTGTGTTCCATGAGATGAGAACAGTTGAAAATTGCTGCCCTATGGGTAGGCATTTTATTGTTTTTAAAAATTATTTTCCTTCCTTTTTTGCAATATAAACAAATAACATTTGTGCCTTCCTGTTTTTTTTTAATTGACTTGAGAGAGAGAAACATCAATCTATTGTTCCACTCATGCATACATTCATTGGTTGTCTGTTGTAGGTGCCCTGACCATAGATCGCACCCGAAACCTTGATGTATTGGGACGATGCCCTATCCAACCGAACTAACTGGCCAAGGCTCTTTCTCCTCTATTAGAATGAAATAATACACACTTTTCTTCCCCACTCTACTTTAAAAAATATATATATATATATTTATTTATTTTAGAGAGGAAGGGGGAGGGACAGAGAGAGAGAGAAACATCAGTGATGAGAGAGAATCATCGCTCGGCCACCTCCTGCACGTCTCCCACTGGGGATTGAGCCTGAAACCAGAGCATGTGCCCTGACCAGGAATCAAACCATGCCCACCTGGTTCATAGGTTGATGCTCACCCGCTGAGCCATGACAGCCAGGCTACATATTGGTCTTTGATGGGTTGGGAGGGGCGGGGAAAGCGAAACTGGTCCTTTACCACAGGTAGATTGAGGAGTGTATTGACTCTGAATACCTGTTGGTAGACATGACCACACAAGTTTTGACATGTATGATTTTATATTTCTTCAGTTCTAAATATTTTGAGATTTCTATTACTAAATCTTATTTAATTTATGAATTAAAGTGGTTTGATTTTTTTTTTAGTTTCATAATAGATAGTGTGTCCCCTTCCTCCCATTTTACCCATTTTATTAAATCAGTGTCAAAGACGTGGTATGTGTGATTTGGATTCTGTTGACTTCTTTTCTTTTGGAGTGTATGAGGCACGCTTTAATGGTATATGTATTTTCTATTTGTCTTTCTGCATCACAATATTCTATATATGTATTATCAGTCAAGTTTTTAAGTTTTTTAAAATTTCAATTTTTCAAATCTGCTTTATGTATCAACTTGAAATATCCCTTTTATTGTGGATTTGTCAATTTCTCCTTGAGGTCAGACAGTTCTTCCTTTATATATTTTGAGGCTATATTATTGATGTTTTTACAGTAGTTGTGTATTATGGTTTAGTAAACCGTACAAAATCTTAGTGTCTTAAAACAATAACATTTTATCCTGTCTCATGAATCTGTGATTGACTGGGTTCAGTAGGGTGTTTCTTCAGCCCCACACGATCTCAGGCTGGGGCTGCAGATATGTGGTGCCTCTAGTAGACTGTAACATACAAGACAGTTCACATATTTGGCAATGAGGGATGGCTGGAAGGCAGGGCTTAGCTTGGATACAGAGATGGCTGAGTTTTCTTTCTGTGGGGTCTCCCTTTCCCACAGTTTATGCTGTTTCACCAGAATGGCTATCCAACTTTCTTATGGGGCAGGTCAGGGCTCTCTGAAGTGGAAAAGCAGGAGTTGCCAGGCATTCTTAATTAAGGCTCAGGCCCAGAACTGGCACAGGACCACTTTTACCACATTGTGTTGTATAAAGCAAATCAAGGAATCATTCCAAATTCAGTGGGAGGACAGAAATACGAGGCAGCTTCATTTCATTGGGGTCATCTTTGGAGACTAGCCATGCATTCAGGTTTTTGATTATAGCTTTTTAAATAGTTTCTTCTATTGCTAAAAATATTCCTCTTTATATTAATGGTTTTTTAAATTCTTTTGTCTTTTGGGTGGGATATGGTTGCTATATACTCTTCAAGTCTTTCAACTTTTTAAACTGTGCTCTGTTTTTACTGTTGCTTGTGAATGGATTATAGCTGGATTTAAAAAGCATATTAGTCTGGATTTTTCTAATAGGTGAATTACATATGTTTACATTAATTGTGATTAATATATTTTTGTCTCTGTCTCTTTTTTAATACTAGCCATGCTTTATCTTGTGTTACTGCTTTTCTGGCTTTTATTGGACTAATTTATTTATTTTATTTTATTTTTAATTGATTTCAGAGAGGAAGGAAGAGGGAGAAAGAGATAGAAACATCAATTATGAGAGAGAATCATTGATTGGCTGCCTAGGGGGATCGAGCCCACAACCCGAGCATGTGCCCTTGACCGGAATCGAACCTGGGACCCTTCAGTTCGTAGGCTGATGCTCTATCCACTGAGCCAAACAGGCTAGGGCTAGACTAATTTCTTTTCTTTTCTTTTTTTTTTAAATATATCTTCACCGATCTCAGAGAGGAAGGGAGAGGGAAAGAGAGTTAGAAACATCGATGAGAGAGAAACATCGATCAGCTGCCTCCTGCACACTCCCTACTGGGGATGTGCCCGCAACCAAGGTACATGCCCTTGACCGGAATCGAGCCGGGGACCCCTGAGTCTGCAGGCTGACTCTCTATCCACTGAGCCAAACTGGTTAGGGCATCCACCTTACTTTTAAATCTCTTAAAGTTGGGCATTAATAAAAAAAATTTGAAGTTAATATTTATGTTGAAATATTACAGATCTCTTGGCTTACTTTTGCTTCTTGTATCCCACTCCTTTATTCTGTGTTTAATTTCCCTTTTGTATTAATGTGTATCATTTATCAAGTTCCTTCAGTAAGGATCTGTAAGTAATAAACTGCCTTTGTATATCTTAAGGCCTCTATTTTGCCTTTACTTCTTAGACAACATTTTAGCTGTGCAGTCATTTGTAGCTGACTGTTATTTTCCCTCAGAGGAAGATGTCCTTGCCTGTTAGTGTTCTGGCATCTATTGTTGCATTTGAGGAATCTAGTAACTAAATTGTTGCTTTATTGTTTTCTGTTTGGTTGCTGTTACTATTTTTTGTTTGCTTTTATTGTTCTGCAGTTTTGCTATAGTGTATATTTGAGTAAGTTACTCTGGCAATCTGAAGACTCAAGTTTTCAGTTTTGGCCAGTGTGTCCTTGAATACCTTTCCTGTCTCCATTTATTTTTCATCTCTATCTTTTTGTGCTACATTCTTTGAGATTATTTCAGGTTAATAATATAGTTCACTAATACTTCAGTTTTGACTGAACATTCAGCTTTTTATCACATTTTTATTCTTATATTTTTCTGATTCTTATTTGAAATTTGCTTATTCTCATTCTATCCTTTTCTTATGGCTTTTATTTCTTTTATTTCTGTATATTAAAAAAAATACCTTTATTGTTGAAAGTATTACAGATAGTCTCCTTTTTACCCATTGACCTCTTCTACCCCACACCCCCTATTTCTGTATATTTTATTTTATTTTTTAAAATATATTTTTATTGATTTCACAGTGGAAGGGAGAGGGAGAGAGAGATAGAAACATCAGTGATGAGAGAGAATCATTGATCGGCTGCTTCCTGCATGCCCCACACTGGGGATTGAGCCCTCAACCCAGGCATGTGCCCTGACCAGAAATTGAACCATGATCTCCCGGTTCATAGGTTGACACTTAACCACTGAGCCACGCAGGTCAGGCCATTTTATACCCTCTTTATTGTTCTAGTCCAGCCGTCGCCAACCTTTCTGACCTCGTCCGTGGACCATCGGTTGGCAACTGCTGTTCTAGCCTACCTAGATCTTGAGGTCTCAATTTTTCTGTTGTGTCTGCTGAAAACCCTCCCCAGCTTTGGTGGTTCATTTCTTCTTTAAAAATTTTGACTTAATGCTTATCACCTGTGGGATTTATTTTTATCCGTCTTATGGTAGAGGTGTCCTAAGGAAGTTTTGCATTTCTGTTGAACCAGCCCATTGGTTTCCTTAGTGCCATACCTGTTCTTAGACTAATTTCTTGGATTGGGGTTCCTGGACCTCTTGGATGGAGTGATTTTGGAACCCATTACCTGTGGCATGGAGTTTCAGTTTCTCCAAGGTAACTCTTTCACCTCTGACTTCTCTTTGAATTCATGTTATTTCTCTGTAGTTCTTTGTATCTTTTGGTATTTTATGGATCTAACTCATTTTCAGTTTCTTGTCTGTTAGTCTTTTGTAGGCATTAAAACACATGTCCCAAGCCCTAAGACCTGTATCTGATTTTAGTAACCCTGAGAGTTACTTGGGTTCGAGTAGCTTTGTTGTTTCTAGCATCAGGGAATATTTCTTTCTTGCTTTTGGGCTTGCCTGTGTGAATGTGTTATATTTTGCATAGCTTTTCCATGTATTTGGGTTGGAAAATGAATGCTTTTGTGTCAGGCCTGTATATTCACTGGAAGATCTGTGACAAATTGTTCATTTGTAGTTACATCCTGTAAATTAGGTGTAACTCACTAAAACACAAGTTTCTGAGTTCTGCCAGGATTCATGTGATACTGGTAATGCCGTGGTGGTATTGCTGAGATGGTTTCATTTTGTCTAGATAGCATGTATTAGGCTGAAGGGATATGTCAGTTTACATCACTAATGGGCCGTTTACAGCTTGATTGATCAGAGTGCCTTTGATTGCCTTGTGTTATCATCAATTCTTATCAGAAAGAATCATTGCAGTGGCCACTACTGTTCTTTGAGGAGTTTTGGTCTATCTTTTTGTCTTAGCTATAACTTTATTTTGTTGTTTTGGTGGTTGCTTTAGTGTTTATTATATAGATCCTTAACTTATCACAGTCTACCTTCAAGTAATACTATAAACGCTGTTATAAGAACCTTACAGCAGGTAAAAAGGAAGGAACTCTTACCATTTGCAACGTCATGGATGGAACTGGAGAGCATTATGCTAAGTGAAATAAGCCAGTCAATAAAGGAAAAATACCACATGATCTCACTCATTCGTGGACAATAGAGACCATTATAAACTTTTGAACAATAATAGATAGGCAGAGCTGCCTCAAACAGATTGTCGAGCTGCAGCGGGAAGGCCGGGGAGGGTTGGGGGGCAGGAGGTAGGGGGGTAAGAGATCAACTAAAGGACTTGTATGCACGCATATAAGCATAACCAATGGACATAAGACACTGGGTGATAGGGGAGGCTAGGGGACTGTCTAGGGCGGGGGGATAAAATGGATACATATGTAATACCCTTTGTAATACTTTAAGCAATAAAAAAAAAAAAAAAAAAAAAAAAAGAACCTTACAGCAGTAGTAAGGCATTTGTGTGTCTGAAAAATTATCTTCAATCTTATTTTTAAAAATATTAAAAAATGTTTTCATTGATTTCAACGAGAGAGGAAAGAAACATCCATGATGAGAGAGAATCATAGATCAGTTGCCTCCTGCATGCCTCCTACTGAGGATCGAGTCCACAACCCGGGCGTGTGCCCTGACCAGGAATAGAGCCCCGACCTCCTGGTTCATGTGTCGATGCTCAACCACTGAGCTACACTGCCTGGGCAAATTATCTTCTATTTTAAAAGATATTTTCACTTGATACAGAATTCACTTGATACAGATGACTGTGTTTTCTTTCTGTACTTAAAAAAAATTCCCTTCACCTTATGTCTGTGGCTTGCATTATTTCTGATTCGACCGCTGTTGTTACTTTATTTATTTGTTTATTTTAATATATTTTTTAAATATATAGGAGGAAAGGAGAGGGAGAGAGAGATAGAAACATCAATGATGAGAGAGAATCACTGATCGGCTGCCTCCTGGACGGCCCCTACTGGGGATCAAGCCCACAGCCCTTGACTGGAATCGAACCTGGGACCCTTCAGTCTGCAGGCCGACGCTCTATCCACTGAGCCAACCCAGCTAGGGCTTGACCTCTGTTGTTATTTTAATCTTTGTTCCTTCCTCTGTGAATAATATATCTTTTCTACCTTCTTTTGTTTAATTTTAATATTTTCTTTTTACCACTGCCTTCTAGCAGTTTCATTAGGATGTGGTTTACTTCATGTTTCTTGTGCCTGAGTTTTATTAAACTTCTTAGGTCAAATTTGGTAGATATATAGTCATTATTTCTTCAAAAATTGTTCAATAGCTCCCCTTCCTCGTTGGGGACTGTAATTACATACCAGTATATATTTGGCCACTTGAAGTTGTCCCTCAATTTACAAATGAGCTCTTCATATTTTTTTCAGTCTTTTTACTATCTTTCTTTTTGGGTAGTTTCTACTGGTTAACCTTCATGTCATTAACCTTTTTTCCTGCTATAGTTTTTATTCCTAGAAGTTCTAGTTGGGTGTTTTTAATTTCTTACATGTTGAACACATGAAATATAGTTATAATAACTTCAATTCTTATTTCACCATTTATCATTTTTTAGTCTGTTTCTACTTTTTAATTTTTCTTGTCATTATGGGTCCAATTTCCCTGCTTCTATGCATTCTTAATAATTTTTGATTTGTCGACAGACACAGAGAATTAAATTTTGGTTTCTGGGAATATTTTTGTATTCATGTCTATTTTTGAGCTTTGTTCTGGAATGTGAATAAAGTTACTTGGGAATGTATCCTTTTGAGTCTTTCTTTTAAGCTGTGTTAAGTGGGGTTTATCCTTTCTGTGTTTATTTTTGTAAAGCTATACATGTTTTCTTATTTCCTTTTCTTTCTTTTACACAAATAGCTTAGATATGTTCTTTCCTTTTATTTTAATTTAATGCTAATTAGAGTTGTTTTTTTACAGTTCTTTCATTCTTACTCGGGCAGTAATTACCTGTGGCCTGATTGTTGCATTGGTCTCTTAATTAGTGTTCTTATTTTGAGACTCTTTCCATTAGTGACTGCTGTCAGATGATTCTAAAGCACACCTCTGATCATGTCACTGTATTGTTTTTCACTACCTACGGCAGTGGTATTCAGGTATTTTTGTTTTTTGTTTTAATCCCCTAGTGGTAATAAAAAAAATTTTTGAGTTCACATCCTCAGTGTGTGTGTGTGTACATACATACACATACATATGTACACGTTTATTTTATTTAAATTTTTTATTTTATTTAAAATTTAAAAAATATATTTTTATTGATTTCAGAGAGGGAGGGAGAGGGAGAGAGGGAGATAGAAACATCAGTGATGAGAGAGAATCATTTGATTGGCTGACCCCTGCACACCCTCTACTGGGGATCAAACCTACAACCCAGGCCTGTGCCCTTGACCAGAACCGAACCCGGGACCCTTCAGTCTGCAGGCTGAAGCTCTATCCACTAAGCTAGGGCTTATTTTTGTTTTTTAACTTTTGCACCAAAGCAAGCAAGAATTTATTGACCATAGAAGCACACTCAGGATAGTGAAGCAAGGAAGGGCTTAGCATAGAAGAAGCAACAGGAGAGCTTAGGCTGGGTTGCTTTGGCTCGCTGGGAAGTCAGAGAAAAGGGGGCCTTGTAGATATGTTCAGGGGTGTTAGCCCAGGACGAACTGCTGCTGCCGCCCATTGCTTCCCTGTAGCTTGTCTCATGGGGTCCCTTAGAGTTTAGGAGATGTGTGCCCATGGAAGAAGAAGTGGGGGAAGAGAAGTGCCTGGGTGTGCTTCCCAGTGGGAGAGTGCACCTATGCACATGTTTATTTATACACTAAAGGCCCTATTCATGAAATTCGTGCATGGGGCTGGGCCCTCACAACTGTGGTGGCTGCCTCGGCCCTCGCAGTCCAGCTTTGTCCGGAAGGACGTCCAGTCTAATTAGTATATTATGCCTTTATTATTATAGACTAGAGGCCTGGTATACGAAATTTGTGCACCAGAGGGCTGGGACCCCTCAGGGGATGTCCGACTGCCTCTCACAATCCAGGACCGCTGGCTTCTAACTGCTCGCCTGCCTGATCGCCCCTAACCACCTCTGCCTGCCTGATCGCTCCTAACCACCTCTGGCTCAGCCCCGCACCTGGGACCCAGGATTCCTTCCTCCAGCCAGCTGCTGGCGTCCGGGACCCGGGCCGGCCACAGGCACTGGTGCCCGGGGCCACAGGCAGGCTTCTCCCTCTCCCGGGCTGCAGCCACAGCCACTGGCATCCAGGACTGTGGGTAGGCAGCTTTGACCGGGCCTGGCTTTGTCAGGAAGGACGTCTGGTCTAATTAGCATATTAGCCTTTTATTCGTATAGATTATATATACATCTAGATGTAAGTTAGCTATATTCTTTTATAATATGTCCATTGTGAAGTACACCCTAAAGTGGAAATTTAAAAGTATATATTTTTAAAGTATATTTTTATTGATTTCAGAGAGGAAGGAAGAGGAAGAGAGAGAGAAAAACATTAATGATAAGAGAGAATCATTGATTGGCTGCTTCCTGCATGCCCCACACTGGGGATCTAGTCGTGACCTCCTGGTTAATAGGTTGACACTCAACCACTGAGCCATGCCAGCTGGGTGAAATGGTAAAAGCATTTTAAAATTATGCTATACTTTAAAAATAATTAGTTAATATTAGAGTGAAATTAGTAAATGATAGAGGATATGTTATGTTTCAACTAGTTTTTTTTTGTTAATATTTACCCGAGGATGTTTTTCCATTGAGTTTTAGAGAGATTGGAAGGGAGGGGAAGAGAGAGAGAGAGAGAAACATTGATGTGAGAGAGACACATCGATTGGTTGCCTTCTGCACATACCTTTACCAGGGCCGGGGATCAAGCCTGCTACTGAGGTATGTGCCCTTGACCCTAATCAAACCTGGGACCCTTCAGTCCGCAGGCCAGTGCTCCATCCACTGAGTCATACAGCTAGGGCTCAACTAGTTTTATCTAATTTTTAATGCTTTTGGCTAACTTTTTCAGGCATGATTTTCTCATTATTGATCTTATTTTTATTCTAGAGGCCTGGTGCACGAATTCGTGCACGGGTGGGGTCTGGCCGGCCCCGCCCCCTTTTCGAACTCCTGGTTGAACGTGGTGGAAATCCTGGTCAAGGGGACAGTTTGCATATTAGCCTTTAGTTATGTAGAATGCTTGGTGTAAAAATGTCAGCTCTGCTGTTTTCTTAGTGTCTCTTGTATTTCCATTATCAGTATTATTTCCAAACTGTCTTTTCTTTATGGTAATGTTTTTAAGCCTAGTTAAAACTAGATGAAATCTGTTAATCCACCTAATTAGACATAAAGAACATGCTGAAAATAAGTGAATTTAAGAATACTGAAATATGATGTAGGAATTGTGGAAGGGCAGCAGCGTCAACCATATATTAAATGGTTGAAACTTAATTTCTTGTTTTATTTTTAGATTAGAAATTTGTGTGTATACATTTCATTTTGGCAATTGCTGGCCCCATTTATAGAAACCTGCCTGATCTTGAGCCTCTTCTGATTATTCTGGATGGCTAAGTATTTTATGTACTAGGGGCCCGGTGCACGAAATTCGTGCACTGGGTGTGTGTTGGCGGGGAGTGTCCCTCAGCCCAGCCTGCCCCCTCTCACATACTGGGAGCCCTCAGGCGTTGACCCCCATCACCCTCCAATCGCAGGATCGGCCCCTTGCCCAGGCCTGACGCCTCTGGCCTAGGCGTCGGGCCCGGGCAGCGGGGACCTGCAGTGGCAGCGGGGGGCGCCGCGATTGCGCGGGCTCCGCCCCTGCCCCTGCAGGATGCCTCTGGCTGAGGCGTCCGGCCCGGGCAGCGGGGACCCACAGCTGCAGCCGCCCCGCGATCGTGGGCTCCGCTTTAGGCCCAGGCAAGGGACCCCTAGCTCCTGGGACTGCCAGCTTCGACCGTGCCCAGCTCCCATCTCTGGCTCCACCCCTACTTCCTGCTATCACTGGCCAGGGCAGAAAAGGCACCTGATTCTCGGATCATGGCTGGGCGGCAGGGCAAAGGCGGCCCTAGGGCCGCCTTTGCCCTGCCCCCCAGCTCTTAGCTCCGCCCTGGGTTTCTGATCACTGTCAGTGGCAGGGGGCTTCTTCCTGCTTTCCCTTTCGCCTCCCTGCATTGTGCCTACATATGCAAATTAACCGCCATCTTGTTGGCAGTTAACTGCCAATCTTAGTTGGCAGTTAATTTACATATAGCCCTGATTAGCCAATGAAAAGGGTATAGTCGTACACCAATTACCATTTTTCTCTTTTATTTTTTTATTTTATTTTATTTTTTAAATATATTTTAATGATTTTTTTACAGAGAGGAAGGGAGAGAGATAGAGAGCTAGAAACATCGATGAGAGAGAAACATCGATCAGCTGCCTCCTGCACATCTCCTACTGGGGATGTGCCTGCAACCCAGGTACATGCCCTTGACCGGAATCGAACCTGGGACCTTTCAGTCCGCAGGCTGACGCTCTATCCACTGAGCCAAACCGGTTTCGGCTTTTCTCTTTTATTAGTGTTGATTTTGTATCAGTTAGCTTTTGCAGTGGAACAAACCATCCCATAACTTGGTGCTTAAAACAACAATTGTATGTTTAACTCTCAGTTCTTTGAGTTGAATGGGCATTTTTTTCTGGTCTGGCCTGACTTAGATTATTTGAGATTATCTGTGCTGGGCTCTCATAACTGTGGTCAGCTGGAGGGATGCCTGCAGGCTGGATGTGTTAGGCAGAATTTTAAGGTGATCCCTAATACCCGTGCCTTTCTATAATCTCTCTGGCATGGGATGAGAACTGTAATTTGCTTTTACCAATAGGACATGGCAAAAGTGAAGAGATTTAGCAAATGTGCTTAAGGTCAGATGTACTTAAATTAGCCCAAAGAAATTGAGTTGGCTTGGCCCAATTAGGCAAGCCCTTTAAAAGAGGACCTGAAAGTCAGATAGAGGAAGTAAGCAGTTCTGCTGGCTTTGAAGATGCAAGCTGCTATATCATAAGAGTGCCACATGGCAAGAACTGCAGTGATCCCTGAGTGTAGGCCCCAGTTGACAGCCAGTAAGAAAGTGACCTTAGTCTTACAACCACAAGACATTGTTTTCTGCCTATAAGCATGTGACCTTGGCAAAGGAAACTGAGCTCCATAAAAAGAGCTCAGTTGACTACTTGATGTGAACCTTCTGAGCCCCTGAGGGGGAGTATCTAGCCAAACCACCCCCAGACCCTCACCCCTGGAAACTTGAAATAATAAATGTGTGTTGTTTTAAGCCCCTAAGCTTGTGGTAATTTGATATATAACTATAGAAAACTATTAATACTGACTATATTTTTATCCTTTCCAGAATGTAGTATAAATAAAAATTATATAATGTTACCCTTTGAGATTATTTTTTTCACTGGGAGTAGTACCTTTGAGATCTATCCAGGTTGTGTATCAACAGTATTTCTTTTCATTGTTAAGCAGTATTCCATTTTATAGGCACAGGTTGTTTAGCCATTCTTCCATTGAAGAACATTTGGGTTGTTTGTTATCAGTTTGGGACTATCCAAATAAAATTTGCATGCAGGTTTTAGTGGGAAAATATTTCATTTCTCTATACGTTAGTATTTAATTTTGGGGGAAGCTATTGTAAGTGGTATTGTGATTTTAATTTGTTTTCTAATTGTTGATTGTTTGGTTATTTTAATATACAGTGGTATTTAGAAGCCAAGATCTAGGTTCTAGATGTGTGTGTTGGGGTGTTGCTGAGCCCAGTTCCTCTTAGTAGGAAGAGACTAAGAAATATTTGGATATATTTACATACATACATACATTTACATCTATATTTATGTCTAGTTTTATCTAACTAAATATGGTAACAATCATGAGTTTACACCAGTGACAAGTTCTAATGCAAGTCCAGAGGGTTCGTTCTAGTTTTATCCCTTTCCGTATTTGTAACTTACTTGTTTAATCCTCACACCTTCTTAAATAACTAATTTCCTCTTCCATCACTGTTGCTGGCCCTCCCTCACAAAGAATCCTCATTGGCTGGCTCCATGGATGGTTGCCTCACCTGCACAAGCTCTGATCCTCCACACCAGTTTGCCCTCTCATATACTGTATGCCATCCTCACTCAACTTGGGCTTTGATGCTCTGCCCCTTGTCATTTTTTTAAAAATACGTATTTTACTGATTTTTTACAGAGAGGAAGGGAGAGGGATAGAGAGTTAGAAATATCAATGAGAGAGAAACATCGATCAGCTGCCTCCTGCACACTCCCTACTGGGTATGTGCCCGCAACCAAGGTACATGCCCTTGACCAGAATCGAACCTGGGACCCTTGAGTCCGCAGGCTGACGCTCTGTTCACTGAGCCAAACCGGTTAGGGCCCCTTGTCATTTTTTGTTTGGACATTTCATCTTTCTTGAGCTCTAACTCTCACATGTCACTCTCATACGTGGATATTTTCTGTGTCCCACTCAGGCTGATACTCTACTCTAGATCACTGGAGATGCTATTCTCCTCCCAATGGAAGGAAAGATTAATTTGGGGAAGAAAATAATAGTTTTTTTTTGTTCTTTTGTTTTGAGTTTGTTGAAATTTTTCTTTAATGCACTGTATTTCAAATATATGTATTATAAACAATTTCTCCTACTCTGTTAGCTACTTTTTCATTTTTATTAAGGAGTCTTTGATTAGAACTGTTTAATTTTGAGAAAGCCCATTTTATCAAACTAAAAAATATATAGTTAATGTTTTTAGAAATATTTTAGAAGCTTTCTATTTCTGGCTCCTACATTTACTTTTGTGGTTCACCTTTAATTTTTGTGTGTAGTTTGAGGTAATGTTCAGGTTTGTGTTTTTGTTTATCTAGTTCCACCATTATTTGTGGAAATGATTTTCCTTTCCCCATTGAATAGCCTTGGTACCTTTGTCCAAAGTCAGTTGATTGTATTTGTGTGGCTGTGTTTAGGTCTTTAATCAAGTAGTGCTAGTAGTGTGAGTCTTCTAACTCTCTTCTTCCTTTTCAAGATTGTTTTGACTGTTCAAGACCCTTTATATTTTCATATAAAATTTAAAATCAGCTTGCCAGTTTTTTAACAGAACAGTGCCTGTTGAGGTTTTGATTGAGGTTGTGTTGAATCTATAGATCATTTTGGGGAGACCTAATCTTAACATTGATTTTTCTAATTTATGAGCGTGGTACACATCTCTTCATTTATTTAGGTCTTCTTTACTTTTTCTGAGTGGTATTTTATAGTTTCCTAAGTATTTTAAATTTTTGATTCTATTGTAAGTAGAAATGGTTTTTCAGCTTTAGCATATATATAGTTGATTTTAAAAAACTCACATTCTTATTTAATTTCTGACATCACATTTGCTTTATCATTCTCTTCTCCCTACATATTATTTGGAAATTCTCTTTCATAATCCTCTGGCAGTTATCAAAATCAGAAAATTAACATTGATAAAGTAGTAGTACTGCTTACTATCTAATCTGGATACTTTAGTCAAAATTTCCTATTATTTTATAGTAATTAAATGAGATTTTGATGAGGAGCCATCCAATTCTGGATCATATGGTATTTTTTTTGTCAAGTTTCTTTCATTTGTTTTGTTTTTTTCCAGGTTTTAAAACTTTATTTACATATTTAAAAATTATGCATTCCAATAATAAAAATGATTTTAACAAAAAATAAATTCTGATTAACACAGCATTTTACAGCCTACAGGACACCTTGGACCATCTGGTTTTTACTGTAGATTTCAACTGTTGTCCCACCTTAGCGTCTTCCTTCACCAACATGCAAGTTCTTTTCTTTTTAAAAAAAAATATATTTTATTGATTTTTTATAGAGAGGAAGGGAGAGGTATAGAGAGTTAGAAACATCGATGAGAGAGAAACATGGATCAGCTGCCTCCTGCACACCCCCCACTGGGGACGTGCCTGCAACCAAGGTACATGCCCTTGACCAGAATCGAACCTGGGACCCTTGAGTCAGCAGGCCGATGCTCTATCCGCTGAGCCAAACCGGTTAGGGCGCAAGTTCTTTTCTTTCTCTGACAGCCGGACAGGCTCGTTTCTTTTTTTTATTATTATTTTTAAAATATATTTTTATTGATTTCAGAGAGGAAAGGAGAGAGAGAGATAGAAACATCAGTGATGAGAGCGAATCACTAATTGGCTGCCTCCTGCACTGGGGATCAAGCCCACAACCCGGGTATGTGCTCTGACCGGGAATTGAACCATGATTTCCTGGTTCATAGGTTCACACTCAACCACTGAGCCACGCCGATAGAACCAGGTCATATCTTTTAATCTGGAAAAGTTCCCACAAATTTTTTGTGACCTTAATATTATTTATTTTTCAGTTACAGTTGACATACCATATTGTTTCTTAAAAAGTTCACCAGTTTGGGTTTCTTTTTTAAAAAAAAAATACATTTTTTTATTTTAGAGGGAGAGGAAGGGAGAGGGAAAGAAACATCGATTGGTTGCCTTCTGCACACCCCCTACTGGGGATCAAGCCTACAACCAGAGCATGTGCCCTGATCAGGAATTGAACTGGTGATCTTTTGGGACGATGCTCAACCAACTGAGCAACACTGGCTAGAGCTGATTTTTCTTTTTTAAACAAAGGTTTTAAAATTATTATTTTTATTGATTTTAGAAAAACAGCAATTTGTTGTTTCACCCATTTATACATTGGTTGATTCTTTTTTCTTTTTAATTCTTTATTGTTGAAAGTTTTACATATGTCTCCTTTTTTCCCCATTGCATTGGTTGATTCTTGTATGTCCCCTGACTGGGGATCTAACATGCAACCTTGGCTCATTGGGACGATGCTCTAACCAACTGAGCTAACTATCCAGGACCTGATGTTTTTTTAATTTATCAGATTCAAGTAGTACATTTTTGACAGGAATATTTCAGAAGTGATGTTTTTTCTCAGTGTATTTTATCAGGAGACAAATATTTGTTTGATTTCTGATAATGATAACTTCAGTCATTTGGTTAGGATGGTCTGTCGTGTTTCTGTACTAGAAATAAAATTATCTTGTGAGATATAGATAGTCTTGTCAAACTTGCATTCACTAGTTTTACTGATGAATGATTCTTTCCTGAAACAACCATTATTACTGTGATGGTGGTCAAGTGGTGCTTTTTAAAATTCCACTATTCATATGACATTTATTAATTGGCATTCAATAGTAAGGAAGAGCCTTCCTTCCTCCCACATTTGTTTATTCATTATGGCTTCCTATTTTATTGTTGAATTATCTGTTCCTATCATTTTTAACTTTAATGCGCAGATTGTACAGTGTTGCCCAATAGGACTCCCTTCACTCTAGTTTTTGTGTCCTTCTAATATGTCCTAAACATTTTTTACTTATTTGCTTTCTGGCCCAGTAAGATGTCGGCATAGCTTGTATATTCATAAGCTAAGCTGTTTCCCAGGGAGCTCTGGGTCCTTTTAGTTAAGAACAGTGTACATGTACACATCTATGTCTATTTCTGTATTTGTCTCTCTTTACATATGTTGGTTCATACTGATACCTTCAATTCCAGTCTTTTATTACAGGGTTCAGCGGTTCTCAACCTGTGGGTCACGAACAATGAAAATACATCCTGCATATCAGATATTTACATTATGATTCATAACAGTAGCAAAATTACAGTTATGAAGTAGCAACGAAAATAATTTTATGGTTGGGGGTCACCACAACATGAGGAACTGTATTAAAGGGTCGCAGCATTAGGAAGGTTGAGAACCAGTAGCTTTACCCCTTTATGTAGTATTTGCTACTCAAAACTGAGAAACTTGCCTCCCATTATCTACTGTATATATACTTATTTGCTCAGTTCTAGAATAAACATTTTTAAAGTTTATTTTATTATTATTCTTTTTATTAATCTTTACCCGAGGATATTTTTCCATTGATTTTTGGAGAGGACGAGGGAGAGACAGAGAGAAACATCAGTGTGAGAAAGACACACCGACTGGTTGCCTTCTTCACATACTCCGACCAGGGTTGGGGAACATGCAACCAAGTTATGTGCCCATGACCGCAATCGAACCCATGATCCTTCAGTCTGCGGGCCAACACTCTATCCACTGAGTCAAACCGGCTAGGGCTATGTTCTATATCTTTTTTTTTTTTTAATCCTCACCTGAGGTTAGTTTTTTTTTCCCATTGATTTTTAGAGAGTGGAAGAGAAAGGGAAAAGACAGGGAGAAATATTGATGTGAGAGAAACACATTGATTGGTTGCCTCCTTACGAGCCCTGACCAGGGAGGAGTCTACAATCCGAGGTAAGAGCCCTTGACCAGAATCAAACCAGGACCCTTCAGTCCACAGGCTGATGCTCTATCCAGTGAGCCAAACCAGCTAGGGCTATGTTCTATACCTTGATGTGTGTTTGTCAAAACCTATCAGATAGTCTACTTAAGATCTATGCATTTCATTCTATGTAAATAATACCTCAGTTTTTAAAAATGAGGGAAAGGACAGGACACAAGGAGTATACATTGATCTAAGGCAGTGATGGCGAACCTATGACATGCGTGTCAGAGGTGACACGTGAACTCATTTTTTTGGTTGATTTTTCTTTGTTAAATGGCATTTAGATATATAAAATAAATATCAAAAATAATAAGTCTTTGTTTTACTGTGGTTGCAAATATCAAAAAATTTCTATATGTGACACAGCACCAGAGTTAAGTTAGGGTTTTTCAAAATGCTGATACACCGAGCTCAAAAGGTTCGCCATCACTGATCTAAGGGCAATTTTCTACGTAGTAAGCACTATATAATTATCACACTCAGGAAAAATGTTTAAAAATTGAATCTTTACTGCTGAAAGCATTACATATGTTCCCCTACTTCCCCATTGACCCCTTTTAGCCTGTCCCCTGTCCGTCCCGTCCCCCCCCCCTCCCCCCCGTCTGTCCTTCCCCCTCCCCTCCCCTGCTCCAGGCCTTCATCCTATTGTCTCTGTCCAGGGGTTATGCATACATGCATACAAGTTCTTTGGTTGATCTCTTCCAACCCATCTCTGCATTCCCTCTGAGATTCCACAGTCTCTTCCATGTTTCTATGTCTCTGGTCTATTTTGTCCATCGGTTTATTTTGTTCATTATATTCCACATATAGTGAGGTCATGTGATATAGTACTTACCTTTCTTTGACTGGCTTATTTCACTTAGCATAATACTCTCCAGGTCCCTCCATGCTGCCTCAAAGGGTAAGAGATCCTTCTTTATTACTGCTGCATAGTATTTCATGGTGTAAATGTACTACAACTTTTTTATCCACCCACCCACTGTTGGGCACTTGAGCTATTTCCAGATCTTAGCTATTGTAAATTGCACTGCTGTTAATATAAGGGTGCATACATTCTTTTTTATTGTTTGTTGGGGTCTCTTAGGATATATTCCTAGAAGTCAAATAGCAGTTCCATATTTAATTTTTTTCAGGAAATTCCATACTGTTCTTCATAATGGCCGTACCAGTCTGCATTCCTACCAGCAGTGTACTAGGGTTCCCTTTTCTCCTCATCCTCACCAGCACCTATCATTTGTTGATTGGTTGATGGTAGCCATTCTGACAGGTGTGAGATGGTGTATGTACCTCATTGTCATTTTAATTTGCACCTTTCCTCTGATGATCAGTGACTTTGAGCATTTTAAAAAATATTTTATTGATTTCAGAGAGGAAGGGAGGAGAGATAGAAACATCAATGATAAGAGACTCATCGATTGGCTGCCTCCTACATGCCCCACACTGGGGATTGAGCCTGTAACCCGGGCATATGCCCCCACCAGGAATTGAACCATGACCTCCTGGGTCGTACGTAGGTCAATGCTCAACCACTGAGCCATGCTAGCCGGGCAATAAAAATATATTTAACAAAAAATACTGTTCTTCCTCATTTAATTCTGAGACTCTACAACAGAAGATCACCCAAGATCTCTTAAGGAGAGGTACAATGAGATTAATGTTTTCATGCCTACTAACACATCTGTTCTGCAGCCAATGGGTCAATGAGTAATTTTTACTTTCAAGTATTATTTAAGCAGTACATTTCTTAAGGCTATAATAGCTGCTGTAGATAGTGATTCCTCTGATGGATCTGGGTAACATAAATTGAAAACCTCTTGGAAAGGATTCACCATTCTAGATACCATTGAGGACATTCATAATTCATGGGAAGAGATAAAAATATCCACATTAACAGAAGTTTGGAAGAACTTAATTTCAATTTTCCTGGATGACTTTGAGGGCTTCAAAACTTCAGTGGAGGAAGTAACTGCAAATGTGATGGAAATAGCAAGAGAACTAGAATTAGAAGTGGAACCTGAAGGTGTGACTGAATTGCAATCTCATGACAAAACTTAAACAGATGAAGAGGTGTTTCTCATGGATGATTAAAGAAAGTGGTTTCTTGAGATGGAATCTACTACTGGTGAACATGTTATAAAGATTGTTGAAATGACAACAAAGGATTTAGAATATTACATAAATTTAGTTGATGTAGCAATTGTAGGGTTTGAGAGGATTCACTCCAGTTTTGAAAGAAGTTCTGCTGTGGGTTAAATGCTATCAAATAGCATTGCATGCTGCAGAGAAATTGTTCATGAAAGGAGAATCAGTCGATGCTTCAAACTTCATTGTTGTCTTAAGAAATTGCCACAGCTACCCCACCTTCAGCAACCACCACCCTAGCCATAACACCCTCCATTAGCAAAAAAGATTATGACTCACTGAAGACTTAGATGATGGTTAGCATTTTTTAGCAATAAAATACTTTGTAATTAAGGTAGATTTTTAGAGAGAGTGGAGGGGAGAAAGGGAGGCGAGAGAGAGGGAGAGAGAAAGAAAACATCAGAGTGACACATCGATTGACTGCCTCCTGTATGTGCCGCGGCTAGGGCTGGGGATTGAACCTGCAACCCAGGTATGTGTCCCTGACGGGAATCGAACCCAAGACCCTTTTGGTTGCCGGGCTGATGTTCTAACCACTGAGAACACTAGCCAGAGCACATTGTGTTTTTAGAGATAATGCTATTGTATACTTAATAGACTACAGTATAGTGTGAACATACTTTCATATCATTTGGAAAACAAAAAATTCATGTTACTTTTTATTGCGATGGTCTAGAACCGAACCCACAATATTTCTGAGGTATGCCTGTAAACACTTTTCTAAATACTACTCAGATCAAGACATCTAACATGGCCAGGAGCCACCGTGTACCCCTTCTTAATTACAACACCCTTCATTCCCCTGACTTCATAGAAGTTCTTTTCTTTTCTTTTTTTAAAATATTTTTTTAATTGATTTCTGAGAGGAAGGGAAAGGGAGGAAGAGATAGAAACATTAATGATGAGAGAGAACCATCGATCGGCTGCCTCCTGCATGCCCCACACTGGGGATTGAGCCTGCAATGTAGGCATGTGCTTTTTTTTTTTTTTTTTTTTATTGCTTAAAGTATTACAAAGGGTATTACATATGTATCCATTTTATCCCCCCGCCCTAGACAGTCCCCTAGCCTCCCCTATCACCCAGTGTCTTATGTCCATTGGTTATGCTTATATGCATGCATACAAGTCCTTTAGTTGATCTCTTACCCCCCTACCTCCTGCCCCCCAACCCTCCCCGGCCTTCCCGCTGCAGTTTGACAATCTGTTTGAGGCAGCTCTGCCTCTGTATCTATTATTGTTCAAAAGTTTATAATGGTCTCTATTGTCCATGAATGAGTGAGATCATGTGGTATTTTTCCTTTATTGACTGGCTTATTTCACTTAGCATAATGCTCTCCAGTTCCATCCATGACGTTGCAAATGGTAAGAGTTCCTTCCTTTTTACAGCAGCATAGTATTCCATCGTGTAGATGTACCACAGTTTTCTAATCCATTCATCTACTGATGGGCACTTAGGCTGTTTCCAGATCTTAGCTATGGTGAATTGTGCTGCTATGAACATAGGGATGCATATATCCTTTCTGATTGGTGTTTCTGGTTTCTTGGGATATATTCCTAGAAGTGGGATCACAGGGTCAAATGGGAGTTCCATTTTCAGTTTTTTAAGGAAACTCCATACTGTCTTCCATAGTGGCTGCACCAGTCTGCATTCCCACCAGCAGTGCACAAGTGTTCCTTTTTCTCCACATCCTCTCCAGCACTTGTCGTTTGTTGATTTGTTGATGATAGCCAGTCTGACAGGTGTGAGATGGTACCTCATTGCTGTTTTGATTTGCATCTCTTGGATGATTAGTGACTTTGAGCATGTTTTCATATGTCTCTTGGCTTTCTGGATGTCCTCTTTTGAAAGGTGTCTATTTAGGTCCTTTGCCCATTTTTTGATTGGATTGTTTATCTTTCTTTTGTTAAGTTGTATGAGTTCCCTATAAATTTTGGAGATTAGGCCCTTATCAGATATGTCATTGGCAAATATGTTTTCCCACACAGTGGGTTTTCTCGTTGTTTTGTTGATGGTTTCTTTTGCTGTGCAGAAGCTTTTTATTTTGATGTAGTCCCATTTGTTCATTTTTTCTTTAGTTTCAAGTGCCCTAGGAGCTGTATCAGTGAAGAAATTGCTTCGGCATATGTCTGAGATTTTGTTGCCTTTGGATTCTTCTAGAATTTTTATGGTTTCCCGTCGTACATTTAAGTCCTTTATCCATTTTGAGTTTATTTTTGTGTATGGTGTAAGTTGGTGGTCTAGTTTCATTTTCTTGCATATATCTGTCCAATTTTCCCAGCACCATTTATTGAAGAGACTACCTTGGCTCCATTGTATGTTCTTGCCTCCTTTGTCAAATATTAATTGAGCATATTGGTTCGGGCCGATTTCTGGGCTCTCTATTCTATTCCATTGATCTATATAGGCATGTGCTCTTGACTGGAATTGAACCTGGGAGCCTTCACTCCGCAGGCTGACGCTCTACCCACTGAGCCATGCCTGCTCGGCTTCTTGCTTTTCTTTATTGTTGTTTACTTATATTTGCATCTCCAACACTATAGTTTAATTTTGTCTGTTTTGAACTTTTTGCAAATGAAATAAATTACGTTATGCATTCTTTTGTTCTATTCTTTCATTTGTTTTTAAGAACCATCCATATTGTTGTGAGTAGTTGTAGTTCATTCATTTTTTATTTTGTAATGTCCATTTATTGAGCACACTAACCATGTATTGATTCTACTGATGATGGACACTTTGGTTGTTTATAGCCCAAGTTACAGACGATGCTGCCATTAATATCTGGATGTGAATTTTGATGTGTATAAATATGTATTTCTCTAGGGAATCCAAACCTAGGACTGACATTGCTGAGTCATAGGATGTTTGTATTTTCAACTGTACCAGATAATGCCAAACTGTATTCTCAAATGGTTGGGTCCATTTTCAGTATAACCGTTTTACATCCACAATAACACTACTTGGCATTGCTAAACTTTAATTTTAGCCTTTTAAGGATGCGATAATACCTCATTGTGGTTTTAATTTGCATAATTTTGTGTCTTTTATTGTTAGGTTAAATACCTTTTAATGTGAGTGTTGGATATCCTCTTTGGCATAATGCCATATTCACATTTTATGCCTATTTTTCTTCTGGGCTGCCCTTTTCTTACTGACTTATGGTCTAGCTACAAGATCTTTGTTGGGGTTATATGAGTTGCAGATATCTTCCCCATCTCTGTAGGTAGCTTGCCCTTTTAACTCTTAATGGTGTCTTTAAAAAAAAAAATGGTTTTATTGATTTCAGAGAGAGGAGGGAAGAGGGAGAGAGAGATAGAAACATTAATGATGAGAGAGAATCATCAATTGGCTTCCTCCTGCACACCCCCTACTGAGGATTGAGCCCGCAATGTGTTTGGGAATTGAACCACTTGGTTCATGGGTTGATGCTCAACCACTGCGCCACACCAGCAGGGCATTAATGGTGTCTTTTGATGAACAAAGGATCTTAATTTAGTTCACTTGATTAATTTTCTTATTTTGAAGGATTATTCTTTTTAAGTTTATTATGTTTTAACATATTAAGTCTCAGAAATAGAAGTGTTTGGTTAAAAGGTATGTACATTTTTTAGATTTTTGGTTTAAAATTTACTTTCTCAGAGATAAATTTGTCGCATCATTCCAAGAACATGGCAGTCAATTACCATAATTACAAGCTTAATACTGAAAATATTCTTTAGCTTTTGATTCAGAGGAGCATTTCTAGCCAGTAGGGAAAAGAGATAAAGATCTAAAAAGCTGGGTTTTTTTAAATTACTTTAAGTCAGTCTGATTTGGGCTTAAATTAATGAAAACTTAATATAGTAGTCAAAGGAACCCATGAAATTGATGAGTTAGACTTTTGTGGATGTCCTTTATAAATTTCTGGTATATTTGTAAGAGGTAAAGTCATGATTTTACCTAACCTTCACATACTTTTATTCAAAGAAGACATCCCGTTCCAACTTATCTCTGCTCATCTTCTCTTCTCTCCAAATTCCAGTATTCATCCTAGTTTCAAGATGTAAGATAGCTCCTAATTTTTTCTTAGGAATGGGTGGAGTTTAATTCTGAGACTCTACAACAGAGCCTGCTAGAAGAAGCATTTATTAGTTGAAACTTGGAGTGGAGCACTCCTCCACACACTTGCTTCATTTTCACTATCTTACTTTAGATCGTCGTCATTTTCATTTCTGTCAGTGTGATTCTTCTTCCTCCAGACTTCCCATGCTTAACAGAATGAAATTCCTAAAACTCAAATCATTCCCCTGACTACAGAGACGCCATGTGCCCTTGACCACAAGAGAACCTGGGACCCTTCAGTCTGCAGGCTGATGCTCTATCAACTGAGCCAAACCAGTTAGGGCAGCTAACATCTTTTTTTTAAGAATTCATTTTACTAAATTGAGAGAGAGAGAGAGAGAAACATTGATGTGAGAGAGAAACATCGATTGGTTGCCTCCTGCATGCACTCCTGACCGGGAATCAAACCTGCCGCCTTCTGGTGTAGAGGACAGTGCTCTAACCAACTGAGCCATACAGGCCAGGGCTTAGCGAACACCTTTTAAAACTTAGCTTTTTGGAAGCTTATCTCCCTGAGTCTTAATTCAGTTTCTGTACTCCATGCCCTCTTAAACTTAAGGACTTAGATGCCCCCTCTTCTGAGCTGCTGCATTTCTCTGTATACCTCTCTCACTGTGCTTTGGAGTATAATAGGTTTGATTTTTCTCCCCCACTCAGTTCAGCTCCTTGAGGCTAGGCCCGTTTCCTACTCCTGATATCCCACCCTATCCCCAGAAACTAGCATTTATAGGAGTCACCCGTAAATATTTAGTGAATGATTGAGTGCAAAGTTTTATCTCACTTTCTTTTTTTTTTTTTAATTTTTTTTTTAATTAAATCTTTATTGTTCAGATTATTACATTTGTTCCTTTTTTTTCCCCCCCATAACTCCCCTCCTCCCAGTTCCCGCCCCACCCTCCGCCCTCACTCCCCACCCACTGTCCTCATCCATAGGTGCACGATTTTTGTCCAGTCTCTTCCCACATCTCCCACACCCCTTTCCCCCCCAAGAATAGTCAGTCCATTCCCTTTCTATGTCCCTGATTCTATTATAATCAACAGTTCATTCTGTTCATCAGATTATTTATTCACTTGATTCTTAGATTCACTTGTTGATAGATGCATATTTGTTGTTCATAATTTGTATCTTTACCTTTTTCTTCCTCTTCCTCTTCTTAAAGGATACCTTTCAGCATTTCATATAATCCTGGTTTGGTGGTGATGAACTCCTTTAGCTTTTCCTTATCTGTGAAGCTCTTTATCTGACCTTCAGTTCTGAATGATAGCTTTGCTGGATAAAGTAATCTTGGTTGTAGGTTCTTGGTATTCATCACTTTGAATATTTCTTGCCATTCCCTTCTGGCCTGCAAAGTTTCTGTTGAGAAATCAGCTGACAGTCGTATGGGTATTCCCTTGTAGGTAACTGAGTTTCTTTCTCTTGCTGCTTTTAAGATTCTCTCTTTATCTTTTGCTCTTGGCATTTTAATTATGATGTGTCTTGGTGTGGTCCTCTTTGGATTCCTTTTGTTTGGGGTTCTCCGAGCTTCTTGGACCTGTAAGTCCATTTCTTTCACCAGGTGGGGGAAGTTTTCTGTCATTATTTCTTCAAATAGGTTTTCAATATCTTGCTCTCTCTCATCTTCTGGCACCCCTATAATTCTGATGTTGGTACGCTTGAAGCTGTCCCAGAGGCTCCTTACACTATCCTCGCATTTTTGGATTCTTTTTTCATTTTGCTTTTCCGGTTGGATGTTTTTTGCTTCCTCGCATTTCAAATCATTGACTTGATTCTTGCGCTCCTCTGGTCTGCTGTCGGGCGTCTGTATAATATTCGTTATTTCAGTCTGTGTGTGCTTAATTTCTAGTTGGTTCCCCAATATAAGATCGAGGGTCTTATTAGTTTTCGTGTAGATCTCATTAAGTTTATCGGCAGCTTCTAAACAGTTCTTGAGAGACCTTAAAAGTGTGGTTCTGAACTCTATTTCTTCCATTGACAATTTTGTCCTGTTTCTTTGTCTCCGCATTTTGTTATGCTTCCTTGGTGCACCCCCTAGTGGTCTTTGTTCGCAGTCTTATAGATAAATCTTGATTGTTGTAGCTAATTCCAGGGAGGGTTTGACCTCCAGGCCAAGTGGCTATGAGAATCAGCTGTGTCAGCAGTGAGAGAACTTCTGTCCTCTAGGGAGGTGCTAATCTAGCCTTTACCTGAGGCTATCCGGCAAATGCCTCTGTGCAGGGCTTGGGCGGGGCGGGTCGCACAGGATCAACAGGGTGGGCCGGAGAGAGCAGTTATGGCGGCTCTCAGTCCTGTCCCAAGGGGCTCTGCCTCTCTGAGTCCCAGCACCCGCTGCAAAGCTCGGAGAGAAAGCTGCACTCGCTCTGACCGAAGCCAGACAGTCCCGCTTCTCCCGTTTGAGTCTGGGTCCCTAAAGACTCGCCCGGATCTGGTGCTCAGAGTCTGCGACTCCCTCCCGGTTGAAAACAACAACCGCGCCCTCCGCCGCCAGCCCGCTCCGCGCACTCCGCACCTCAGAATTTGACTTCACCACTGGCCTCCTCTGAGTGTCCGTGTGCGTTTCTCTTTCCTCCTAGTTGTAGGACTTACACTCAGCCAGCGTTCCTGTGGTTCTGGGTGATGTCCCTTCCGTTTTTTGGTTTCACTTTTGAAGTAGTTGTTCAAAGCAGCAAACTCCGGCGTTAACCTATGCCGCCATCTTGGTTCTCCTCGAGAATCATTGATTCTATCTCACTTTCTTGATATACCTTTGAAAAGAACTTGCTGAGAAAGTCAGTTAGAAAGGGAAAAGCAATACATGTTTAGAAATTACTACTATGCTTGATCGATTTGTAGGGTTTTGCTCACCCTAGTTTTCCTTCCTGTCACAGAAGGATGCCCTGCAGTGGTCTCGCAATCCGGCTGCAGTGGAGGGAGAGGAGCCAGAGGACACAGCTGATGTAGAGAGCTGTGGGTCTAATGAAACCAGCACTGTGAGTGGTGAAAATGATGGTAAGTGCCCTTAACAAGATGGGTAAAGAGCCATAAGCAGTTATTAGGCACTAACCTTTATTTCCCTCCCTTCCAGTATCACTTGATGAAACATCTTCTAATGCATCCTGTTCTACAGAATCTCAGAGTCGGCCTCTTTCCAATCCCAGGGACAGCTACAGAGCTTCCTCACAGGTAGGGAGGAGAGTTGGTGATAGGGGGATAAGAGAGGCCAGGCACAGATAGGACCGTCCATCCTATAGTTAATTGTGAGTGTGTTTGAAGAGTGGAGAAAATCAATTTGGTCTCCACCTGTTAGTACCTTTTAAAAGTGGGTCGTAGATCTGACAGCAGAGTGATTTGTTGTTGTTTTTTCTCTCTTTACATGGCTGGATAACCAGGGAGAAGTAGAGCATTGTGCAGAACGGGGAGAATGGGAGCCGGGGAGTTAGTGGTTTGAATTTTGGCCCTTTCACTCACGAGCTTTGGGACCTTGGGCAAATTCCTTATCTGTAAAATGGGGATAATGGTAGATTCTTCTCAGCGTGGGTGATGCTTGGCACAGGGACTGGCACCTGGCCCAATAACAGTGCCGCTGTTAGCATTACCTGCCTGAGTTCGTCGAATACACACTGTTTTACAAGACGGTGAGTGGAGACATAGTGGAGAGGGACTGCGCTGTGGCCCTGCAGGTGACTCCTTCTTTGGCTTCCCCTGGGGGTGTAGGCAGGCAAGCAAAAGAAGAAGACTGGTGTGATGCTGCCTCGCGTTGTCCTGACTCCTCTGAAGGTAAACGGGGCCCACGTGGAACCTGCCTCAGGTATGTATGAGGTCTGGATTGTGGTGCCTCTCCCTCGGCTGCTGGGGCTCCCTCCCAGAGGCAGCGGTTTCTGACCGAGGTAGTGCAATGCCAGTGGAGCCAGGAGACCCTCCTCTGGCAGCAGCACTCTGTGGTGGCGAGACCTGACCTAGGTTCCAGTGCTGGGCTCTGCCGTGCCCTCCCCGTTGCCTCACAGGGTGGCTGTGAAGGTCGGATGGAGTGTGCAGGTGCTTTTTGTAAAAGGTGCAGTGCTGCACAAACTGAGATGGCCGTTTGGCATTCTTACGTGGTATTTTAAAGCCAGCGCATGCGGTGTTGAGCTCTGACAGCCCAAGGCTGGGCCATGGAAGCACCCGGTATAGCTGGCAGCACCTCAGGGAGAGTTGGGAGAAGGAAGCTTGTCTAAGAGCGATGGGCATGGCGGGTGATACTTCTGACCAGTGGAATGATGTGCCTTCAGGGTTCTCGGGCCGCCAAGCTGATGGCGAGAGTGGCAGCCCGTCCAGCAGCAGCAGCGGCTCTCTGGCCCTGGGCAGCGCTGCTATTCGTGGCCAGGCCGAGGTCGCCCGGGACCCTGCCCCGCTCCTGAGAGGCTTCCGGAAGCCGGCCACAGGTGAGTGGCTTGGCACTCATTTCTTTGCCTGGAAAGGGGGCCCCTGCAGGCCAAGTGACATGAGGAAGTCTACTTCTTTTACCAGTTTATCTTGGGTGGTCCTCTGTTTTTTGTTTAATTTTACCTTGCATTTTGGTTATTCCACATATAGATAGTCTCTGCTAGACTGAGAGAGAGTTCCTTGTGGGCAAAGATGGTGCCACATTGCTCCTCGTATGTCCCTGTAAGGGCCTAGTCTGCCTGCTTTAGTGGTCTTGCTCAGTCAGTGTCTATGTGAGTGAAAATTGCTTCTGAGCTTCTCAGTGAAGAATTCCAACGTCCATTTTCTTTCTTTGTTAACATCCTGCCATATTTGTTCTCAACATCGTAGTCTCTGTCAGATGCCCTTTTCTATAACCCAGTCAGCATATTGAGTGGAAGCCTAAGTTGAATTTGGGAGATGCAAACAAATTCAGTAGTGTGCACCTCCCATACCCAGTAGGTTTACTTACAATGCCAATATACTGTTTGCTATTTCAGGATTTATATCTCAAAGCCCACATGCTGGCTGTTTGTAGATGGGCCACAAGAAACCATTAAGAGTTAGCTTGTGAAATTAGAATAAACCATTGCCCAAGTCGGAACTAGGTCTGCTTTTCCAATTCCTCAGCAGTGCTCAATCTAAGATTAACAGGTGTCTATTCTAAGTGATTTTTTTAAAAAAATAAAAGTAACATTTGCTGAGGCTTCTGTGAGAGGTATTGATATTTTCATGGGCTTTAAACAACCCTTAGTACCTTTCTGCATGGAGATCGTACCTCTTCAGCCCATTCACAAGAAGGCTTCTGCAGATTTTCCCATAGGACGATAATAGATTTGCTTTTAGACAACTTCCATCATTTCACCAGCTGACTTTGTGGAACTTGTTCTCCAGCTTTGGAGGGAGGGTCAGGGCCTGCCCCTGCCTGGTTTTATGGGGAAGAGTGTCCTCTTCAGGCTGTGACACAGCCTAGTACAGTCTTATGTGAGAAGATGCAGCCCAAGTGTTGTCTTGGGATTGCTGGCAATGAGAGTTACCTGGGAAGAATAATTGCACATACAGGTTAGGGTGTACTGGGTAGTCGAGCAGATTGTGTGCCGGTAAGTTCTGAGTAGCTTGGGTGCCACCAAAGTTTCCCCCTACAGTTAGCATTTGTTTCTTCTGCTTTTAGAAGCTGAAAACGTATACGTTACCTTTTATTGCTTCAAAAATCACAGGTCAAATGAAGCGCAACAGAGGGGAAGAGGTAGATTTTGAGACACCTGGGTCCATTCTTGTCAATACCAACCTTCGGGCCCTGATAAATTCTCGGACCTTCCACGCCCTGCCATCCCACTTCCAGCAGCAGCTCCTTTTCCTCCTGCCTGAAGTGGACAGACAGGTACAGATAGGCCGCCTCTTCTATGCTTCTCTCTGAGCGAGCTTGTGTTGTCCTTCTAAGTTTTTTATTTATCGGGTTATGTGCCTGATCCTTCTAGGTGGGGACGGACGGCCTGTTGCGTCTCAGCAGCAGTGCACTGAATAACGAGTTTTTCACCCACGCGGCTCAGAGCTGGCGGGAACGCCTGGCTGATGGTGAGTAGATGTTCTTACCTCGGATTGTTTGAGAGGTACCTGCCATGTGTGGTATCACTTGTTTCCTGATACTTAAAACGCCATTTTTACCAATTTATCTCTTTTTCCAAGGGGTATTTAGTGTAAGGCAGGCTTTCCTCACAACACTAATAAATGTGGCAGGTGTTAATGTGCTTCATAGCTTTAGAAGGTACAGGGTATTGGGGCTTTCATTATTTTGTGTAAATATCCATCTGCATTGCCTCTTCATTATGAAACCTGTCAACTCCTATTCTTTCCATTAAACATGGCGTTGTCTGGATGGACGGAGGAAAGTGCGCTGTGGCATTGAGCTACAATGTTAATCTTTACCAAATGCTCTGTTTTTAGACATCGCCATTTGGAGTGATTGTTAGCTTCTCCTACTTTAGTTTTGTGGGGAAGGTACAGGAGAGTGTGTTGGGAAGTCCCTGAGACCTCTTCCAGGTTCATTGCTTGACTAGGAGGATTTACAGCACTCAGCATAGAGTCTTCTTCATGGCTGTAGTTTATTACAGCGAAAGAATACAGAGTGAAAGAATACAGAGCGAAGGATTTCAGCAAAGGTGAAGTCCAGGGAAACCAGGAGCAAGCTTTCAAGGTCCTCTCCCAGTAGAATCACACAGGATGCGCTCAGTTCCCCCAGCACCAAGCTGTGACAGCACATGTGAAATGTAGTCTACCAGGGAAGCTTGTTAAAGTCTTGGTGCTCAGGGTTTTATCAAGGGCTGATCATGTAACATGCCTGTGCCTGGCACATACCCAAATTTCAGATTCCCCAAAGGAAAGCAGGTGCTCGCCATAAACCATCTTGTTTGCAAAAACAGTTTAGGCACAGTGAGCCATTCATACTAGTTTGGGGGTGGGAACCCTCCCCAAATCCAGGTTCCCAGATGTCAGCCAAGGGCCAACCTTGTAAGCAGTCCTTTATAAGGATAAGCAATCAGGCCTGCTAGGTTAACTTTTTTCTGCACAGGAAGTAAGAATGGTTCTTTGGTTTGTTTTTGTTTTGCTTTTTTGAACAACGTGTTGCTGTTTGAAGACTTAAGTTTCCCTTGTAACAGACATGTTAGTTTTGTCCTAAGAAGAGCATGATGTGAGAGATCCTTTGGAGGAGACGGAAACCAGTGTGAAGATAGTGAGGGTAAAAAAAAAAAGATCTCTAAATCCACCAAAGTCATATGCATTTTGAAAATGGAGGAAGTAGAACTACTTTCCATAAGACACATGAATATCCTGAATGCATGTACTCAAAAGTTTTATTTCTCTCTAGGTGAATTCACTCATGAGATGCAAGTCAGGATACGGCAGGAAATGGAGAAGGAAAAGAAGGTGGAACAATGGAAAGAAAAGTTCTTTGAGGACTACTATGGACAGAAGTAAGGCACTTGGTTGCTGAGAGTGTTGGTCTGGGATTTGGGGGGGGATAAAGGCAGGTGTTCTCCAAGTTGTGCATACTTTTGTGTTGAATGAGAATGTGGAGATTGCCTGACGTGGCTCATTTAGCCTAATGCCATATGGAAGGAAGCTATCAGAGCCTATGGTTAATATTATGCACCATTTAGGTTCACTTGGTTCTGAGATATCTAATATCTGGGTGTGTCATTCATAGATACAATAAGCATGCTTTCTCTGCCCTGTAACTGACGGTGTGAGTTTGGTTTGCAGGTTGGGTTTGGCCAGAGAAGAGTTGTTGCAGCAGAACGTGGGCCAGGAGGAGGCTGAAATCAAGAGTGACTTGCGAGTCCCAGGAGGATCAGCACGGCCACAGCGTGGTCCAGCCACCCGGCAGCGAGACGGGCATTTCAAGAAACGCTCTCGGCCAGATCTCCGAACCAGAGCCAGGAGGAATCTGTACAAGAAACCAGAGCTAGAACAAGGAGGGATTGTTAAAGACACACAGTCTGTGGCACCTGACATCCCCCTCTACAAGGATGGGGAGGCTAAGACTGATTCAGCAGGGGCAGGCAGTCCCCACCTGCCTGGCACATCCTCTGCAGTGCCTGACTCCGAGGGTCCCAGATTCACAGTGGAGACGGGAGCTTCCCTGATCCAAACCGATCCTGACGACCTGGCACGGGCCTCTGCCTCTCCAGACAGAATTCCCAGCTTGCATCAGGAGACTGTTGATCAGGAACCTAGAGATCAGAAGAGGAAATCCTTTGAGGAGGCAGCCTCTGCATCCTTTCCCGAAAAGAAGCCCCGGCTTGAAGATCGTCAGTCCTTTCGTAACACAATTGAAAGTGTTCACTCCGAAAAGCCACAGCCCACCAAAGAGGAGCCCAAAGTCCCGCCCATCCGGGTAGGAGGCCGTTTCCCCTTGAGGGCCAGGCGATTTGTGGAGCCCCTTTGCAGGACCCTTGTGTTGATTAAGTGGGCGTGTAGAGCCCTCTACAAGAGAGCCATTCCTGAGACCAGTTTGACAATTGGGGATGAGGGTCTTCTCTGCTTCACTGGTGTGTTCACTCTGTTGAAGTTATCTCTAGAGGTCAGAATCCTGTGGGGGGGTTACATTTTTTATTAGGTGCTGTTAGATTCTTTGTGTAGTGACTCCCATAGTCTCACCAGAAATTAAATTTAGAAGTGCGGCATGTAACAGCCCTTGAGCAGAGCCTTCTGAGAATGGTGTGCTGTTGCGGACCGCCATTTCACCATGACACTTTCATTTTTAACACATTGTGGACAGGTCACGAGAATTCTCGCTTCATATTACACAGTGTTTTACGAAGTATCATACTTTAAAAAGATATTAGCTTGTAAGAATGTAATAAATAACTTCAAAATGCAACGGGTATTTAATTTTAAAGCGTGCCTTTAGCATTTGTGTAAAACGTTTTTTGTACTCGTTCAATAGAAACTTATCTAGCACTGGGTAAAGCTAGTAATAAAACTACTGGTCCGCAATATGTTAAGGAAAATGATTTAATTCTCTAGGCCATGGCCCCTAAGCTACTAGACTCCTAATTTAGCTTTACAGTGCCTAGGTCAGAACACCCAGTCAATTATAACTTTTCTAATTCTTCTCTTGCAGATACAACTTTCACGTATCAAACCACCCTGGGTGGTTAAAGGTCAGCCCACTTACCAGATATGCCCCCGAATTGTCCCCATCACGGAGTCCTCCTGCCGGGGCTGGACTGGTGCCAGGACCCTCGCAGACATTAAAGCCCGTGCTTTGCAGATCCGAGGGGCGAGAGGCCACCACTGCCATCGAGAGGCGGCCACCACTGCCATCGGAGGGGGGGGTGGCCCGGGTGGAGGTGGCGGCAGGACCACCGATGAGGGAGGTGGCAGAGGCAGCAGCAGTGGTGATGGTGGTGAGGCCTGTGGCCACCTTGAGCCCAGAGGAGCCCCGGGCACCCCTGGAGAGTGTGCGTCAGATCTACAGCGAACACAACTACTGCCGCCTCGTCCTCTAAATGGGGAGCACACCCAGGTTGGAACTGCTACACCCAGAGCCAGGAGGGAGCACCTGGCTTCTCTCAGAAAGGAGGAGAACTCCCTACAGAGGGCACCAGATGCAAGCAGGCGAGAAGATGTCTCCCAACTCCTCATGGCTCCCACTGGGGACCAGCCATGCCAGGCTTTGCCCCCACTGTCCTCCAAAACCCCAGCACCTGAGAGATTAGTTGAGCAGCCTACCTTGCATCTAGATGTTAGAACTGAAGGTGAATCTGATACCACTTCCCGGGAAAGGGATAATAAAGAGCAAAGACCCACTCTTCTCCCTGACGATGGTCCTATTCAGTCTCTGGTGGGGGATGTTACATTAGAAGGAGGAACTGGCCAGGCTCTGGACAGGGACGGTAATCCAACTGTGAAGGATCCTGTGAATGTGACCCCCAGTTCCACCCCTGAGGAGTCATTGACTGGCTGCGTACAGGACAGACAATTAGGACTTGGTGACTCATGCCCGCCCATGAAGGGAAGAGCTACTATACAAGAAGACCTGAAAACCGAGGCTGGCTTCTCCAATGTGGGACAGCTCGAACCAGACTCCAGAGAGAACGTCCCATCTGTCCAGCCCCAGGTTGGAGAAGAGTGGGAGAAGGCTGCTCCCCTCATTCCTGCATTGTCTGGGGGTTTGACAGCCGAAGATGGTTTAGATCTTCCCAGCTGTCCTTCACTTGGGACAGTGCCATCTCACGGGTGCAGTGACAGCCCAGGGAACGAATGCCAACAGGTGGAAGTTGAAAACGTGAAAATCAACGGAGACTCTGAAGCACTGAGTCCTCACAGCGAATCCACAGACACAGCCTCTGACTTTGAAAGCCACCTCTCTGAGAACAGCAGTGATGCTGACCCTACTGAAGCCACAGTGATGGAGAGGTCCTCGGTGGTGGACAAAGAGGAGAAACATGATTGGAACCACTCTGCCTCACTTGCCAAAATGAATGGTGACCATAGTCTGGTTAAAAGGACAGACAGGATGGTTGCTCCCCAGAGCTGGGTGTCTCGCGTATGTGCAGTCCCCCAAAAGATCCCAGATTCCCTGCTGCTGGCCAGTACCGAGTACCAGCCGAGGCCTGTGTCCCTGGGCAGGCCTGGGTCCTCAGTGGAGGCCACTAACCCACTCGTGATGCAGTTGCTGCAGGGCAACTTGCCCCTGGAAAAGGTCCTTCCTCCAGCCCTCTCTGGCAGCAGACTGGAACCTCCACGACTCCCACTTGCCAAAGAGCAGGGAATGGGATCTTTGCAAGATCCTGGGGGGAACAGTTGTGCGGTGGGCAGGAGCAGCCCCGGTCCTTTAAGAGCTTTGAAGGAACCTCTTCTACCCGACAGCTGTGAAGCCAACACTGGTCTTGCCAGACTGGAGGCCACCCAGGCTCCTGGAACACCCCAAAAGATTTCCAAGATGGTCCCAAGTTTAGATTCCCTATATCCAGTGACCAATCCGACAGCTGCCTCTGGGAAAATAGAAGTGGATTCCAAAGAGCAGTTCTTTTCCTTTAGTTGTGAAGAACAGAAGAAAGGCCGAGATCTGCCCCAGTGCAGTAATTCAAATGCTGCCCCAGGCAAAAGTCCAGGAAATCTCACTACCTCGAGAGCCCCTTGTTTCTCATCTCCAAATGTGATCTCCGTGGGTCCTGATCAGACAGGCCGGGCCCGGGGTGATCAGAACAGTGCTGGAGGTCAAGGGAAGAAGCTCTTTGGCTCTAGAAACCTGGCTGCAACCCTTCAGTGCCCCAAGCCTGTGGCGCCAGTCCCGCTGCCCGCTGATGCCTCTCCTGGTTTTCCCAGTAGGAAGTTGGGGCCAAGTAAAAACTCTGTGTCTGGTGGGGTACAGACTGCCAGGGAAGACTGGGCTCCAAAGACACCACCTGCCTCTGTTGGCAGCATCAAGAGTGAAAAGACTTTTGTGGGGGCGCCTCTCAAGGCAAATGCAGAAAACAGAAATGAAGCTGGACCCGGTCCTCGGGATCTGGTGGATCACTTGCAAGCGATGCCCTTTGTCCTTGACCTGCCCTTCTGGAAATTGCCTCGAGAGCCTGGGAAAGGTCTCAGTCAACCTCTCGAGCCTTCTTCTATCCCCTCCCAACTCAACATTAAACAGGCATTTTATGGGAAGCTTTCTAAACTCCAGCTAAGTTCCACCAGCTTTAATTATTCCTCCAGCTCCCCAGCCTTTCCCAAAGGCCTTGCTGGAAGTGTGGTGCAGCTGAGCCACAAAGCAAACTTTGGTGCGAACCACAGTGCATCACTTTCCTTGCAAATGTTCACCGACAGCAGCACAGTGGAAAGCATCTCGCTCCAGTGTGCGTGCAGCCTGAAAGCCATGATCATGTGCCAGGGCTGTGGTGCGTTCTGTCATGACGACTGTATTGGACCCTCCAAGCTCTGTGTATTGTGCCTTGTGGTAAGATAATAAATTATGGCCATGGGAAAAGTTGTATATTTAGTGTGTGTATTTTGATAATGATTGATCTTAAGTCTGTATACAGAATATCATTGATACAGTAGACTGTCTCTTCAGGCAGAAGCACTCTTGCCTCTCCCTAACATTTATAGTGCTAAAGGCCTCTGTCACCTAGCAACCTTCCTGTCTTGCTGGAGGGGCTTTCCACAGGGCAACTTGTTGGGCTGCAACTGGCCAGCTGAGCCCTCATGTAGACAGAGCCTGGTGAGGTGTAGGGGGCCTGCCTGACACCCAGAGGGACCTGAAATTGAAGAAAGAAGGTTGTTCTCCACACAGGGAACTAACCTACCTGAACTAAGTAGAAATGTCAGTCTTCCGCCGCCCCCTCCCTGCCACCTTTCCTCCTGCTATTATGGGGAGGTGATGGTTGGGGAAGAACCAGCACAGGGTTAAGGTAACTCCCAGCAGTGCCCACCAGGGGGGCTCAAGTACCTGCTGACCTCAGGGTCACAGTTCATTCTGATGCCAGTTGATGGATTTAACCTTTGGTTCTGTTGCTGAAGCAAATATGGGACTTTGCTGACTCATTACAACCCACTGGCCCACAGGAGCTTTTGGAACCTTTGACTAGACCTGCTTGGACAATAGGGTTGAGCCTAAGGTCATCTATCTGAAAATCCCACCTGTAGACCTTGTCAGTCACATGTCCAGATGTTTGGCAGGTGAATGCCTCTGCCTGACACCTTCCGGGTCACTTTGGACTCATGGGAGCGGGCATCTCCACACACCTATGTATCTGAAAAATCATTTTACATTTCAAAGCAGTGTGTGTTTCTTATTTTTATATTTTTAACTCTATCCTTGGATGTATAAAGTGAATTTTTTGGCTTCTGTAAGTATGCTCTATGCACCTCTAATGTTTTATCATGTATTTATATGTTGTACACAGTACTGGCCGATTCTGTAAATGGATGTATTATATAGACAACACGAACGTCTCTCCCTTACTTCACGTTTTGGGCATCATTGCATTAAAGTGGTGTAATAGACTTATCTCCACCTGTGTCAGAGCCACTGCATGCTGTGCTGCCCAACTTGAGTGATTAACTTGTGATCTGCCAGGTTGGCCTGGTGCCCTGTCATGGTGCACCCGGGGGACCTGCTGCAGCCTGCAGAGCCAGAGTCAGCCTGCCTGTCCACTGCTGAGCAAATGCATCTTGCTCCTCACATCTCTTCTCCAACCTTCACTGGCTGCTCACTGCCATATGTGACAAATCACCACCACCAGTGTTAAGTGCTTCTGAACTCGAGGGTGAGTGCCCTGGGCAGCCCCAGGTGGGCCTTCTAGACCTAGCTCCAGGGCCACTGCCTGTCAGCAATACCTGGGACCATGTTCTCCTGGGGCCATAGAGCTCCTTTTGACAGCAGGTTGGGGAAGAAACAGGCAGGCCTGCTGCCTGCCTCTCTCCCAACACATTTTTAACAAATAGATGTCTCCATAGTTGTCTTTCCTCACCCTGCTTCCTGCCTTATTTCTTGTACCTCAACTTGTTGCAGAGTTGAGTCCTTGTTTAACTCCAGTCTCCCTGTGTGAGTGCTTATGTGTGAAGTATAAAATTGGTATGACTTCAGCAGATCTCATTTCATCTGAGAGGTCTTCCCTTTCCCATTTCATCCAGTGTGGATTTTTGTCATCTGAAGCATGAGTGAGAAGTTGGCAGTGATGTGGTGATTTCAATGCAGTATTGGCCAAGTCCAAGTTGTCAACTTTAAGAGTCTGTTTACCAAAGACAGGGAGCAGAGGCCCAAGCGTGTTTGATCCTCTTCTTCCTTCTGTTGTGACCTTTGAGGCCACTCTAGGGTCTAGTCCATGGGGCTGCCCAGAGAAAGCGCTGCTCTTGTATGTCTCCTGTGGTTTTGGAAAAATAAACCTGTACAACCTGCACTCGGTCTCCGTCATCTTCTGTGGCTCCCCACCCCCTCCCGGTGGGAAGGAAGGTTCAGCTGGAGTGTTGAAGCAAATGCCAGCTCCCTCCCCTCGGCTCGAGCTCATGTGGTGTAAGGTGCTCCTTTGTGAGATGAGACTTAGAGGCATAACTTGTCAATTTCACTCTTTAGACCGCGTGACTTGGCAAACTTTCCCACTGTGCACTGGAAGCGGAAATTAATGCAAGTGGTGAGGATGCTCATCTCCACTGCCTCACTGAGCCTGAGATTGCTCGAGAGCTTCCTAATGGCTGATGATCTGTGGGAGGGTGAACAGTTCTGACCTTGAAAAGCCATAAACACGGGCATCTGCGCAGCAGCAGGCAGCAGCAGTGAGGGAGGTGCTGCCTGCAGACCGAGGCTAAGTGGCTTCCAGCCTGCAGGGGTTGGCTTCAGTCCTCACACCTACTGGAGTACTTAAATACGTGATTTTGTGCTTCGTAGGATCTATCTTAGTATCTAAATATGCCAAGGGTAAAAAAAAAACACGTAAAAACCCAACATGATGGGAAGTAAAGATGAACTAAAAGAAGGATCCGTTGACTTGTTTCCTATGAGTTGGAGAAAATAGATTGTGTGGTGGGATCCCTTGGGGCCAGTTCAAGCTGCAACTTTGTGGTGCTGCAGGTGCAGTTGGAGAAGTTACGGTTGGGCTCCATGGGCAGCCACCGGGTGGTGAAGATGTGTCTGTGTACCTTCATGTCATAGGATCTGTGCATGTAGTCTGCAGGAGTTTATAATGCATTAGGATCCAGAGTTGCATCTCATTAGCGAGGCAGAATAGTGTGGTGGATTAGAGTACAGGCCCTGCTGCCTGCCCACACTGTGATTGCCAGTTACTCAGCCTCTGCCAACTTTCCATCTGAGTGGGGATGGTAGCTCCTACTTCATAAAGTTATTAGGGCCTACATAGTAAGTACTCCAGACTGTTAAATGCACCAAGCCAGGCAATCACTACATGAATTTATAATAGGATCTATATGGCTCTTGCTTGACCCTCACCCCAGAGGGGAGCTGTGGAGGTGCGGGCCTGTGAGTGGACATCTGGCTCGTGGCCTCATGCTATCGTTGAATACACAGCACAGTGTTTAGAGATGGAGTGCTTGGTAGTGGAGACGTTTTCTTCAGAGGACACGGAAACCTGATGTTTCAGAATATGAAAACCTCAGTGGCCTTTTTGAGGTGTCATTAGCTTTATGTCCAACCTGCTCTTGAGAAAGACCCTGCCTGAGGGGTGTGTGTGCTTCATAGAGTAGCCCTCCTGCATCAGGGGCTTTAGGGGCCAAGCATCTGCCTGCCCTATGCCCTGAGAGGAGGCGGCACAGGCTGTGTTGCCCTCCTGTATGGGCACCGTTTAAAGTGACAAGGTGGGCTTTATGACCTTAGAGAATAACACTTTGTACGCCATTAGTGTTTATAGATGCAATTAAATTCAAAATACCATGGCGTGTGGGGATGGTTTTTGATTTGGACATGTGGCAGTTAACTGGTTAGTAGTTGAAACCAAACCTTGATAGTGCCTAATGCTTCCTCTCATCTCTATGGATCAATTTGTTGATTTTATTTTTTTTAATGTATTTTTATTGATTTCAGAGAGGAAGAGAGACATCACTGATGAGAGAGAATCATTGATCAGCTGCCTCCAGCACACCCCCCACTGAGGATCGAGCCCACCACCTGGGCATGTGCCCTTGACCGGAATTGAACCCGGGACCCTTTAGTCCGCAGGTTGACGCTCTATCCACTGAGCCAAACCAGCTAGGGCTCTATGGATCAATTTGAAAGCCTGAAATGAACATCTCTACCAAAAGGTGTAGACAGAAGCTGTATAAGAAAAAGGAGAGCCTGGCCTTTGAGGTTCAGTGGTTAAGCATCGATCCATGAACCAAGTCATGACTGGATTCCTGGCCTGGGTTTCAGGCTCCATCCCCAATAGGAGGCGTGCAGGAGGCAGCAGATCAATGATTCTCTTCATTGATTTATCTCCTCCTCCTCTCTCAAATCAATTAAAAAAAATTTTTTTTAAAGGAGAGTAACAAAAAGCTGCCAGTGCAGTGGCTCTTGGCCTTTCTGGGAACACGATGGAAGCCTGATGGAAGGTCTGGGCCCTCTCTCCAGGAATGTGTGTTCACACTGAGCTGTAAGTTGTGTGCACTGTTTCAGGGTGCAAGAGCCCCTTAGGCATCTGGAGCCTCTCATTTAAGAGCCTCTGACTGATGATAAACTTAATCTGAGTTTATTCAAAAGATCAAGGAGGGGAGAGATGACTTAAGTTTCGGTAACTACTAACCTTCCGTGGTACATTTTAAAGTACTTAAATTTTTTTTACTTGTCAAGGTCTGTTATGCTGCTTTAAGTGAGGTCCCATTATAATTGTCTCCATGTATCCGGGCTCTACAAATGAAAGATCTTTGTTTTTAATATTTCTTGAAGTGAGCCAGAAACCAGGACTTGAAGATGTTCCCTTTACCTAGTTTGGGCTGTGATGGTATATTTATGTATGATAGGATTTAGCTAGCATTTCTGGGAACTGGAATTTATTTACTGTACGACGTCATGAAACACAATCTAAATTCAGATCTCTAAAAGGTCAGAATTGAAAATAAAACCATTGCCACTTCTGTTGTGTACACTGGTTTCCTAAGTTTACCAGCCTTTGTGACGTTTGCAACCACACCAGTTTTGTACTCTCAAAACTGAGTTCTCTTCCTTTCTTTTGTATAAAAATTTGGGCAAATGGCCAGCAAGAGGTCAGTGTTAGGTGAACCAAGTGTTGCTCCAGGTTTCCTTCCCTATAGTGCATGCATGTCTTCCCTGTCCACAGAGTGGAGTGAGGGTCCCTGTTTGGTCACTGTGTCTGCTTTCCCTGCTCTAAGGGGCATTCCCGTTTGATGTCCTGGACATTGTTGACAGCCGTGGTGGGGCGCTCCATTAAAGAAGCCAGCCGGGGATCCAGCAGTGCCTCTCTGTCCTCCAGCACCTCCTCCGGTCCCAGGATACCAGTGCTCCCGCGGAGCTGTGGCTTCATCCGAGGTAAGTGCTGTCCCGGTCGACCAGCGTGGTTGTGTGTGGCTGGTCTGGATTCTGTAGATGTTGTCCTGGTTGTTGGGGTGTGTGGTCCCTTGGTGATTCTCAGCAGTGGTGGATTCAATAGGACAGACCTTTTCATGGTAGTACTGAGGATTTGCTGCCCATGGTCCCCATGTGCGCGTGGAAAGATAGGGTGCTGAGAGGTTCCCTACTTCGGCTGTTCTTACTACTATTGGTCTGAATCTTAGCCCCAAAGTGCACTCCCGGTGTATTCAAACGATTGGCTCCTCTCTTTTTATTTTGTGTATTTGGCAGTTGCACAGAATTTCTATTTTAAAAAGGTGATTCTGCCGTAACGAAAAATAAATGTTTTGAAAACAACTTCCATATTGTGTGACAGGCACAATGTTAACAGTAAAACATGTTTATGCAGTTAACTTGGTCAAATTTGTTTTTAAACTCATGACAACCAGTTTTGTTCCTACCCATATTCCTATACGATTTCCTTTAAAGTTTAACCTAAATGATAATGTATAGGATGAAAAAAGTAAGTGTACAAGTAAACGTCTTTGGAAAAAGCAGCCTTTTCCCTTCAAAGCAGGATCTGGGGTTTGGGGTCGAGTAGAATGTCAAGTAGTGAAGGTTCAGGACCAGGGATGGCATTTCCTGTTTCCCTAGCTTTGGTTTCTGATGGTTGAAGAGCTGCATACTGGGGTGTGGAATGGGCACGGTTTACAGGCAAACAGTTAAGACTTGGCTTGGCCACTGGCTGAATTTAGGTGAGGTAGGCCCCCAGTGCACCCCTGCTGACTCATCTGCAAGTGGAGGCAAGGGCACCTCTCTGGGAAGGTCACGGTGAGGTTTCAACATGGTGCCCACAGGTGCTTGGCGAGCACCAGGGAAGATGCATTTCCGTCCCTTTCTAGCGGGCTAGGTGCCGAAGGACATGACACATTTCCCAGGGACCTTCCGTGTGCTCGCTGCCGGGCCCGGCAAAAGTGGAGTCTACTAGTGGAAAGGTGTTTCAGTGCCCAGCTAGGTTTGGAAGAGGTCTAGCTGGCAGTGTGGCTGTTGAGAGGACACGTGGAAAGAACACATTCAGTTTGTTATTCAGTGTTTATTAAGTAGATTCAGTCTTATATATGATATACAGATTCAAAAGAAAAAGGATTCCACATACTTATGAAATCAGTGCATTTAGCAAGTAATACCATGGAGAAACAGCTCGATTAACAGCTCATTGGTCTTTTGTTAAGTGAGGGGAGAGGGAGTTGGCCTGTGCTAGTCATTCCACAAACAAAACAGAATTTAGTTGCATCACATAGAGAAGACACAGTCTAAGAATTAAAATATTGAGCCACATTTACTGGAAAAACTCACTATACAGAACACAAAGAATTTTTATAGAGCATTGAAGAGGAAGTTCTCACCTGCTTAGAAGAGCCACGTTAAGTTGCATAGGTGCATATCTGTAAAAATATAATTTAGAGGTGAAGCCACTGATTAAGTAATAAAGAGTCACCTTTAAAAGTTGGTGCCATCCACTGTTTGCCTTAAGTGCCATATGCTTATCGTCTGGAGCCCTCTGCCCCTCGCCAGAGGTGATGCCTCCAGGGGAACCTTGAAGACATGCTCATCCCATCTGCACTGGAGACTCTTAAAGTCTTGCCCAGGTAGGGAACTCGCGCTCTCCCAGAACCTGTCTGAGTGATGCCAGAGGACTGAGGACAGCCTGCCCACCCCAGGCTGCTGGGAGAACTATCTCCACTCACCACTTTGCAGCCAAGTCCTGCTTCACTGCTCACCTGCCCGTGCAGTCACGCACCAATGGCGTGGGAGGTCTCTGTCCCGACCCTGCTTCTAAATGGACCACATACAGACGCACGCGGGCCATCTGCTTGCACAGAGATTTTTCTGAGCTTAGAGAAGTGTTTTTCAGTAAATCCAAGTTCTGTGTGTTGTAGGTTTTTTGTTTTTGTTTTTAGGTGGAAACAGGTAAAAAGTGAGAGGTTTTTGTTTGTGGCTTTGCTAAGCAGATGAGCTTAGTGAGGTGCACCTTCCTCCTCAAGAGCGAGTCTCGCAGAACACACAGGGATGGGGGCATCTGTACATGTAAACAGTACACTTTCACTGAGTCCAAAATTAGGAGCAAAAATACAAAGGTTCACATTGGTCTTAGGTAGATACAGGCGAAAAAGGATTGAGCTGTTTAGCCCAGAAACAACAAAAACAAAGTTTCTAAAGCACCACTAAATTATATAAAAATCAGACCATGGACGGATTGAAACTGGTATTCTGGTGAAATACTTTACTATCTTGTAAAAAGTTTTACAAAAAATTACAAATTAAATGTATCAACCCTCTGAGTTCAAAGCAGCATTTTGAAAATGAACTGGTAGTTAATCCTGTAACCACCCCTGGAGTCGTAAGTGGCCCTTGGGAATAGGGATGGCTGGGTTCCACCTGTTTGAAATCCTCTAAAACCCTCTGAGCCCCCTGCCTGATCCCCGCTTCCCGCCCCCCCATTGCTGTCCTCGGATGTGCACTGTCCGTCCGTCCGAGTGGTGAGGGTAAATGAGTTTCAGGTGCGCCACGCTCTTTCTGGTCTAAGACCAATCCCCATTCTCTGGATTCTGCCCTTCTCTCCTCTCAGGATCAGGCCCCTGCAAAGACTCTGGAATTGGTGTGTTCTACTCACATTATCTTTTCAACTTTGGATCCCAGATGACTAATTTGTACCAAGGCCTCCCCTCCACAAAGATTTTAAATGGTTCTGGGGCAGGGCTGTCCCTGGGGTGACTGGGGGAGGGGTACAGTGGGAGCGAGGTTCAGCAGAACCAGCTCTCAGGTTCTCTCCAAGTCAGGAGAGGGACTGGGTTGAAGCTGCATCTTTTAAAACAAAAGCCAAACCGAACAAGTTCCCTGACTGAACTAGCTAATGGGATCCTGTTTCACAGTGACTCGCTCCAGATGCTGCCACCTCCAGGGCTTCTGGCGCAACTTCAGTGGGAAGGACCCCACCTCAGACCCGCCCTGGGGGAGCCACTGGGAGACCCCGGGACCAGTGCCACTGGCGTCCCTTTCCTTTCTCTTTAACACACGGAACTTCCACTCTTACCGCAGCATTAGGTCGGCTGAAGGTGATCAGTTAGGGCAGCCTAAACAGAAAACGCGACTTCAAACTGTAGCTTATGTGATCTTTAGGTCTGATCCCGTGTGTGGTGGCGCAGGAGCCCCTTCCCCAGTCCTCCTCACTCCTGGCTGTTAAGAAAAGCAAACCGTTCATGCCTGGCTTGGGTACTGCCTCTGGGAGGAGAAATGACATGTTAAGCAATTGATACCAAGACTTCTAAGGCGGCGATTGTCTCTGCCAGTTTTTAACATTAAGATTTCACAAATTGCCTGGGGTAACATTTTGCAGAAGACCTACTGATTACTTTGTAATATTGTTCACACACAAAAATAAATATTTACACAAATTAAAACGTCAGGGAGTGTACTGAGCAGGTGGAGGATGGCTGTGCGGATGGCTGGGTGAGGGAGAGGCCGTGGGCACTGGAGTTTGTGCTGTGCTAAGGGGGAGTCTCGGGTGTCCTGGCCCCGACCAGAGGCCTGGGGATGGGTCAGATGCAAGGCAGAGGTGGTGTGGTGGGATGGGGTGTTGGAGGCCACTTCAGAGAGAAAAGACCACCCCAGCCTCTAGGGGCTGGGAGTCAGCACAGGGTGGGACACCCACACTGGAGTGCCCTCCCCGCCCCTCCTGAGGGGGGTCTGCCACAGTGCCAGGAGGCAGCTGGCTGCGGAGAAGCTGGTTTGAGAAGGGATACCTACTCTGGGGTCAGGTGGCTCTCAGTGGCCGTCCCAGGGTCCACTCAGCCCTGGCTCCCTGGGGCCTCTTTGCTCTGAGGGAGGAAAGGCAACAGAGGGCTTCTGCCAGCTCTGGGCAGGGGCGGCAGCGGAGGCTGCGGTCATGGCTACGGAGTGTCGCATGGAGAGGCCCGGGGGCCTGCTGAGGTCTGGGCGAATCCCTGGTTTAGCAGCACTGGTAGGTATTGCACTGAGCAAGAGGAAGTGCCTATCGGGAGGAGGGAAACAGGCCAGCCTTTCCTTGTTGCCCCTTTCACACTCCAGGGATGAGAGGTTTCTTCCAGGACTGGTCCCTCCAGAAGGGCTGGTCTTAGAACCCAATTGGCTACTCCGGTGGATGATGGTCCCTTAATTTCCACCACGGGGGCCGGGGACGGGAGCCAAGCCAGTGCAGGGGTGCCCAGCTACCTCTCCTGGCCAGTGGCTGCCTGACACCTAGAGGCTCACCCTGAGGAAACAGGGTCTTCCCAGCAAGGGCCTGAGGGCCTGGGTCTGTGCAGGGAGTGTTAACTCCCTGGGCAGGGTGAGGGCCGGGACTCTGCTGACCGGCCTCCGTCTCCCAGTCTCCATCCTGTCGTGCAGCCAGGAGGGCCGGGCTTACACCCCAGGCACGCACCCCGTGTAGGGGAGTTGGGAGGCGGCCATTCAGAGCAGGCTCGGGGCACATCCTGGAAAAAGCCCCCGCTGGAGTGTGAGGTAGAAGACAGGTGGCCATGGCTGGGGCTTCCGTGAAATGGGGGGAGGGGGCGTGTGTTTGTCTTTGCTTTGCAGTGGGTGTGGGTGAGGTCCTCCTGCTTGGTGGTGCTGGGCACTCAGAGGGACAGCCCCTGGCGCCTGCCCCGCCGCCGCCCCGCCCTGCGGCCCCGCCCGCGCCAGTGTAGTGATATGGAATGTTAGGGCACAGGGAGACATCCTTCTGATCAGACAGACAGAGACTGGCAATCTGTACAAACACAAAAGAATCCATTTTCAAAAAAATAAATTACTAAGGGGAGAGGAAGAAAGGGTCCACTTTGTTTTTCTCAATAAATATGCAATTCTGCTCACCTAAGACTTGAAAGGTAATTATCTGGGAGTGGGATTCTAACATCAGGGTCCACGAAGATGATCTAACTAGAGCTGTGGCCCCAGCGCCCTGTCAGGGGAGCCCAGCCCTTCCAAAGCTGCCCCATTGGCCTCTTCCAAGCAGGTCAGAGCACCTGTGTGGTGAGATTCCAAAAAAAAAGTGTCCTTGTGCCCAAAGTCTCAGGTGCTTGGAGTGTGGCTAGAAACAGCTCTCGGATCCCACCTCTTGCAAAAAACAAAATGTACCAACTGGTGAGGCAGGAAGCTGGGTCGGGCGGGACAGCCTCATTCCCGAGGGTAGCGCACTCCAGGTGCCGCTGGGTCAGTTCTGCTGTAAAATGAGGTTTTCCAGTTCGTCCGCCGAGCGCAGCAGGAAGGCGGCAGACTCCCGGTAGCCGGCGATGAGCTGCCGCACAGCGCTGATCTCCGTAGGGCTGAGCTGGGCGGTGGGCATGGTCCTGCTGGTGCTGTTGCTGGAGGGCGTGGGGGTGGGCGTGGTGGAGGTGGTGGAGGCCCCGCCTTTCATGCTGAGGTCCGTGGGCCCTGTGGGGAGGGAGAGGGAGGGTGAGAAGGAGTGGACACCTTGCAGGGCACCTGGGAGGTGCTGCCATCCTTTTCGTTGTCCTGGGGGCCTGCTGTGGACCAGGCACTTGGGGGCCTGAGGCCTTTGTCTATCTTGATAGTTGTACCTCTAGTGCCTAGAATGGGCCTGGGACCAGCAGACGAGACATGGGGTTCTCTGTTCACCCTCAGGGTGATCCTGCAAGGGAGGAAACGTGTCCTCGCCACGGGACAGGTGGAGGAAGCCGAGGCCTGGCGGTTGAGAGGTTTCACCAAGATCACGTGTGCACGTGGTTCTGCACTCAGCGTGCACGTGACAAGGCACGGGCTGTGGCGTCAGGCGGGGAACAGGCTCTCTGGCACTGACCGCACCTCTGCTGCTTTCTGAGGACCGCCAGGTGGATGGTGCTCCCCCAGCAGGTACACAGCCTGGCTCTGTCTCCCCAAAGCGGTGAGCAGAGCTTCGGCAGGAACTGATGCTACCCGAGAAGAAAGGCTGCTGGCGTGTCTGGTGGGCGTGAGGTATGTATGCGATCCTCCCCCAATGGTGCGGCTGTCAACAGAGGTGGGGGTCAGAGGCTGCAGGTAAGCAGGGGCCTGATCCCTGAGAGGGACAAGTGTGCAGTCCAGAGCCAGAGAGGAGCCATAGGAGACCAGGACGACAAACACCTGTGCGTGTGCGTGTACACGTGCACAGGTCAGGAAGGGACTTCTGTCCAGTGGAGAGAAGCAGTCGAGGCCAGCTGCCCTGCTTGGCCGTGGGAAAGAGGTGGGCCCAGGCCAGGAGGGCGGCCCACAGGAGAGGGCGGGGCTGTTAGCCTGTCTCCAGAGGAAGCAGGGACCTTGAATCTCCCTTACTTTGAGGAGGTCTTTTGTGCCGGAGTAAGGGGAAGGTTAATGCTGCCGGACAGGAGAGAGTGTGGGATGGATGTGTGAGGGTTAGAATGGTCAGGATAGGACCCAGAAGTGCTTTCTGGAGAAATCACCTCCTCTTTGCAGGAAAGAGGGAGTGTGACATCTTCTGAAATATACTCGGGGTGTATGTTGGGGGGCCCACTGGCCCTGTTTCCTCTCCACCTTTTCCAAGCAGCTCTACAGGGTGGGCCACTGGCTTTAAAGCAGGCAAGCCTGGGCTCGGCCTGCCCTTCCACTCTAAGGCTGTACAGTAGCTTTCCTGAGCCTCGGTTCTCTGTCTGCAGTATAAGGAGGCAGCTGGGGGCTGAGCCTGGCCTGTGAACCACGCAACCTGCACAGGCCCCTGGGAAAGAGCTTTCAGACAGGTGCCAGGCTTTCTGAATGGGCTCTCGGGAGACACGGACACTCCTGGGATTGGAAAAGCATTCTTTTGAGGTGTTAGGTAAGAAAAGATCCAAGAACTGAGGATCTGGAAGCTGGGGCTTCCTTATGGAGGCTTCTCTGACCCAACTAGGCCAGCGCCCCGTTCCCTCCCCACCGCCCTGTGCAGAGGTCATCTCCACGGTGTGTGAGGCTCTCGATCACCACCCCCCACCCCACCCCGTAGGTTCACGTTATTGGTTTCACTCGTTATTGCATTTACAGCGGCAGCTTTTATGCTGCTATAAAGAGAGATGGACAAGCTCTTGTATTGGGGACGTCTAGACCAGAAGTAACATCTTGGGAGAAATGATGGAAACTAGACTGCTGCTAACAGGAGCTGGTGCAGACTCCAAATGGGGAAGGAAGTTGGAGTCTAAGATGGGACAGTGTGTCACATGAGGTTATTTTCTCCCTTGAGAACATGGGCCCTAGGAACTGACTTGCTAGGAATATCCTTGAAATTGTGAGTCAAGGGAACAGTTAAGTCTGTTAAAATGAAACCAGGAAGGAGTGGGGTTGTGACTTGCTGGAAACAGCAGCCAAGCAAGCGGCCAACTCCCCTGTTGGCGGCTAAATGAGAGGCCAGGTGGGAGCAGGGGTGCCTCTGGGGTCTCCTGGACGCGGCAGGGGCTGGACTCAGAGTGACAGGGGTTGTTTGGTCCCCTCTGGGGCAGCTCCCAGTCCCTCCAGACAATGCCTGGGGATGGCAGAGGGAGGCTGGAACCGCCTGCACAGGTGGTGAGCTGGCCCGGGGCTTCCTCCTTCCTCCCTCCATCCCCAAGTCTTGTCCTCTTCACCCATGTTCAGGGCTGTCCTTCATCTCTCCTGGGCTTTAGCTACAGCCCAGAGAGGAGAAAGTCCATTTCCTGCGGCCCATCTGATCGGAGCTATCTGCTCTCGGGCTCTGGTTACAGGAGGACGCTCAGGTTGCCAGGCGAGCAGGCAGAGCCCACGTCTGTTTAAGCTGATTTGCATCTCCAGATGACAACCTAATAAGCAAAGTAAGGTGCTCTGAGCCACTTGTATGGCTGCCCAACCCAGCGGCCCAACTGCCTGAGCAACCATTTAGAGGCTGCACTGGGAGGCAGTGGGACTGGGAGCCCTACAGCCATGCTGTTGCTGGTTGCTTTCCAACTGACTCAAGCCCAGTGCCCACTGGCAAGGAGGTAAATGAGCAGATCTCTGTCTCAGTGATCTGGCCAGCCGCCTCCACGGAACCAGGGTGCTCACAGACAGGAGGCTGAGGCTCAGGGAGGCCCCTGCGGGTGAGAGCAGGGCAGGGAGTCAGCAGGCCAGTGCTCTTACGAGCAGGAGCAGCCCCGACAGCTGCAGCCCTGAGACAGACCATGCCTCGTGGTGCCAGGTGGAGGCTCATCACCATCGCCTGCTGCCTGGGAGGGACGAGGGGTTCTAGCCTCCCCGTCCTGGGACCTGTCAGCTGGCCCTTCTTCTGGAAGGAAAGCGGCCCACCTGGACAGCTTCCACCCCTCAGGCTCAGGGATTAGGGCCGGGCAGCCTCTTATTTTTAGGTTAAGAGGCATTAGGAAGGGATGAGGAGTTAAGCCCAGGCAGGAATCTTCCAGGAACCTGCACATACTTCCTGGGGGGGTCAAGGTGAGTGCAGGGTGCCTGGCTCTCTGCGATCGGCAGGGGCCAGTTCCCGCCATCACTGACTAAGAACACCCTGGGCCCTTCTGCAGCCAAGAGTTTGAGAGGAATTCTCAGGCTTCTTTGGCCAAGACCTAGATCGAGGGTTCCCTGGTCTGTGGTTGGCACCTTCCTCCAACTATTCCTCAGGCAGCAACTTGGTGCCATCCCCAGCCCGGCGCCCGCCCCCCTCCCCCCCACCCCCCAACGCATACTGCTTCTGCCCTCCTGTTCAGATATCACAGGGGCAGACAGAGTACAACTTACAGCCTCCTTTGCTTAAAACCTATCAGTACAGAGATCACCCCAGGCTGTTCTCCCCCAGCGGGACCTGCTATCTCCCCGCCACACCCCCACCTGGCCTCAGTGGGCATGGGCCCGAGTTCTCCGCTCCAGGTCCCACTCAGGAGCACCTACCTCCATGGGGAGGTTCCTGCCTTTTCAAGGATATTTCTCCAACACTGGTCTAGGGCTAGGCGGCCCCAGAGTGGCCCGGGAAGAGTTATAGGGGAGCACCTAGGGACTCACGGCCCCGGGGGACCTGATGGGGCCAGGCCTGGGCCCTGCATCGGAGGGTAAAGACCTTCACCTCACAAGTAAGGTCGGGAGCTGAGGCTACAAGTGAATGGGGCCAGGCCTGCACCGAGTCCTGCTCCACCGTCTCACTGAGCCTTGGTCAGGGAGGTAAAATGGAGGTGTGGAGGGGATTCCACTCGATAAAGAGCAGGGCCTTGGCTGGATGGACCGCAGTGCTCAGCTCACAGGGCCATGAGGGGGGCGGGGCAGAGAGGCCCACAGTGCAGTGAACAAAGCACACCTCCTTGGAGAGGGGAGGGGAGAGGGAGGGCTTTTGTTTGAATCAGTTGACGTTTTCCTTGCTTTCCTCTCGAGGGACTGGCTAAGATGATGAGATGGGAAGGGTCCCTGAGCCATGAAGTAACGAGTTACTTTTCCCCCTTCTCGAGGCCGTAGCCTCCTTCACTCACCATTACTGTGATTTCCTGTTTGCAGGGAGGCAGGGGGCTGCAGGTTGCTGCCCAAGGCCCCGTAACCGCGGTAACTGTAGTTGAGGCCGCCGTTGACATACACGGGGTCCTGGGAGTAGGAGGAGGCTGGCAGTGAGTAGGTGGAGTGGGTGATGGCTGCAGAGTCCCGGGAGTGCTGCTTGTCCAGGGCTATGGGCTCGTCCTGCAGGGGGAGGGAGAGACAGTGGGGCCTTGACTTACGAGTGTCCCGACTAACGAGTTTTTCGAGATACGAGCCGTTTCTCGGCTGATTTTTTTGAGTTGCAAGCTAACATTCGGGTTACGAGCCAGCTTCAGATACCCCACCGCTAGTTGGCGCAGCGAACGTCACAGTGAACGCCACAACATCAGCCCAGCATCACGTGTCTCACTCGTTCACTTTTTGATTTGACAAAGGAGTAATTTGAGTTACGAGCTCCGTCACGGAACGAATTAAACTCGTAAGTCAAGGCCCCACTGTACTGAGGAACCAGAGGGGCAGCAAGCCGGACGAGGTGGATGAAGAGTTTCTGAGACACAGTGCTGTGTCCTGCAGGACTGTTTCCATCCCTGGTCGCCTCACACAGGGCCCTCGGGATGAAGCCCAGATGCCCTCCTGGGTCTGCAGGGCCTGGGTGCCCAAGCTCTCCCCGTCCCACTCCATCACTGCTGCCTTCTTGGTAGGTCCGCCTGGTCCCTCTGCACTGGGGGCCCCAATGTCTGTGGAATGACTGATGTCCGCCCGCCCAGAAGCAACCCCCTGACAGTGGCGGCAGCGAGCAGTACCTGCGAGGACTGGTAGATCTCCAGGCGCATCCTTTTGGCTGCTTTTCTCGTCTCGCTCTCACAGGCAGCTGCCAGGATGTTCTCGGCCATGGCCGAGGTCAGGTGGGGAGGTGTGGGTCTGGTCTGCAGGCAGAATGGGAACAGGGCAGTGTTGGGCCCACACAGAGGCCCTGCCCTAGAGGTGTTGGTGGAGGGCCGGGGTCAGGCTTCAGGGCCGTTCTCTATGGAGCGGGGCCTCTTAGGGACCTCAGCTCCCCACGCTGTGAAACAGGGATCATGGTGCGGCTCCTGGGACATTGGGAGGATGATGGGTAAAGTGTCTGGCCAAGGGGACGCCCAGCCATCCCGGAGGCTAGCTGGAGGTGAGGGGGCGCTGGGCTGGGAGGGCTCACCATCTCCATGCCGTTCTTCTTCATGCGCCGGCAGGACTTGAGGTACGTGCGAATGCGCTTGCGGGCCCGCTCTTGGAACTCGGGGAACTGCCGGCTGCAGGATTCGATGATGGCCTGGATCTTCTCCTTGGGCTGCTTGGAGATGGGCACCATGCGGTCCAGGTTCTCGTCCACAAAGAGACGCACAAACATCTGTGGGAGAGACAGGCGGTGGGGAGGGCTGGCCCTGGCTGCGGCCCCGCCCGCCGGACCGACCCGGTGCTCACGTTGAAGGCCTTGAGGCGCTCAGGGTCCATGCCCTCGGAGTCGTTCATCTTGTCATTGTCCTCGTGGTCATCGTGGTCGTCGTCGTCGTCATCTGCTGTGGGAGCTCGGCCCACAGTCAGGTCCTCGGGGCAGCCACTGACCTCGGTCTTGATGGAATCGTAGCTCCCTGAGCTGTAGGGGGGGGACTGAGAGAGGAGAGGGCAGTCAGGCAGGCCCTCCATGGTCCCCAACAGGCCTCGGTGAGCTTAGGAACTGGGTACCAACACACCCCCTGCCTCATGAGCCAAAGCTGCAAGGTCCTGAGCAAGCCACACTGCCCCCTCCTGGCGGCTGCAGGGAGGACTGCCTACAATAGTTCACGCAAGGCCTGGCCTCCGGGGGCACTGGGTGGAGGGTGTTAGTGGTTTACTCAGCAAGAGGCCACACCATGACCGGCCACGTCGTGTGAGGGAAAGGTAGACACAGAGAGGGTTCCCACCAACAGCCAGCCTCTTCTGGCTGTGCCAGATCTGTTCTGCTTTGGGGTTTTCTCCCCAACCCCCAAGGGGCTGCAACCCTGAGGTGATAACCGAGCTGTCACAAAAGAAGCCGTGTGCTGTCTGCTGGGGAGGAGGAACAGATGGGCTGGGAGAGGGAACCAGCCAAGGCGACAGGTCCATTAGGCAAAGTGTATTCCCAGAGCTCCCGGCAGGGGTCCTCCTGTCTGCCACCCCCCCACCCCCACCCTTTTCCGCGAGGAAGACACCGAAAGCCTCGCTGAGAGGATAAAAGGGGGAAGGCAACCAGGTATCGCACACGGGAGGGGCGTTCACCGGAATACAGCACCACCCCCGTCGGGAACGCACTCCCCTCTCCTCCCAGCTTCCCACCGTGTCACCCTCTGCAGCTCAGGGCCCACCTGAGGACACTGTCGTTGCCTTTCAGGAAGTTTGCATCTCTGGCGAGTCCTGACTTCACTTACTGGGATCCTGACTAGCGCTGTCCCTGCCCTCCAGGAGGTGGGCACCTAGCAGGTCGTTGGGCCCAGGAAACAAACAGCTACAGGTCAGACCCCGCGATGTAGCCGCAGGGTGGTCTGGCAGGGGTCACAGCTCTTGTTGACAAATGAAGAAAATGGACACCACCAGGCCTCCTGTGACCAATCCCACAGGTTTGGCCTCCCGGAACCACTGGCCTTGTGCCCATCTCTTGATCCATTAGACTTGAAAGGGGACAGCAACACCCAGGTCCTCTGGCCTGCCACTGGCTCATGCCAGACTTGCAATTGAGTCAAGACTTGTACAAGTCACGTCCCAAACTGCTCCTTAGCCAATCCTCTGGCAGAGTCAGAGGAGGCAGGAAACTGAAGATATGAGCTGTTGGTGGCACTCATGCTGTCATCTTACTTCCTGGGCTCATACCTGTGGCCTGAGGCTTGGGGACAAACTCTCCCTCTCCAGCTCTTTGCTCACCGGGGACAGCAGCTATGCCTTTCCCGTAGTCCCAGTCAAAGAGGTCAGACACAGCACGAGTGGGGCAGTATCCTGGCAGGTGTGGCTCGGTTGGTTGGGTGTTGTTAAGGGTGGCCAGTTCAATTCCTAGTCAGGGCACATACCCGGGTTGTGGGCTCAATCCCCGGTAGGGGTTGTGCAAGAGGCAGCAGATCAATGTCTCACTCTCACATTGATGTCTCTCTCCCTTCCTCTCTAAAAATAAAAAATCTTAAAAAAAGAAAAGAAAAAAAGAAACCCAACTGGTGTGGCTCAGTGGTTGAGTGTCGGTTCGATTCCCACTTGGGGCACATACCCGGGTTGTGGGCTCAGTCCCCACTAGGGGCATACAGGGTGTTTCTCTCCCTCCCTCTTTGAAATCAATTTTTAAAAAAGTACGGGGGGAGTACCAGATGGCGGGAGCACCTGCCCTGCCCACCCTGCAGCCTGGCCTATTGAGCTTCCCACCTCTACACCCCTTGGCCACACACAGAGACCTCTCCCCTTTCCCGTACCGTCTGCGACACCGGGGAGGGGCCTGCAGAGTAGCCGGAAACGTGAGGCCTTGGGACTCTGCTGGAGGTGGCACTTGTGCTGTTATCCAAAGCAGACTCTGTCTTGTGGGTGGAAGGGGACCCATCACCCACCACTCCTCTGAGACGGGGACGCAGGCTCAGAGAAATGGCCTTGCTGGGGGTCACAGTGTGGCCCCCCCCATACCAGAGCCGCCTCAGAAAGGCACCCTGGCCACCACCCTGACTCAGCATCAACTCTGGGCACAGACAATTTCACTTTAGCCTGGCACACCCTGGGGTGTCCAGGCTCAGGCGGGCCCACAGCCCCACACACCTCAGGGGTGGTCTTCACCCCATACTTGACACGGCTCCGCAGTCCATCTGTGCCGCAGCTGTCCGAGGGGTACGAGGGCGTGCCGAGGGACGTGCCTGGCGGGAGCTTATCACACAGGTTGATGGGTTGGTCCTCAGCTGCGGCCGTGAAGTCCATGGGGGCCACAGCGCCGTTGCCATTCATCTCGGGGAAGGCAGGGTCGCCCTGCGTGCTGCTCGAAGTGGATGGGTTCAAGGTGGAGGAGCCATTGCCGCTGCCACTCTCGGAGGAGGAGTCGTCTGAAACAAGAGGCCTGGGTGTGAGGCTCCACCCCAGTACCTACTATCCCTTAAGACCCTTTTCTCCCAGGGTACCATGGGCACAACAGTCACAGGGAGGACTTGCCCTGTGCCAAGCATCCCTGGGCAGGAAGTGAGCCCTGCTGTCCCTTTAGATATTCCAAGAGGCTAACCTGGCCAGAGGTGGGGGCAGGCTCCCTCTGCCATGAACTTTAAACACCACATCCAGGCTCATGGGAGGCCCAGCTTCAAGGGCTTGGGAGTGAGTGGCTATGACCTCAGGTCTGACTGGTCTGCTGCCTACCAGAGGTCCTTGGTCACCCCAGAGGCTGCTTGGGGTCTGGCCAGTGCCCCCCACCTTTCCCCAGCTCACCACAACCTTGCCCCTTCACACCCTTTCCCCACAGGACCTCCTCCTTACAGCAGGCCCTTGAATTTTTCCTTCCATTGTAACCTCCCAGCTCCCTCCTGCAAGCAGGCCCAGCGCAATCCTGGCCGCCTAGGCACACAGACACAGGGGCCCCCAGATCTGCCCTCTGTCCATGGTGCAGTGACCTTGGACACGGAGACAGCGCTGCAGGGTACAGGGTCTGCATGCCCTGCACCTCAGAGGGCCATCCCAGCTTTCATGAGGTGACAGCCCAACAAAGCTCTGTCGAGGGCGCCCCCTGCTGCGGAGAGACAGAATTGCCCATCCCGGAGGACACACTTGAACTGGTGGGCTAGACGTTTTCAGATAGACTCCAGGCCCCTCTCCCACGCCCAGCCCAGCCTCCTGCTGATCTGCTGAGACAGCAGAGGCCGGTGGTACTAACTCGAACTCCCAGGTCAGTGTCAGGTGAGTACCATGTGGTTCTCGGTGGTGCCCGTGCGACTCTGCACCCGCACCCAGAACGGGGCGGGGGGGGGGTGGGGGGGCGGCCACAGGGAACCCTGACCGCATCCCAGGCCACCCCTTCTCTAAGGCCAGGGTCGCGCAGCGCAGGACCCCACCCCCACCCTTCCAGCCGGCAGATTATGAAGATTTAGTCTTCAGTGCTGGGCGCACCAGCGCCTCCAGAGCGTCCCCATGGCGACTGAGTGGCTCTAGAGCCTCAACCAATCACTGGCCTCCCTGCTGCCAGGGGGCGGGGCCGGACTGCCAGTCAAGCAGGCGGGTCCTTGGGCAGAGGGGGATGGGACAGGCCTAGGCCCAGTGGCACTCCTCCCGCTCAGCTGCCGCAGGTCCCTGGGCCGGGCTGCCTGGCCTCCTCTGTGCAGCCACCGCTCCCTCCATCCTCCTACGGGGCAGCTCCAGTCTGCGCAAAGCTGCCCCACTGCTACCCCCTCCCTCAGCCACACGCCATAGCCCCCAGGCCTTGGGTCCTGCTACCCTGAGACCTCGCCGCCCATCCCCTCTCCTGCATCACAGATGGGCCTGGCTTTCTTCTGGTAGTTATCTCCAGCACCCATCCAGACCAGCAGTGTTTACTGAGCATCTACTGCATGCTGGCCCTGGCCCTGCTGGGAAACAAAGTAGGGACTACAACCAAGGTGCAGGCCCTCCTGGGGGCAGATGTGAGTCACCCAACCACGGAGCACCCTCCGACCTCCAGACCACACCCACCCACCCACCCATCTCCTTCACTGCCCTCCCTCTTCAGCACCCCAGCTCGCCTCTATCATACGGCCCCACCCCACTGTTTCCCAGCACTGGCCTCATCATCACTGCCCTGTTCAATAACCTCCCTGCTCCCCACAGCCTGCCCAGTGTGTTCTCGGTCCCATGGCCCCTGCAGTCTCTCCCCAGCCCAGGTCCCACTCTACTGGCCACCACTGGACCTACATTTCCAGACCTTTGCTTTGGGCACTGCTGCCTGCCTGCCATGTTGCTTCCAGCTCAGTAAATGTCAGTCAGCCTTCAGGCCTGGCTCAAAGCCACCCTCCTTCTCCCTCTATTCCTAGGAAGGAGGTGCTCACATGGCCCAGGATTAGTCCTGGGAGCTGCCCTCCCCCCACCAGGGCAGGGCCCGTGGCTGGAGAGGCCCCCACACCCGAGGGTCCGAATCCTCCGCCAGGCAAGGATGGACACTCACAGGGGCCGGTCCACTGAGCTCCCGCCCCTCCACACCCTGGCACCACCCCAACAAGCCACTTGTTTGACCCTGGAGGTAGCATCTTCCTCCTCTTGAAGGAGGATGTAGCTAGAAGGGTCCACAGGTACCACATCTGGCCCTCGGTGAGCGGTCACTGCACTCAGCATGGGGATGAGGCCAGCCACCCCTTCTCCTCTGCACTGCCACACCCCAGAGGCAACATCCCGACCAGGTTTCTCCGGGGGTGCGCCCCCCCCCCCCCCCCCCCGTCCTGTGCTTCCCCAGGCTTGAGTGAGCAGGAGACTCATGGGCTGGGAGGACACACGGGCAGGCACTCCCAGCTCAGAAGCCCAGGTGGTGGCCCAGACTCTTGAGCTGCCAGTGTCCTCCTCCCACGGCTGTGCACCTGGGCTGTCCAGCCAAGGAACCACAGGTGGTGGCACGCCCCCCCCCCCACTACTCAGATGCCACCCCAGTTTGGGAAGCAAAGTGAGCGCCTGGAGCCCAGACCTCCTGTGGCCGAGCATTCCGAGCTTATAGAAGAAACTGGAAACCTGCAACAGTATAGATGCAGATTTAAAATATTCGCGAACGACATACAATGTTTACGTTTTGAAAAACTGACAGATAAATGGATAAACAAAATGTGGTCTCTCTGTGCAATGGAACATAATTTAATCATAAAAAAGGAATGAAATTTTGACACACGCTACAGTATGGATGAACTTTGAAAACATTATGTTCAGTAAAATAAGCCAGACACAACAAGACAAATACTGAATGAGTCCACTTGTATACAATACCTAAAATAGGCATATTCATAGAGACAAAAGATATATATTAGGGGTTACCAGGGCTGGGAGAAGGGGGGATGGGAGTTATTGCTTATGGATACAGAGTTTCTGTTCAAAGTGATACTAACTCTACATTCATCTATAGGTTCTTGGAAACTGAGGCTTTAAGCACAACAATGTATAAGAAAACTGATTTTACCACAGGCTAATTGATATAAACAAGCATTACGTTCCTATGGCATATTTCTGGTAAAAAAAAAATATTACCAAATTTCTAAATAAAGACCCAAAAGACTTCTAATATTAAACACTGAAATAAATGTGAGCTGTACATACATTTAAGAAAGATTAATAAAAACAAGACGATTATTTTCCAACCCGCTTATTCCAGTTCGGGGTCATGAGTGACCGGAGCAAATCCATGCAGGCAGTGGCACTGACCAGACTTGATTTTTTCCTATCACGTAACAAAACGATATTGAACAAAATGACAGATGTTATTCAAAGATCCGCTGTAGTTTTGAAATGGTGCTGGTTGCACAACATGTCCATGTACGTAATGCTGTTCAATTGCATGCTTAAAAAGTTCAAAGGGGAAAATTATGTTTTATATATTTCACCACAAAAAAATCCCCCCAAAACAAAGAAACCTTGAGCAGGCCAGTAGGTCCCAGTTCATAATCTCCATTTCCTCCCACCCCGTTTACCCAAAGGCCAAGCCTCTCCCACCTCCACCCGGCACCTGGCGGCAGAGCAAGCCAGCTACACACAGAGCCCACGTCGGAGGGACAAGAGTCCCCAGAGCAGGTGCCCTCCGATCACGCCGCTTAAGCACCCTGGACCGGCGTGCTGGCCTCTGCCTGTGCAGCCTGCCCAGCAGCGCCTGCTCAGGGCTGCCCACAACTCGGGTCCTCTTGTTGCCAGCTGGGTTCCAAGCAGAAAGCGGAGGGGCTGGTGGAGGGGGATGGACACGGTGCTACCTCTCTGAGCCTCAGTTTCCTTTCCAAATGGTGTCATGTCTTTGTAGGGTATATACTAGTACAATACCTGGTATAGACAGTAGGCACTAAAAAAAGTTGATTCCCTATACCCCACTTTCTCAATTCAAAACAGACCTACTGCCTCCACACACATCTTTCCCAGACTGCAGCGTGGGCTTCTTGGGATCCCTAGGAGCCGGTGCCAAATCTGAGGAGGCACAGTGAGGGGAGGAGGGCGAGGACAGCACCTGGAAGATGCCGCTTCTGCCCCATTCGCTTCCTTTCTGGGACTCCTATTGGGTGTCAGGCCCATGAGAGACACTGGGGACACAGTGGTGAAAAGATAGGGGTGGCCACTGTCCTGGGGATTCACGCTCTACTAAGCCAGAGATCAAACATACGGGCTCTGAAGGAGATGGGGCTTCGATCCATCCCTTCAACTCCAGCACTGGCTGCGCTCGCGCGCGCTCTCTCTCGCTCTCTCTCTCTCTCTCTCTCTCTCTCACATTCCTTCTCCTTCAGAGCCTTGCTTAAACATCGCCTTCTAGTGAGACCTCCTTGCCCAGCCTCCTGCCCAGTCTGACCCCTCTACCTATTTTTCCTAGAACATTTCTCACGTGTTGTCTCTATGGTCAGACCCGAGGTTGACAGGACTCTCCAGAAACCACATCCCTCTCTCAGTGATGGCGAACCTTTTGAGCTCGGCGTGTCAGCATTTTAAAAACCCTAACTTAACTCTGGTGCCGTGTCACATATAGAAATTTTTTGATATTTGCAACCATAGTAAAACAAAGACTTATATTTTTGATATTTACTTTATATATTTAAATGCCATTTAACAAAGAAAAATCAACCAAAAAAATGAGTTCGCGTGTCACCTCTGACACGCGTGTCACAGGTTCGCCATCACTGCTCTATCTGGGGAGGGATCCCTAGTCTTCCGGAGGAAGCAGGTGCCCCAGGCCTGGCCACTCAGCACGGCCCACCATGGTGATTAGCGACAGGCCAGTTTCAACCCAGGAAAGTCAGTCCTGGGGCTTGTCCTGGGGTGACTGGGAAGAAGTGCTCCCCCACTTGGAGCTGAACGCCCCTGGCAGGGAGGCCCACACACTTATGGAAGCCAGTAATTTCCTTAGGGCTGGTGCTAGTTAAAGGGAGGTTGTGTCACATGTGTCTGGTTTGGTCTGAGTAATTCATACTGCCCCCCGCCCCCCCACCCCCGGACAAAGGACTGGAGCCCAAGTCGGCTCTCTCCTTACGTGGCCCACCACTGCCCAGGCCTGTCCCCCAGCGTGGTCCTGAGGTGGCTGGTACCTGCGGGAGGGGCTGGCTTCAGGACCGCCCCCGGCACCTAGCGCAGCACCCGGCACAGAGAGGGACAGGAGGGACAGAGAAACGTCAGTATCGCAGGCTGGGCAAGCCAGGTTTCTGACCCATTCCTAACCCTTTCCTCTTCTCAACCCCTCCAAAAACATGTGCTTGAAGGAAGACACAGATACACCCCCAAACCCCTGCTGCATGAGCTGCGGCAGCCCAGGCAGGGGCAGTGCCGGGCCTCGCTGCCTCCTGACCTTGGGCACAGCCCGCCTCCTTGGCAACTCTTATCTGCAGTCCAGGAAGTTGCTGCAGCCGCCCTATTGGGCTCTGACACTTTATGACCCTGTGAAAGAACCCAGCTGGCCCCACGGCACTGAGGACCTGGAACAGGGGGTGTAGGAGTTGGGCCTTCTAGGGGTGCAGGCCTCCAGCCTCAGGGCTCTTTGGACAGGCGCGTGTTCTGGTTAAACACGCCCAGACCTGGAGCTGGGGGTGACCCTCTTGTTCCCACCTGTGCTGCTGTGCTAGGAGGTCCCTCCAGCATAGGCACCCCCCTGAGGCCAGCCTGCTAGAGCCCAGAACAATGCCAGCAGGACAAGACTGCCCCAACCTCGAGCCGTAGAGGGAAGGGCGACTGGGGGGTTGCAGGGGAGCGGCTGGGGACCGCACCCCTTCTGGACATGTCCACAAAACGGGGCCTTCCTGGCTCTGATTTGGGCAGGACGCAGAGCCCCCCACCTGCGCCCGGAATGCCTACGGGCAGGGAAGGCCTGCTGTGCCCATCTATTTAACGTGGGGCAATGTGCTGCTATTCAAATGGGGGAATTAGTGATGAATGGGGGAAATTGTTTCTCCCTCTGTCCCATCTCCAGAAGAAGACAAAAACCCCTTTTACCTCGGCAAACAATGCCCTTATGTGGGCTGGGCGCCCTGCAGCCTGCACAAGCCCAGCTCTGTGCGAGCCGCCAATCGCCACACCAGGCTCCAGGGCCACAGCCAGTGGCACCCTCTCCCAGTGTGAGACCCACACTGGCTCCCAAGGTGGGCTGGTCCGCCATCCCCGGGACCACGGGCATATGGCCATGCCAGCCCAGCCGGCCTGGTGCAGGCTGCCTTCGGTGGGCAGAGGCGCAGCTGCTGGAGACACCGGCTCCCTCCTTCATGGCTCCATGGCAGCGGCGGCGGCAGCAGCCGCCGGGCAGGGGAGAACAGGGACATCAATAATTCACACACAAAGGAGAAGGGTGGGGGAGTGCAGCGTGCTGGAGCCAGCAGCCCCACCGTGCCTGGGCCAGGGAGGTGTGAACACCAGAGGAGCCGGGCTGGATGTCTGAAGAGCCGCCCCCTTTCTCCTCCCTCAGCCAGTGTGGCTTTGGGCTGCAGTCTGGGGCAGACTTTGCTCTGAATTTGGGGTGTGCACCTCGCCGGGCTGGCCTCCGCCTGCTCTGACAAAGGCCAGTGGCCTAGGCCGTGTTTACATGATGCATAGCTCCCCGGGAGTGCTCGGCTCCTGGCTGGCTACCCTGCTCTTCCTCCCGGAAAGAAGGGGGAGGGCCCCGGGTTCAATGGCGGTGGGGTGGAGACACTCAGAGGCTGGGTGAGGCAGTGCCACTGGGATCCCAGCTTCGAGGGTGAGGGGGTCACACTGGGCGCCTGCCCCCACCATCTGGCCTCCGGGTCCTGACTGCCCGCCTGGCTGTCCCTCCTGTGCACCCCACCCATCCCTGCGGTTCCAAAGGCTCCACTCTCACCGAAAGCCACCAGCTCAGGGACACCAGCACCTCTACTCACAGCACCCGCCTTCCTGCCTGAGCTTTTGTGACTCATTCCTTAAACAGGTGCCAACTCAGAGCAGGGCTGTCCAATGGACACAGAATGCGAGCCACACCTGGGAAATTTTCAATTTCCTAGTAGCCACATTAAAAAAGTGGAAAGACACAGGCAGAATGAATTTTAATAACCTGTTTTGTTTAACCCAATATATCTAAAACATTGTAATTTCAGCAAGTGATTACTACTGTGTTAAAACGGAGATATTTTACGTTCTCTTTCCATGCTAACTTTGAAACTCCCTGTTTCAGAGTTATGCACAGGACAGCACACCTCCGTTTTCATGAGCCCTTTTCAGTGGCCTCTGTGGCTCCTGTCTTAGACAGTGCAGACCTAGGTTTCTGCGACTTCCACCTGAAACTAAAATGATTTCTCTCAGTGCAGATCCTGGCCCCTAGAGAGGTGTCCAAGCTGGAGAGGAGAGTTGGGGTCTTGGGGCAGCTGGCCTGAGCAGGGCCAGTGAGGGGCACTGGGGGCGGCGCCACCTCTGGTGGGGCGGACACTAAGTCTGCGTGGAAGGCCAGCACGCCCGCCATGCCTCATGTGCATCCCCACCCCCACAGCAGGCACCAGGGAGGAACCAAGGCTCCCAGAGGGAATTCATCAGCCGTCACACTGAGTGAGCAGCAGAGCCGAGATGGGCCTCAGGGCTGCCTGACTCACCCCGGGTGCTCCTTCTCCTCTAGGCCTCGGTTTACCCCGTCTGTACTATGGAGCAGACCCCTCCCCTGTCCCCACCGCACGTCCTGTGGCCTCTCCCCCAGCACACACTGGCCTGAGTGCCCAGGAGGAAACAGTCCCAGGACAGGCTGCCTGGGTCTGTGTCTTCCCAAGTACCACACTCCCCCGGGCCCCGCCCTCTGGGCCAAGCAGAGGCAGTGGAAAATCAATGCTAATTCAATGTGCAAAGCTCTAGATGAGATGCCCACTCCACCCTCCCACCCCAAAACCAATCATGTGCTCTGAGAGCAAACAAAGCCACTCCGGGCAACCATGTGTGAATGATTCATGGGGCAGGGCCCTGCCCCTGAGCCTGTGTGTGTGTGTGTGTGTGTGTGTGTGTGTGTGTGTGTGTGTGGCCGGGGGGGAGGGGGGGCAGGGGGGCGGGGGGGGAGGGCCAGGGAAACTGGTCTGGGTTCGGTGGATCCCAGTCCTTAGGTCAGAGTGATGACGCCAACGTGGCCCTGGTCACTTCCGGGTTCCTGGGAAAGTTGCCCTTGGACAGGCTCAGGGTGGCGATGCCTCTCCTTCATGCCCTCCCCCAGCTCCTCCCCAGCACAGAGGGCCTTCCGCAGAGGGTCAGCAGGCAGTGGGGTTCACATACACCCTGGGCTGAGGGGCACAGGCAGGGGCAGGCTCTGATGTGCTGATGGCCCAGGCGAATCTCAGGTGTGTGGGGGAGGGGGTGTCTCCCTCGCCCTCACCTCTCAGGCCCGAGCCTGTCCTGCACGAATGTCCTCACCAGGTGTCTGGGAGCCGGGGGCCTGAGACCCTGGCAGCCTGCACAAGGCCAGGGCTGTGCGGGCCCGGCCTGCTCCTGGGATAAAGGATCCCTCGGTGCTGTCTCCCAGCCTCTCTTCGTCTTCGGTGTCCGGAGACCAGGACAGCCCAGCATTGTCTGTGCTGCCTGCAGCCCAGCTGATGATGGACACTTTCCTGTGACCCAGGACTGCCAGGGTGGCCCATGGCCAATTCCCGGAAGGGCTTGGGCCCCCAGTTCTCTGTTCCTGGGGGGAGGGGAGGGCAGGAGGCCACTGCCTCTCCATCCGGTGTGGATATTTAGAGCCTTAAATAGGAGCAACAGCCCTTGCTCTAGAATGAGGAGGGTGATCTGTAGCCGGAGGAGGCGGCCCAGGCCCAGTTTCCAGCCTCACCTCGGACAAGTGGGGTCAGGGGAAGGACAGGGCAAGGTGTGCCTGTGAGGGGGAGAGAGGCTCAGCTTAAAAGCCCCCGCAGGAAAAGGACGGCCGTGGTAAAGCGGCCACAGTCCTCCCGCCGTGTGACAGTGACAGGGTGGATGCCCACCTCGGGTGTGGGGCCGTGGGAGGCGGCTGCACAGGCCACGGCATCCTCTGGCCCCTGGAGGGGGAGAGCTGCTCTGACCCCAGAGGTGACCCCGTGGGAGGGCCCACACCCTCTGCAGAGGACGCTAGCAGCGGCCAAGGCTCGGGGGTAACGCGGTGCCTGAGTCTGCCTGGCCTGGCCCCAACTCACTCGCCCCGTCAGCACTAGCACATGGTCCCCTGCCCGTTCCCTTGCACGAGCAGCTTCCCCCACCGGCTGAGAACACTCCTGGGGCGGCCACGGTTGCCCGGCACAGGGACTGCCCAAACAGCTGGGCGGCAGAGCAAACGTGCAGCTGAGCTTGGGGCAGACCTGGGGCTTGCAGATCACGGAGCAAGATTCGGGGTTCCCTGACGGGCTCTGGCACATGTGGGTGGGGAGTGGGATGGGAACTCAGGAGAAACTGAGTACCCAGACCCTCCACGCCCAGCTCCCTTTCCAAAGAGATAAAACTCTAGGGCCGTGGTCGGCAAACTCATTAGTCAACAGAGCCAAATATCAACAGTACGACGATTGAAATTTCTTTTGAGAGCCAAATTTTTTAAACTTAAACTATATAGGTAGGTACATTGTTATTAACTTAATTAGGGTACTCCTAAGGCTTAGGAAGAGCCACACTCAAGGGGCCAAAGAGCCGCATGTGGCTCGCGAGCCGCGGTTTGCCAACCACGGCTCTAGGGGATTGAGAGCAGGGGCTCAGGGCACTGGTGTGAGTGTTGAATAGAAAGCTGTGGTCAGAACCCGACAGGGTGCCGGGGGCAGAGGGGACCAAGAGAGACCTGAACAGGTGAGGAGGCAGGACTGGACCGAGCAAGGAGGGACCATAGCAGCTGGCAGAGGTGAGGAGGACGACTCTCCCGTCTGTGCTGATCCACCTAGAGCCCCTCGCACCAGCCTGGCCGCCTCAGAGGAAACGGCCCATAACCGTTCGCTGAGCCTCCCCCGGCACCCGGGGTGTGCTGAGCCTGCCCACACATCACCCAGTCTTCACCCACCGTAAGCGAGGGGCAGTGATGTGGCCCAGGCCACACAGCCAGGGAGGAGGGCGTGGAGGCAGGATCCGAGGTTGGTGGCTGGGACCTGGGGCCTGCACACATCCCCCACCCCAAGACCACGGTGGGGTCGGGGGAGCAGGGGAGAGGAGAGGCCCTGCCGGTGAGGAAGGGAGAGGCACCGCCACTGTAGCCACTGGGCCCAGGGCAAGCAAGTCACACACCTGCTCCCGGGGGACTGCCCTGCCGCCAGTTGCATTTCTGGGCAGTGGAGGGCCCCGCCTGAGGGGAGCAAGTCAGGAGGCAGAAAGCCTTGGTCTCACAGAGAGCTTCTGAGGACACAGAACTAATGGTTGTCGTCACCCAGGCCACACTAGAGGCAGAAGCCAGGGCTCAGAGGGGCACAACTTGCTTTAAGACCGCACTGCAGGGGCAGGGCAGGCCAGGGGCCCCTCAGGAGAGCCACAGCGGAGTTCCAGGGGCCCACCTGCAGGGAGCCGTGTCTGGTTCAGACCTCAGGCCCACAGAGGTGACTCCACCTCTCTCCATGTCCCCAGCAATCTTGCAGGCCACACCCTTGCCTGCATACGGAAGCTTCTGGAGACATGCGACCCAGGGGCCCCGATCCTGGCCTTCAGCATCTTCCACCCCTTCCAAGCCTCCTCCTGACATTGCCCGAGCTGCCCGAGCTGCCCAGGATGCCTCAGGCCGGCCCCAGCTGCCTTCAACATCACGCCAGCATGGCCTGCTCCGAGAGGCTTTCGCTGGCCCAGTCTCTGCCCCTGGTTACTCAACGGCCATTTGTTGATCACTTACGGGGGGGGGGGGGGGCGCCTTAGGATTCAAGCCTTAGTCCTGAGGACGCTCCCTGAGGTACTGTTTGTTTGTTGTTGTTTTTTAAATATGTCTTTATTGACTTTTTAGAGGGGAAAGATAGAAACATCAGTGAGAGAGAAACATTGATTGGTTACTTCCCACATGCGCCCCGACCAGGGCTGGGGATCGAGCCTGTAACTGAGGCACGTGCCCTTGACTGGAATCGAACCGGACCCTTCAGTCCAAAGGCTGGTGCTCTACCCACTGAGCCAAACCAGCTAAGGCAAGGCCCTGTTTTTGTTTTTTTTAAAATATATTTTATTGATTTTTTACAGAGAGAAAGGGAGCGAGATAGAGAGTCAGAAATATCGATGAGAGAGAAACACCAATCAGCTGCCTCCTGCACATCTCCTACTGGGGATGTGCCCGAAACCAAGGTACATGCCCTTGACCGGAATCGAACCCGGGACCTTTCAGTCCGCAGGCCGACGCTCTATCCACTGAGCCAAACCGGTTTCGGCAAGGCCCTGTTTTTAATGAAGCAAAAGGGGGACTTAAATGTCCTTCCCCATGAGTGGCCCAAACACTGGTTCTGGAGTCAGAGAGACTGTGGTCTGGGCAGGTTATTCCTTCTCGGTAGGAAAAGCAGAGTCATCGCCGTGACTCACAGGGTCCCGCCTGTCACCAGCTGGGGACCCAGCACACAGAGGGCCCAGGAAGGGGCCCCCCGTCACTGAACTAACCAAACAACCTTTAAAAATGCCACTTCAGTCACAGGGGCAGAGGCAAACGACATTAAGTGGGAAAAAGATGGCCGCAACGACATGGTCCCCTCCCCGCTTTTTGAAGAAAATGAGATTGATTATACACACGGAGAAGATCAAGAAAAATATGCCCCAAACATTGGTCTTTCTAATTTTCATTTTTTTTTTCCTCCTCTATCTTTTTCTAAATTTTTTACATTGAATGTAGTATTTTAGAAATAAGGAGAAGAATAAGATACATTTCTACGGAGATGCCCCTTTTGCCCTCAGAGAGCTTATAGCCCCAAGGGCAGGCACCTTCAAGGCCGGGTGGGCTGACGGTTGTTTGCATGTCACGGCAGAGGCTCGCTATTCCCATGACAGACCTGATGACGAGCCTGAAAGAACCAAAGGCCTCACAGCCCGGGAATGGGCACTGGGGGGGGGCCCAGGCCGGCGGGTCAGCTGGCTCCCTATCCCCAGAGGGAGGAAGCTCTGAGGCCCCCTGAGTCCCAGGGGCTGAGGCTAGAGGAGCGTCTCATCTGAGCGGCTCAAACAAGAGGCCCTGGACGCCCCAGGACACCACCCAGCCGGCAACTCCTGGTGACCCTGCAGGAAAAAGGAAGCAGGACCCTCAGTTCTCCTGGTGCTGATTTCCTGTCTGCCCCGGGGGTGAGTAATGTCCGCTCCCCACCCCCATGCGTCCCTTCTGAAGGCCAGGCCTCACATTTTCCGTTCAGGAAGGGGCAGAGCAAGAGGCCTGGTGAAGCACATCAAGAGGAAAGGGGAGGAGGGGGCCCTGGCCTGGCGCTGCCTGCTGGAGTGGGGACCTGGCCTCGCCACATACCTGATGGCCAGGGGGCCTGCTGGCTCACCTGCCTGGGAGCCTGCCCTCGCTCACTCTTGCATTCACTCATTCATTCAACAGGCATTTTGATCTGCCTGCTCTGGGCCAGGCCCTGCGCTCTCAGGGTGCTCATGGTGTCCGGGAAGAGACGGCATCAGCTAATCCACTGACAGAGCGTCATTACAGACTGACACGCTGTTCAGGCCCAAGTCAGCACCAGACCACAGTATCTCTGGGCAAAGTCTCAACAGCTGATTTCTCCCAGGCATCCTCTCTCCAACCCCAAAAGGCAGCCCTGGGCCAGAGTGCTTTTCCAGGCATCTGTGTCAGACCAGAGTGCTGTCTGGACTCCAAAGAAAGCGCAGAGCCTCAGCAGGCTTAGCGGTGGTCTGGAGGGGTCTTGGCTGTTGTGAGCAGCACGGGAGGGGTCACTCTGGCCCCTGAGAAGGCAATGCTCTGGGTGTGGGGGGCCTCCTCTGGTTCCCAGGCTCCCGTGCCCGTTTCTGGGGAAGAGAGGAACAACTGTTTTTTAAAAATATATATTTTATTGATTTTTTTACAGAGAGGAAGGGAGAGGAATAGAGAGTTAGAAACATCGATGAGAGAGAAACATCGATCAGCTGCCTCCTGCACACCCCCTACTGGGGATGTGCCCGCAACCAAGGTACATGCCCTTGACCGGAATCGAACCTGGGACCCTTGAGTCTGCAGGCTGACGCTCTATCCCAGGGGTGGGCAAACTTTTTGACTCGAGGGCCACAATGGGTTCTTAAACTGGACCAGAGGGCCGGAACAAAAGCATGGATGGAGTGTTTGTGTGAACTAATATAAATTCAAAGTAAACATCATTACATAAAAGGGTACGGTCTTTTTTTTTTTTTTTAGTTTTATTCATTTCAAACGGGCCGGATCCGGCCCGCGGGCCGTAGTTTGCCCACAGCTGCTCTATCCACTGAGCCAAACCGGTTAGGACCGGAACAACTATTTATCGAGACCTGGTCCCCAGAACCTCACACATGGCCTTGACGCGTGCCAAGGAGGAAGAGGGCAGCCTGCGTACCTCCTGCCTCAGGCCAGGTGCCCAAATCCGCTCCCTGATCCTGTTTCCTCTCCTGACAGGAGACCAGGGTGATGTGCTCACCACGGCAGCTACAGCCCCAGCGAGGAAGTGCCTTGCAAGTGGTGCTCCGGCCAGTGCTGTGATTTCAGGGAGCTGGGAATGGCTACAGAGAGATCTGTGAAGTAAAGCCTTGCAGGCAATGGAGGGAGGGCTCGGGGAAGAAAAACAAGCTTACTTCACTGCAAGCACTCCCACCGGCCGGCAAACCTCGAGAAAGGCTGCGGGGATGGGGAGCTGGCCTGCTTATCACTCATTCCTGGGTCTCAGCCCTGAACCTGCCCTGCCTTCATCTGCCTTTGTTAAAACTTGAAAAGTGAGGAGGAGGAGGAGGAGGAGGAGGAGGAGGAGGAAGAGGAGGAGAAACCCAACTTGTCCTCAACAAGGGGCAGACCTATATCCTCTCTGGTAGGTCTCAAAAAAGTAGTTCCTCTATTCATCCAGACCACGAGTATTCAGCAGGCCCCTCCAATGTGCCTGGCATGCAGCTCCAGTCACTGGGACGGAGCAGAGAGCGACACTGACACGGTCCACATCTCAGAGCTCACGGTGGGGGCCTCAGACATCATCTTCCCAACTTGCCACTTCCATGGGTTAGAGATGGTCAGTGGGCCTGGGGGAGCCTCTGGATGAAGGCGTATGAGCAGGGAGCGGAGACCGTGGAGGGCTGTGGCTGGGTGTGGAGTGCAGCGCCAACTAGAGCTCCTGCTTGGCCTGTCCCCACTTTCGTTAACAAGAGGGGACATGAGAACACCCTGCAGCCCCGATGGTCTCCCACTGACTCACTGACGGGAGCGGGAGCTCAGGCTGTCTGCACTCTAAGTACCTTCGGAGAAGGACGCTGGCTGCATGCCACTGTGGGAGCTGGAGGGCTGGACGAGGACTCCGGGCTGGGGCTGTGTCAGCCACAACCCTTTGGGAGCCCACTGCTTTGGTCTGACATGGCGTCACTGACAGATCTGGGACCAGAAGGGCCAGCAGGCTGGGCATTCTGAAGGCCTGCGACCCCCGCACAGGGCTTAGGTTGGCCTCTGGCCAGCACATCAGCCCACAGCCTCCAGACACAGCCTCTGATTAAATAATTAAATTGATGGTATCATGGTCAACACCATCCTCCCTGTCTCCAGCTCTGGCTGCCCGCCCTGATAAACACCCATGTTCTGTCAGCAGGCCAGCCTGCCTCAGCCCAGCACCCAGGCCAGGGGGACCTGAATGGCAGGGGGCGAGGTGAGGGCAATATTAGTGACCACACCCAGGTTGGGCTCCCCAAAAGACTCCTGGGGGACCAGCTCAGGACATGCTGACCCCACCAGCCTCTTTGTGCTTCTCTCTGCTTCATCTTCATGATTCTGCTGCCTCTGGGCAGCGGGCCAATGATGCTGAGGAAGCCCCGTGACCACCCCAGAAACACTCCCTTCTGCTCCCTGACCCCGGAGGCCCCCTCCCCCCCAAATCACCAAATCTCCCTGGACTGTCTCCAACGGTTTGGCTCAGTGGATAAAGCGTCAGCCTGCGGACTGAAGGGTCCTGGGTTCGATTCTGGTCAAGGGCACATGCCGGGGTTGCAGGCTCGATCACCAGTAGGGGGTGTACAGGAGGCAGTCGATCAATGATTCTCTCTCATTATTAATGTTTCTATTTCTCTCCCTCTCCTTTCCTCTCTGAAATCAATAAAAATATAAAAAATAAAATAAAATAAAATACTCTCCTTCTTTAAAAAAACATGTTCTGGATCCTTCTTGGGAAAATATAACTGACACCCTAGGCTGAGCGTTGTTGTAGGGGCCCTTGGTGTAGCCCTTGGGCGTGGCTCTCAATCACCTCAGCTGAGGAGGGAGGTCAGCTGTTGGGCACTTCCCAGCCTCAGCGCCCCCAGCAGCATGTGGCTGCCTCCGCCCAGGTCCCCACCTGCTGGGAAAGCTAGAAGGTAGTCCTGGTCTGGAGGCTAGAAGCACAAGGGGTCGTGCTGACCTCACGAGGTAGCAAGGCACAGAAGCCTTTTCTTTCCCAGCGGCCTTGCACCCTCTTCTCAGAGAGCCACCTCCTGAGCCCCCCAGGCCCTGGCCCAGCCACCCAGCTGCCTCGGGCGGAGGCTCCTCCCAGACAAAGCCGGATTCAGGTCTGAGAAAGCAGTCAGAGGCGAGCGGTCTGCCATGGAGATGAACTTTGACCCAAACTGCAAGGCTCCTGCCCCTTATTTACTCTTTAAGGCTAACCCGTTTCACAGAGTTAACATTACACCCCTTTTTAACCCTGCACCTCCCTCTCACATTCCAGGCCCCGACCTTCGACCCCTCCTAATTGCCAGCTCTACACCCCAGTTCTCTGAGGCCTGGTGTGGCTCATCCCCTAGCCCCAGTCACCTCCTCCCCAGAAAACGGAACCCAGCCAGGACCCTGACCATAGGTGCCCCCTGAGGCCAACAACCGCACCCAACTGAGGCAGGCGCTGGAGCCCCAGTGCCCAGCATCCCGGGGCCGCCACGAGGGGGCACTGGAGCAGACTTCTGGGCGTGACTTCTGAGCCCAACTCTCCCACCCCAAAGAGGAAGTCTCTCTTCTCTGGGAGGCTGGGGTGGTGCCTGGCAGGCCCTGGAGGCAGCAGGGCTGGGGTAGGGAAGAGTGCAGACAGCTCCTCAGCCCGGGCCACATCTCATCCCCGGGACGGGGGGCACGTTTTCAAGTGCACGGCCTGCGCCATCGCCAGGTGACAGGCAGGGACCCTGTCCCTACAGCCTTCCCTCAGAGCGGCAGAAGCCTGGCGTTGCTTTCACTGCTGCACAAATGAACTGTTCCGGGCCAAGCACACCATTAACCACCCAGACCTGAATCGTGGGAACTCAGAAATCACATCAGCTCCTGAGCATCAGGACAAACAAGCCAGCACGATGCCCGCCGTCAGGCGACCAGTCCCCGAGAGCCATTCATTCACCTCTGGGAGGAGTGACCTGGTCTCCCTGGAACCAGGAGCTGGGCAGTGGGGCCCACGGAGATGTGGAGAACATTGTGGGGGCACCTGTAAGCCTGGGCCACCCCCAGAGGTCCTGGCCCAGATTCCTAGGGCCCTGTTGTCCTGCACGGCCTCTCCCCCACCAGCCACCGAGAGACACTCACCGTCCTCTTGGCTGTGGAGGTTCTGCGGGCTCCGCATCCTCTCGTCCTGGCTGGGACTCAGGCTGGAGGCCAGGTGTGGGTCAGCTGACATCCATGTGGAGTCGTTCATATCAAAATCTTCACTGCTCACAGAAGTTTCATCCTGATCAGGGACAAAGAAGGTGGGTGTTCAACAGGGATGGGCTCTCAGCAGCCCGCAGGCCGCCCTGTGAGCGAAGGCCAGGCCCCGTGGGCATTTGCCAGAGCTCTGGAGACCACGAAAGCCTCCAAACCTTGCAGAGGGGGCAGGGTTGCTCCCAGCCCCCCGTGGAAGTGGCTCGGGCTCGGGCTCTGGTTCCTGTCGGAAGCCAGGGCTGAGGGCCGGAGCTCTGTAATTGAAGACAATTACGAGGTCTCGCATCCTGTAGGGGCGGATGGCAGGGCCTGGCTCTTACCCTTGTGAGCCAAGGTTGAAAGAAGCACCGTAAACAAAGGCCACAGCTCCCCGCTCCCTACCCACCGCCCGGGGAGGAGGGCTCACTGTGAACAGGGCCAGGCAGCCAGAAGTGGGTAGCAGGACATGCCGGGCACCTCCCAGGCCAAGCCAATCGTCCCACCAGGCCTACCACCCTGACCCCCATGGAGCATGCATGGAATTCCTTTCTCCCACTCCCCCAGCCCAGAGGACATTTCTGTCTTCCTTCTTCCTAACCTTTGCTGTGCTTCAAAGATATGCTCTTGGGCAGCTTCCAGAGCTGAAAAGGCCAGCCCCAGAAGTGTAGAGAAGGAAGGGGGTGGGGCAGGCAAGGGTTCACATCAGACCGCAAAGGGGGTTCGGCTCAAGGGCCTAGGGGACCGCTAGGGCCTTCCAAACAGCCGGAGGGCCTGCTAGAGAGGAGAGCCTGCTGAGAGGACCACGCCTGCCTCCTCTCCCCTCACTGGCTTCAGTGAGCACTTGGCCAGTCATCCGGGAACCCCTGGGGCGGGGCCCCTTCAATCCAGCCCTCCAGTGGGAAGGGACCCCACCTCCTCTGGCCCAGCCTCTTTCAGGAGCAGCAAGCAACTGTGTTTGGAGGTGGCTGTAAATCTCAGAAAGATGACCCAGCAACTCCCACACCCCTGATTTCTGACTGCCCAGGCCCCTGCCCCTCCGGCAAGATACAATGGTCTCTGTGGGCTCCCAGTAAGGAAGTCTGGCAGGGCACCCCCACACCAGGCCTCCCCTCCAGGGCCTCCTCACAAACATCTCTTTTATAGTGAGCAAACACACTCTAGTTTGAACTTTCTTCTGCTGCTATCCCTGAGGCAGACACATCTGTTCTCCAAGTGCTAGGGAACCAGCCTGCCTCAGCCTCAACTCCCTCCCCCACTCCGCAGGGCTGCAGGGAGTTCCCTGGAATTTACGGCTTCTGTGCAGCAAAAGTGTGTACCCTCCGCAGCTGAATCCAGAGGACTCAAGTTGGGCCAGGACACCAGCTCTGCCCAGCTCCGGGTCACCACACAGCACACTCAGAGCCTCAGGGGATGGAGACCAAGTATCTTTATCCCCTCTCCCACCCCCACCCCCCACATGCACTCACTCTGCCTCCCTCCCACAGGCACATCCACCCACACTCTTCCTTGGGTGAAAACACGCTCACTTATACTCGCTCAGACAGTGTTCTCACACCCGGAGGGATACATGCCCGTTCAAAAAGCTCTCTGCACCAAGGGTCCAAAGGGCCAACGAAACCCTCCCCTATGCTAATTGGATAGAACCTGAGAGTGAGGCTGTTGGGTCCGGGAGCGGACCCTTAGAGGTACCCAGCCCATGCAGGCACTTGGAGTCAGGACCAGGGACATCCTCACTTGGGCCCCTGGCTACCCAAGGGACACTGTGCTCAGGGTATGAACTGAAGTCCTGGTTGAGTCGGAAGGCCCTCTCCTGACTCTGATTGTTGAAACACGGAATATTCTATTAACATCTGGAAGCACCATCTACTCAAAATGCCCCATCCACTCATTCAACAGTATTTACTGGACACCTACTATGGACCAAGCACCTTTCCAGGTGCCGGGAGATTCCGCTGTGGATCAGACAGCGGGTCCTCCTGGTGCACGCCGCCCAGGTGGAAAAACACATGATGCTGGTGGTGATGAGGGGTACAAAGCAAAATAAAGCTTAATAAGAGGGGAGAGGGGCCTGCAGGACTGTGGCTGCGTGGCCAGGGAGGACCTCGCTGCCAGGGAACAAAGGCAGAGGCCCGCAGGGAGTGAGGGAGGCGGCCGTGGGGCAGTCTACCCAGGAGCATTCCAGGCCACGGCACAGGCTGGTGCATGTGAGGAGTAGCCACAAGGAGGGTCCCCTCCCAAGATGCACAAAACCTTGGGCAGGGCTGTCTCCAGCTCAGAGAAAGGCTTGTAGAGTGTTCCACTGAACACACAGTGTTCTCGCCGAGAAGCAGGAAAGAGTAAGAACCGCTAGGTGCAGCACCGACGGCTCCCACATTCTTGCGCCACTTGGTCAAGTTTAAAAGAACAGCAGAAGTCAGAGTTTATCGGGTGGCAAGTGCTCCCTTGGATCACCTCGTTTCACCCTTCCCACAGGCCCACCAGGTAGGTACAGTTACCAGCCCATTCTACAGGTAAGAAAACGGAGGCTCCAAGGGGTTCAGGCACTCGCCCAAGGTGATGAGCTAACAAGTGGCAGAGCCAGATGTGTACAATCCTGAAGGCCCAGACACACTCTCCTTGCCTCTGCTCAACTGTCCCTCTCACCTGGAATGCCCGTACCACTGTGGTGCCCCATGACCCAAATTCCTCTCCATCACCTCCAGCTCAGTCTCCATCGTTCCTCTTCTTGCACAACCTGTCTGCCTGTACCATTAGCCCCATCGGTCAGTCAGGCACCCCCACTCAGCTGTAGCATGTCAACACATAGGTCTCTGCCCTGTCTTCCCCAGAAAAACTCTAAGCCTTTTTAAGAGTGGGAACCAAACAAAACAAAACAACAACAAAAAAGAGTGGGGACCAGGCAGTATGTTCCCTGGACCCTCCCGCAAAGCAAGGGAGACTTACCGAATCGGCCGAACCGCCTGGCATGATACTGGTATTTAATGACAATGTGGCATTAGTGTGACAATTAAGGACTCGGTCCCAATGCATACAGTTCTTGAGTGGAGACCACAGGAAACCGGACCCTGGCTGGCAGGGTCTCCTTCCTACAGCAGAGCCTAAGCTCAGATCACTTAACAGTTCACACAACGATCCCCCTTTACCTCCCCTGCTCTGATGGCGCACATTGGGAAGAGGTGTGCGAACTTTTACACTGACATTGCACCCACCTGATAATGAAGGCCACACCCAGTGTCCACACACAGGGGTTTCAGGGCAACGGTCTTATGAGATTTCCTTGCAACAGCCCCCCTCCATAAAGCAGGCCTCCATGCCAGGTCTATCTCTAGATGTGGCACCTGCTCAAGGGCACCATACCTAGTGGCAGAGCTGGGATCTGAAGCCAGACAGTCTGCCCAGAGCCCACATCACAGTGTCACCACACCAAGAGGCTGCTCACCACACTTCCTCCCTTCAATAAAAAAAACAACAAAAAACCCAGATTCCTTAACAATGTGTCTCAAGATGAGATCCAAAAGGAACTCATGGGAGACTAAGCTATATTTACTTTCTCTCTCTCTCTCTCTCCAAAGTTGACACACATTTATTGAGCATATACTCAATATGTGCTGGTGTTGTGCTAGGGACATAATGACTTAGGCAGGGTTCCTTTCCTCCAGGACCTTGTTATCTAGGGAAAGCGACCGGCAAAAAATTCTGACCCACTTGTAAGTGCAGAGAGAGAAAGGGGGCTGTGAAGTCCCCTCCACAGTTACTAGTATCTACTAACAATCATACTCTCCCCAGCAGTGCTCTCATGGCCCTCAGGGTTTTGCTACATGAGTCCCTATTATGTGAGTAATGGTTCTATATAAGATTTTGACACTTGCTGCTACAGCAACATTTTAAAGTGAGCAATCAAGTCCCTTAAACCTAAGGCGGGGGAGGGGGTGGGGGGTGGGGAGAGCAAGTCCCAATCAAACTTAGTTTCCACACCTTCACTTTCAGGACTGACCTAGGAGAGAAGCCTTCCCAAGACCCCTTTGCAACTCACCTGCTACAACAGAGCCCCCAGCTGCAGAGGGTAGACTGTAACTTCACCGCCTTACACTGAGCCAAAGCTCCAGGAGCAAGCTAATGACACATGCAATTACCAGCACTCACAGCTCAGAGCCCATCAGCAACTGTGCAGAGGGGCAAAAGACACCCAAGTCCAGAGGCACCTGTGGAAGGTGGTACACAGGTTTGCCAGTGGCAGGGCCCCAGGCCTGTGCCCAGACCTTGAGTGCTCCCCCTACTCGCCCAGAAGTCCTAAGTCATAGCCAGGTACATCTTGCTTTCCCCTCCTGGAATTTCAAGGGAATTTGGTCTACTAATTTCTCTCTGTAAACAAACTTTAATGACACTTGCATTAGAAAATAAATGAGCACAATCCATTACTTCTGGGCCCTCTCTCTTCAGGTCCCATGTGACTGGCTGGATAGCTGCCCTTGACTCCTCTGACCTCTGACCTCAGACACCCTGAAGCCTGCAGCCTTGCCCACCTGCTGGTAAAGCGCATCATTTATTCGGCACCGAAGGGCCGGAGCCATTGTGGTTCGCAGAGGGATAGAGCCTACTGCCCTTCTGAAAAGAGAACTCAGAATGGGAGGGGGCAGGCAGACAGCACCCAGCCAGCCCTTGGGACACACCCAAATCTGGGCAGAAGGAGAGGAGCCCAAACCCTCTCTGCTCTTATCTGCAGTCCAAAATTCATGGGCAGGTTCAGTTCCTCTCTGCCCAGGCTCTGAGGCTCTTCCTCCTCTGCAAGCCAACGAGCACCAACCACTGCCCAGCCCAGGAGGCGGAGAAAACAGGAGAGCAGAGGGGAAATGGTGGAAACACGCCTGTATCCATGGTCTGTAACTATGGGCAGGTGCTATCAGTAACATGATTATTTTACAACTGGGGTCAATTTCTCGGGAACTGGGTTCCTGGTGCCTCTGAAGTTGAGCCATTTGCATCCTTCAGGACAGGGATCCTGGGGCGTGCCTCACACAACATTTTCCAGGCCTTTCCCCAGAGCTGTAACTCTATCTCTACCACTTGCTTTGAGAAAGAGGAGGAGGAGGATTTGCTGAGAATTTAGTGCAATTGTAAGCCACAAGCCCTGGCCAGGAGCCTTGGGTATGTATTTCAGAGGACGGGTAGGGATGTGCAGGGGGTGTTTCTGGGCTTGGCAGGAAACAGACCCCTCTCTGTCCAGCTTCAGGGTCTGTTTGATGAGAGGCTGAAGCTCCTGCCAAAAGACCACCAGACAGTTCCCCAGCACCAGCTCTACCCAAGCAGGCGGGCACCAAGGCGTAGGAAGTGAGCACCGCCTTCTGGAACACCTGCAGGCCCTTCCAGGCCCTGGAAATTTTTCAATACGAGGCAATTCCTCCCTTGTCTCCATGTCAGCGAGCATTACACACACAGCCTTCTGAGCATGCCAAGAAGGTACTGAACCACATTTGAACCCAACTTAACCACTTCAGTTCATCCGATGGCTTATTAATGGAAGACAAACCCCCACTCCCATCAGGATCTAAAGCAACCAGGGTTCAAATCCCTGTTGTGAAGGGACTGCACCAATGAAATCGTAGGGTGGTCCGAGTCACCCACCACTCCTGGGAGCTGTGGGGTCCCAACACTGTAGCTTCATGCTATACCCCAAGCCCATATGGCCAGCCGGGGAGGAAGCCAGCCTCCCAGGGACACACCCTGCACAATTCCACTCCTTCCTGCTAACATACCCCCTCTGCTGAAAAGCACAAGCTCTTCTGGGAAATGTGAAGTGGGGGAGAGCTGAGACAGAGCCAATCACCTACCACATTTTAGGTGTGTTCTCTCTCATACACACACACACTGTCTGCCGGAAACATATTCATATATACATGGGAATGCTCTTGCTGTCATGGACGCCTGGGTGCTGGGGGGTGAGCATTTTCAACACCTTCCTACTAGTGTATGGAGTGTAAAACAGGCTTTTGTTCCCCAAGCAAAGGCAACTGGCTGTTTTCCCAGCACTCCTCACCACAAGGGCCTGCCATGAACAGGGGTCTCTTGAAATGGAGGCTGGAGAGATGGGCTTTAGCAGGCAAGGTTCATCCAGCCAAAAGGAGGGCTGGAGAGGAACCACTCTGACACAATGCCCTTTAGGAGTTTCTTTCCAAGAAAAGGGCCCAGACAGGACAAAAAAGTTCTTGAGCAACTCCAGGGGCAGTCCAGCTCCACATAGCCCCAGGCTGGCCCAGGCTGGATAAGTTCCCCAAAGTCAGCCTTCTCAGCTGGGAAAGTCCTGGGTGCTCTGCTCCCAGCTTCAGACGCAGGAAGGTGCTCAATGGGCATCACCCGGCCTTGGTGCAGTGGGTGTGGGGAGAGGAGCTGTCTTGCAACCCTACTCTATAAAACAAGCCCAGCCTGAGCTGCGACTGGACAGGAGCTTGATAGTATTCGAGGACACATTTAGGCCCTAATGGTTTTCCAATGACGGGGTGATTTACTACCTGGGGGTTAAACTACCACTGGGGCCTGGGTCATAAACAGGCCTTTCCCCCCACAGCCTACAGCCCAGAAGCAGGAGCAAGATGGGGCCCCTCGTCCCATCCACAGATGGCTCTCCCAGAGTTGTGCGAGCCCCCCACCCCTCTCCCTGTCTCAAGCCCCACCTGGTGGGGCCCAGGCTGGGGTTTCCAGCTGATTCTGGGATAAGTAGGGCTTTATCTCAAGGGAGAATCTATTTCAAGCCACAATCCTTCTCAGAAAGAGGAGGAAATCACAGAGTCCAAACACCATTTCAGGTGAAATCAGGAGGTTATTAATCTCCCCTCATGGCAGACAGAAAGAAAAATCAATGTTTTTAGAGGGGGGGGGATTCCATTTGAATTAATGGGTTTGTGGCTTCTCCATTGATCTCCGCCTCTTCACACTTTCTTTTTTGCTTTTGTGTTCTTGGGGAGGAAGGAGAGAGGGGAATCGGGAGGGGGGCAGGCCTCCCGAGAAGGGGAAGGACAGTCTAACCTTAACCTTTCTCCAGGAATAATGCTAATTAGCGACGCTTAATGAGAACTTCCCCCAGGAAGCGCCGCCCGGGAGGGGCGACCAGACTCAGGCAAACGCAGCTCCAGGTGGGAGTGGGGTGAGGGGGGGGTGTCACTTCGGCCCCCGAACGGCTGGAATGAAAATGCGAATGGCACTCTCCACCCCGCCCCCCGTCAAAGTGTCGGGCCCTGGAGGACTAGGTGGCAAGTGCCCAGTGGCGAGCGCGGTGTAAACCTAACTTAATCCGGACGCGCGCCCTCACTCCGGACAGCTGCCCCCGACCCATGTGCACCTTTCATGAAGGAACTGACCCTTCAGGAAGGGTGGCCGACGCCCCCGGCTTCCGCTCCCACCGTACACCTGAGCGGGGCACCGGTCCGCTCGCTCCGAGCAGGGACAGGGGCCTGCCCAAGTGGGCTCAACTCTGCAAACCTCGCCTCAACTCCCCGCGCCCAGGCAGGTCACCCCTCCCTGCCGCTCGACGCTTCCCGTCCTCACATCCCTAAACACAGTCCACTTCCCTTCTCGCCGCGGCCGCGGCGGCGGCCCCCCGAGCCCGGCCCCCGCCCCGCCGCCTGAGAACGCCTTCGTTCCCGGGACGCGGCGCCCGGCTCGCTGCAAACGGTGTGGCCGCCGCACAATACCGCGGCGCGGCGCGGCGCGCACAATCACCGCCCCCCAGGACCGGCGGCGCGCGCGGGCCGGGAGAGAAGTGCGCCCGGCGGCCCCGGCGCTCCGGGCCCCGCACACCTCTCGGCACCGCGCGGCCCCCGGAGTGCAGCCTTCACTGCCCCATCACTCGGGCACACTCCCCGCCCCCGCCCCCCGCCCGCTCCGCCCAGGGCGCAGCCGCTCCCCTGAGCCCCCCTCCTCTGCCCTGGCGCAGGAAGCTCCCCCGTCCCCCTCCCCGGAACCCCCACAGCCCCCCGCCCCCTAACCGCAGCTCAACGGCCGGCGGCAGCGGCGGGAGGAGGGGGGCGGCGGCCGGGGGCCCAGAAACTGCCGGATCTCGGGGATCCGGGCCGTACTCCGTACCTGGGCGGGAGGCGAGGCGGAGACTGGCGGTCGGGCTCCGCGAGTGAGCGGCGGTGACAGCCCCACAGCTCCAGCTGCTGCTGCTGCTGCTGCTGCTGCTGGTGCTGGTGCTGCCGCCGCGGCCGCCCGGGGAGAGGGGCTGGCACCGCCGCGGCGCGTCACTGCCCGGCCCGGGGGCGGGGGTGGCCAGGGGGAGGGCCCAGGCAAGCGGCGGCGGCAGCGGCGGCGCCGTGGCCAAGAGGGTGGAAGGAGGAGGGGGGCACCGGGCACGGGGAGGCGGGGGAGGGGGGCGGGACCCGGCACGGGGCGGGGGCCGGGGGAGGGGAGCGCCGGGAGGGCGCACGCTAGGGGAGTAGGAGGAGCGGCAGGAAGAGGAGGTGGAGGGGCGGGCCAGAGGGAGTAGTGGGCACGGGGGGGAGGGGGAGAGGAAAAGGAGGCACCCTGAGAGAGGAGAAAGGAGGGAGAGGCGGGCGGGGGGGAAGGAGGAGGAAGAAGGGGGTGCTGGGCCAGGTAGGGGGGAGGGATGAGGGCGCACTGGACGCACCGCCATGCGCTTCTGTGGGAGAGCACTCTTAAGGGGGAAGCGCTTCGAGGGAGAGCCTAGCTGGGGGGCGGAGGGGTGAGCGGGGGGTGCTGAGCCCGAGAAAAAAGGCAATGGGGTCTGTGCCCTCCCCTCGCTCCCGGAGGCCGCAGTCTGTGGGTCTCGGAGAGGGTTGGAGGGCACACAGCGGCTCTCCGCGTTCAGGCCAGGAGAGGAGAGACTTGGCCCAAAGAAAGTGACTCGGGCACCTTTAGGAACTCCCGGGGCCTTCGGGTAGGACTCGACCCCTGCGCGTCTCCGGGTTCCTGGGGGATGCGGGTCCTCGCTGGGCGGAGATGCCGGGCCCGGGGTTGGGCCCCCGGGCGGTGGAAGCAAGACCTAGGTCTGGGAAAGCCAGGCACACGGCTGGCTCTCTCCCGGGCCCCCATCCCCACCTCAGAGCCCCCCTTTTCTTGATCAAGTTCAAGCTCAGGCTCCTCGGCGCGCTGCCCACTCCCCTCCCCCTCTCTATTCCGCACCACCTCGCCTCTCACTCTTCCTTTGTCTCTTGCCCACCACTTATTTTACACCCACCCCTGCGCCCCTCCTTCCCCGAGGCAGGTGCCTGGGAGCCCAGGCTGGGCTCACCTGTCGGACCCAAACGTTTCAGCTCTCCCGAGCGCCCACCGCCGGCTCGCCCCCGGCTCCCTCCCTCCGGTCATTGTGCTCCAGTAGACCACACCGTGCAGGCTCCGTACCGAGCGCTAGCTAAGCTACAGTTGTAAAGTAATGGGACAATATCAAGAATGCAGCTCTATCCCAGACCTAGGCGCGCACTGTGCAGGGAGACAGCAGCGCCGGAGGGGGAAGACCCACGCGGCTCCGAGACGCTGTCCTCCGCGCAGACAGACCGCATCAGCCTAGGGTGCTGGGGACGGCGGTATGGGGCGTCGCGGGGTGGGGGTGGGGTGGAGTGGTGGGGGGCTGCATCTCCGAGCCACCTCGGATTCAGCCTGAAGCAACACGCTCGTCCCCAAACAGCAGAATTAGAGCCGACAGAGAAGGTGGGTCACGGGCAGATGCCCACCTCACCAAATTCACATCCTCCTTTACATCAGACCAGCCTTCGGGAAAGCCTCGTGCTTTAACAGGGATGGAGTGCTGCTCTCGTGGAATTCTGTGAGGAAATGGCCAAACACCAAAACAAAAACCAGTAACGACCCCACCTCCCGGTTCCTCTGGTCGCATCCGGAAAGGAAGGACAATTTCTACTGACTGTACGCTACCACTCATTCACGGTGGAAACAACAAAGAGAAAACGAGACAGCCACCGCGACTGTTCGCAATTTTGAAACAGACTGCCTTTAACCTTCCAACTTTTTTTTTTTTTTTTGTAAAAAGCCTTTTTCTTTCTTCCACTGAAAGCTTTGCATTGTGAACAATCCGAGGAAAACAAGGCTCCCTCTATAGGTTAGAGTTGGAAGTACACCGCCACAGGTTCAGTGCTCAGTATATTCACCCATTAGAAAAATGAAAGGATGACAACACAGACTTACTTCCGCACATGCTGGAGATTTTACTGTCAATATACACCTCACATGTTACTCATTAGCACCTTTTATCCCTGAAATCAAATGTGTGCTCAAACAAATTCACTCTTTCCCGTTTCTCTGTGAGATTTTTACTTCACATCCTCTGTGGTGGGGGGCAGCTTGGAGACTTCATTACCTGAACGGCCACACATGTTGGTGACCAATAATGATTTTTAGAATTAGTGGCCACAACTCAGTTCACCCAGGGAAATGTGAACATTTCCAATACAGGGGCGGTGCTTTTTCACTCTGAAAACGAGATGATCCAGGCCCAGGATTTCCCATCTCTTCCCACCACATTTCTAGAGACCTTCGACTTCTCCTGGTCTGAGTCACTCTTTCACCGTGGTGGTGGACATCTGGGCTTGAAATATAAAGCCAAATCCAACTGAAGTTCAAAGGTGGAATTGAACCCAGATAACCCACTTCTTCTCTGACTAATAAAAGAGAGATAGTACTGCCCAGGAGGGCAGAGCAGTGATTTTCTCTAAGCATGAAATGTGAACTCATTTACCATCGCTGAGATAAAACAGCCCCAGACCCGCTCGACCCACAGAAAGCAGTTAGGAGCCCTGGGGTACCTGGCTGTTGAGCGGCACCAGGAATTGGACAGGTTTTATGTGTGCTGGAGCTGCAGAAACCTGCAGGAGCTGCCACTCCTTGAGTAACCTTGTGCAGGTTGTTTTCGGCGTCCTTGTGCCTCTGGCCAACTCCCCCCATCCTTAAAGTGGCCACAGCGTGCGTGCATCCTAACAAGGAATGGCGTGACCTAGTTTTCTGACCACTGATTCCCGCAATGATGTGTCCCAGTCGGCTGGGAGACCGTGGCAGAGAGGGCGGTTCCCTCCTGCCCATCGGGGCAGAGCTGCCTTCATGTCTCCTCCAGGCTCTGCAAATGGTGGGTACTTCTGTAAAGGAACAGTTGGTGGGGGCATTTGCTCTATGGTGTTTCTTAGCAGCAACCCTTCCTTATAGTTCCCTATATGACATGGGCCTGCTCCGCAAGTGGGGACCTAGCCATGGAACCAGGGGGTTGTTATAATTGGGAATCTTAATGTGACCAGAGCAGATGCTATTTAAGCATCTCCAAGCATTAACAAACCCATTTATGCCCAGCTGGTGTTGCTCAGTGGTTGAGCATCCACCCATGAACCAGGAGTTCAAGGCTCAATTCTGGGTCAGGGCACATGCCCGGGTGTAGGGCTCGATCCCCAGGAGGGGGCGTGCAGGAGGTAGCCGATCACTGGTTCTCTCTCATCATTGATGTTTCTCTCTCTGTCCCTCTCCCTTCCTCTCTCTGAAATCAATAAAAATATGTATTTCAAAAACACATTTATCCAACTAACTACTTATTAATGACAGGGGAAAACATGTACCTGCACAATGGAAAGATCTGCCCGACATGCCCCAACTGAGCAATCAAACAGGAAAGTGGGGTCACCTGATGCAATGTGCTCACCTCCCGAAGGGATGCGATAAGAGGATACAGCATCACCTATGTTGTGTTCTCCCCCAAAATGCTCCATCTGGATCTGATCATAACCTGGATCTGTCCTGAACTCTTCAAAAGATCCACTGTTATTAACTTGACTGTTCTAAATCATGAGACTAAAGAGAAATAGCACCTAAATGCAAAGTTTGAATCTTGGTTGGATCCTGGACGTAAGGACTGAGGTGGAGACAGTTGAAGGAGAGACAGGAGGGGTGGAGTGGAGACGGGGGTTGAGGGGGGAGACAAGTGTGGGCTCTGGACTGAGTAGTCAGGGAAGGCCCCTTCTAGGAGAAAGCCAACAAGTGCCCTGACCCTGGGATGGCGGAAGTTGACAGCTGGGTGAAGACATGGGCACAGTCTTTCAGGCAGAGGGAACAGCTGGTGCAAAGGCTCTGAGGTGGGAAGGGGCTTAAAATGTTTGAGGAATAGAAAGATGACCAATGTGGCTACAGCAGAGTGGGCCATGGGGAGGGGAGGAGGAGATGAGAGTGAGAAGGCATGCAGGGCCAAGCACCCAGAGCCTTGTACACCACTGTGAGGTGTGTGGATTTTATTCTAAGAGTAAGGGAATGAGGCAATCTGAATTATGTTTTTAGATCAGAGGAGTGAGATTATAAGGAAGCAAGAGTGGCAGTGGGGAGACCAATAAGGAGGTCTAGCCAAGAGTCTAGAAATAATCCAGCCTAATGGGACTGGTTCAAATCCTGGTTCTCACGCTACACAAGTGAACATCTCTCTCTGTTTCCTCATCTATAAAGTAAATAATAAGATAGTGTGTTTAGTGTAGTATTTGGTACCAAAATGTCCCCTTTGAAATTAGAAACCATGGTAGCCAGCCTCCAGGATGGCCCAGATGATCCTCACTTCCTGGTGTCACACTTTAGAGCTGTCAGAATGAATAGGGTCGTGAGACCAGTGGGAGAGTATGAAAAGGAGGGTGTATGACGTCTGAGGTTAGGTCATAAAATACAGCTTGATCTTTTCCCCAGAGGGAGTGCTTGGTAAATGGGAGCTTTTACCAGGATTCTAACTTTTCACAATCATGGCCACATCCCTCTCCACAAATGCTGTGCCAGTTCGCTCAGCCACCAGCAATATCTGGCAGTTCTCATTTCACTACACACTTGTCAGCACTTAGTAATCCTTTCTATCTTTGCCAGTCTGAAAGGTGAAAAATGGCATCTCTTATTTTCCTTTGGGATGTGAGCACATGTTTATGTGTATCGTGTTTATTGGTCACTTATATTTCGTTTCTTTTCTTTTTTAAGAACAACTTGTTCATATTATTTGTCTATTTCTCTACTTGGGTTAGTGGTCTTTTTTTTGGTAAGAAGTCTTGGGAAAATGAAATTAATTTTTTTGTCATATATTTTACAATATGTTTTCTTTTTATTGTCCTTTTACTTTGTTTATGAAAGGATTTTTTTTTTTGCCATATGAAAATTTTATATTATCCCATTAATTTTATTTTCCCTTTAGGGCTTTAGGTCAAAACAAAGGTGTGTTTTTTCCACTTCAAGATTATAAAAGTAATTCACTCATATTTTCTTCTAGAGCATTTATAGCTTCATTACAGTTAAATATCTATTCCATCTGTAATTTATCTCCATATAAGTAGTGAGGTGAAGATCTAGCTTTTTTTTTTTAATGGCTATCCAAGTTGTCCCAATACCATCATTTTAAATAACTCATCCACTGATTGGAAATGCCATCTTTACAGTACATTAATTTTCCATTATTTTTGGAATTGTCTATTCTATTCTATTGATCTGTCTATTCCTGTCCCAATATTATAGCTCTAGAATATATTTTAATATATGGTGGGGCTAGCACCTCTACCCCCAGGAACTGTCCCTGCCCCCACCATTATAAAGACAATTAAACCCATGCCATAGCAGAGATGCACAATGATGCAGAAAGGAGGAATGTTTCCGCCTGAGAGGTAAGTAAGGAGGGGGTGGGGGGTTTCTGAAAGAGGTGACATCTACTCAGAACCAAAAGAAGGCAGGAGGAATGGGACAGGTGGCAAAGTGGGGAGGGTATTCAGGCAGAAAGAGGAGCATGGATAGAAGCGCCACAGCTTCCCAGGTGCCTGAATTCAAACTCCTTGATCTGTGGGTTGGGTTGTAGCTCAGCTCATCCATTTATTCTTCACATTTGCCAATTTTTGCACAGGTGGCTGCAACCTCACAGTAAGTTTGACACCTTTGCTGAAATCTAGGAGACACTAGTACTCTTTCCTCATTCCTTCTCTATTAGATAATTTCCCATGATGACTATAACAAAAAGAGCCTGACTTGTTGAAGTGTACTTTCCTAACAACCACAACAAAGGTCAAAATTAGTTTCATCAATCTTTTCAGAAATGTGTTACTTTAAAATGTCATCAATTAATCTCTTCATTTCACTCTCTACTCCAAAACCTTCAACAGCTCTGAGTTGCTGGCAAAATCAAATGAGAGTTCTCTGGCCTGGTGTTCAAGGCCTTCCACAGCTCTGCTGGCCATATAGCCTGTTCCAAACGGTGAACTGTGCTTCAGACAGACTCACCGTCTTCTGCCCTTCAATCACCCATGTCCACACCTTTCATCATGCATGCTTTCAGGCACATGTTCTTTCCACAAATATGCATAAACCCACTACCATCAGTATGGCTGACACAGCAATGATAATCCAGGTGCAGGTCTGCTCACTTGGAGCCTGCAGCCCGCAGGAAAGAGAGATTAAACAGATGACCACACAGTTTCTGGTCATAGGATATATATTCAGTTTGTGCTTGACAATTGTGGGACCCGCTAAAAATGAAGTACCCAGCATGTGAGAAGGACATAGTGGATACTGGAGGGCTCCACTGAGCAGGGGACACTTAAGTTGGGCACCGAAGGATGCACGGGCATTCACTAGGTGGGAAGATGCTTTGGGTAGTTGGCAAAGACACCCTCCACCCTTGCCAAATCTAGGCCCCCCTGAACTCAGAATGTCAATCTCACAGACAGCCCAACTGGCTCTGGTGACGGGCTCTGTCAGTCGACGCACTGTGGTACTTCCCGTTCCCTGCGTGACACCTCATTTCTCCAACTGGAAGTGAGCTCCCAGGGGCTGAGACGGGCTCTTAGATGGCAGAGTCCCTCGTGGCAGGCATCCACACACAGTAGGAACTCACCACTGCCTGACGCAGGAGCCTGTCTTGCCCCCTGCCCTGAGGTCTGTGACAGAACTCTGAGTTAAGCAGACCATCCTCAACGTGGGCCATGCCTGGTAACTCCCACTGAGCATGCACCCTCTTCTCTCTTCCTTCCCAGCACCTCTGGAGAGGCTCAGCCCAAAATCCAAGACCAGGCACAATCTGGCACTTCCATTCCTGGGCGTGCGCACAACAGAAACGAGGACTGCTGGCTCCTAGCGAACACATCTAGAATGGTCCCAGCACCAGTATTCACGGTGGCCCCAACTGCCTACCAACAGAGAAGGGACCGCGTGGCACATCTACACTGTGGACTACTCCGCAGCCTCGGCACAGATGACTCACAAACGCACGCTCATGAGCAGCAGGGCACAGGCCATAGGATTCGTTCTGGATCAGGTCCTAGCAAACCCGTCTGTGCTGTCCGAGGTCAGGCCAGTGGCCGCCCCCGCTGGGGCAGGGACTGAAGGGGCACAAAGGGCCTTCGAGGCGCTGGCAATACTCTATCTCAGTGATGGCGAACCGTTTGAGCTCAGCCTGTCAGCATTTTGAAAAACACTAACTTAACTCTGGTGCCGTGTCGCATATAGAAATTTTTTGATATTTGCCACCACGGTAAAACAAAGACTTATATTTTTGATATTCATTTTATATATTGAAATGCCATTTAACAAAGAAAAATCAACCAAAAAAATGAGTTCGCGTGTCACCTCTGACATGCATGTCATGGGTTCGCCATCACTGCCTGTCTCTTGCTCTGAGAATTGGCCACAGGAGGCCGATTCAGTTGGTAAGAATTTACTGAGTGTCCGCTGAGTGATATGTGCGCTCTTCTGTATGTGTGTTATACTTCAACAGAAGTTTGAAGAAGAAGAAAAAGCCAAGGCCGTTGCCATGGCTGAACCACTTGGAGCTCGGCATAACACTTAACTGTGACCGACTCGACATCGGCGCCTGCGCCGGATGGTGGTACAGGTCCCCTTCTTTAATCAGGCAAATAACAGGTTGGTACTGACTGCCTTTTTACATCTGAAGAGTAGGGGCTCATGAGGGAGATGAAATGGCTCATCCAGTCACCCAATAGTGAGGACACAGGCACTGAGGGGACATGCCCGCAGTCACTGCGCTGGAAGCTAGAGGCCCTGCGGGGGTGGCACCGGGGTGTGTGGGTCTCCAGAGCACGTGGTGGGCCCTGCTGAGGTGGGGCCGCCGAGCCCACGGTGACACGGCACCTCACGACCTCCGGCAGGGCAGAAAGAGGAAGCCACCAGAGCAGGCTGGGCCCACAGTGCAGCCAGTGGTTTCCCTCAGGCTGGGAGCTGGGCGTGGCCTGGCTGCTGGAGGCCTTCAGCCTCTGCTGGACCCGAGGCTTCGCCAGGCAACCCCTGAGGAGGCTGGGCCCGGACAGTCTGCGGGCCTGAAACTCCAGCTGGCTCCTCAGCGGGTGCCTGGGGACGGGAGAGGCCCCTCTGCAGGCTGTAAGATGCTAACGTAACCTGCTGCTCCCAGGAAGGCCCTCTGGGAAATGGGAGCAGCTAGAGAGAGAGAGAGAGACAGACAGACAGACAGACAGGCAGGGCTTCCCGTTTCAGCTGAAATCCCGTCACGACAGAGCCCACAAATGGTGTGTGGGTGGGTGGGTAAAGCCAAGGGTTCTGGGGCCAGAGCTGCTGCTCAGAGACCTTTCTGGTGGCCGGAGTCCTGTGGTTGCTGGTCAGCATCTAGGGCGGGGGAGCAGAGTAGCGGGGCAGGGGGGGGGGGGGATGTGTTTGTGTTTTGTTTGCATTCAGGCCTTTCCTCAGTGTGGCCTCGGGCAGGTAGGCGACAGTAGCTGCTCTGAGCCTTGGTTTTCCTCATCTTTAAGATGGGGGACAACAACAGGGACTTGTTTCTGAAGGCTGCCCTGAGGCATAAATGCAGTAATGCCTGCAGCGGGCTGGACCGGTGCCCAGCACAGAGCACTGCCTACAACTTAGTTATCATTCATGATGATGATAATGTAGAAAATAAGTAACCAATACTTTAGACATTAGTCAACAAACATTTATTGGGGCCCTACCGTGTGCGGGGGCCTGACCCAGGGGCAGGGCCTGTGGTGGTGAGAGCAGCTGACCTGGGCCTGCCCGTGAAGCTGGTGGTGCTGGTTCCGCTGCGGCCTTGGCCTGTCCCTACCCTCACTAGCACTTTCCTTTTCTTTTCTCTTCTTCCTCCCCTTCCCTTGGGAAAGGACAGCATTAACTATGACCTTGGACAAGTTACTGAAGCTCTCTGAAACCGAGCCTCAGTTTCCCCATGTTCCCTGGGAGGGAGCTGACTCACAGAAGCCCCTCCACAATGGTCCCAGCTCTCCTCCTGGCCGCCCTCTCCTCTCTTCCCCCTCCTTCTCGCTTCCTCTCTGTTTCCTTCCCCCACTATTCTGTGCCCCTGCTGCGTCCGGGCACCTGCTGTGTGTACTGTGGTGCCCTGGCAACTTAGCGCCAAAAGGCACCGTCAAACTCTGTCCAAGGCGCCGAGGCCACAGCAGATACTGTGAACTAACCTACCTGCTACCCAGACTCAACGCCTCTCCCTTCCCCTTCTTAACTACAGAGAGTGGGGAAATGCAATCCTTTTTTTTTTTTAATAGTATGATTCCATGTATTGAAAACCTAAAACCAGGAGAAGTTATAGTGCTTTATGATGTATGCTTAGGAAGGGAAATGCAATTCTTTCTTTCCCAGCCTCCCTTGTAGCTGTTCTGGCCAATGAGATGTCAACAAAAGTCTATCGGCAATTTTCTGGGGAAGCTTTTGCTTTGCTGGACTAAGCTTAACTACCCCTTCCCATCTCCCCTCACCTTGAATGTGGAGAAACAGCAGCCAACTTGTAACCACCAGGAAAGGTCAACAATATCACAGGGACACCAACTCGACATGGCCAACATCAGTACCACCAGTGGCTCCTCCATCCTTGTTTCAGGAGTAAAAAACTTCATGTTTTGCTATACAGTCAGCTAGACTTTTGTACTTTTTAATCAAAAGCATCCCTGACTGAATCACAGTGCTCCTGTTTGTGGATGAACTGGGTAGCAAGAGCCCCCACTCGCCCACTCCAGGGGGCCTCTTCTCTAGAGCGCCGACTTCTCAGAGAGACTGGGGAGGGGAGGGGGCTGTGTCCAGGCTCGGGTTGTGCGGACTGTGGTTCTTGGGGAAGACAAGCACTGACGTCCACTAGCTGTGGACTCTGCCGGAGGGAAAGGTGTCAAGGCTAGTGCACAGGTGTGCCTGGGCACTTCCGGAGCCACAACAGTGTTCCAGTTAAACAGTCTCTTCTGTTTCAAGCCTTTTTCTTTTTTTTTTTGAGGCATTTGAAGCCACTCCAAACATCCAAGGCTTAAAATGACCCTGGGCCTCGCAAGGCATGGGGCCTGTTACTCATTTCTGCCAAGGCAAAGGCTGCAGGAGCGAGAGGAGTGCCCAGGCTGGTGGCTGTGCCAGGCTGAGCCTCTCTCCCTGGCTGTCTTCTGTACCCCAGTCCAAAGCTCAGGGCTAGCCAGGCCATGTCACTGGGTTGCAGGAAAGGTGGAGAGCGGCTGCCTGAGGGCAGGAGGGACAGGTGGGCAGAGCTCTGGTCCCCTTCCCCAGCTTTTGCCAGTGACATGCCCGCCTGCTGCTGACCCTTGATACACGGGAGTTCCTCCACTGAAGAGTTTCCTTGAAGAAAGGAGTTCCTCTGTCAAAAAGCAAACTTTGTAAACCATTGGAGTGTGGCCCAAACCTGCTGTTCTACTAACAGGGAAGCTGCAGCACGGAGAAACGAAAGTTAGACAGCTGGTCAGGGGCAGGGCCACACCTAGAACCAGAGTCACTTCACTCCCTCTTGGGTGCTCGTCTCCACTTGCGATCACCCCCAGTCAAGCATCTGCTGTCCTGTGTCAGAGGGCGATGCACCCTGAGGCTTCACGGTGCACAGAACAAACTCCGTACCCAGCGGGCAGCCCCTGCAAGCACTGTCCTCTGCAGACTGCTCACACGTATCCCAAGCATGCGGCTCCCTCGCTCCCTCCCCGTCTTAGCCCCTTGTTGTTCCTGCCCCAGGGCCTTTGCACTCACCACCTCTTCCACCCGGAAAGCCCTTTCCCCTTCATGGCCATAGGGCCTGCCACTTATTCAGGTTTGGGCTCAATACCATCTCTTCAGAGAGGCCTTCTCACCCAGAGGCACAGTCTATCACCTGCCCCTGTTTTAATTCTCTGCCCCAAACTCCTCACTTGTGTATTTTTTTCTGATTGACTGTAAGCTCCCCGGGAGTAGGCTCTCGTATCTGTCTCATTCACTGATGAATCCTCAGTGCTTAGAACAGTATCCAGGACATCGTAGGAACTTAAATGATTTTTGAACGAATGAAGGAAGAAAAAAATTTTTAAACGATACAAACACTGGGTCACAGGAAGGACAAGGGCCTGGTGGGCTGTGAGAGGAAGCCGTGAGCCTGTCTTCTCCTGAGCGGAGGCGGGGGAGCTACTAGCCCACTGGGGATCCACGACTGGTCACACTTGAGCAAAAACAATGCAGCCAGCAGCACAAATTCACAGCACAACATCATGCTGTCCCAGGGAGAGAGAGAGAGAGAGAGAGAGAGAGAGAGAGAGAGAGAGAGAGAGAGACCTAAGGCCTGTTAATGAGGTAAACACAATCATAACCAGGAAAAATCTTGGCGGTGCTTCTTCAGTCCACCCAAAGCCATTATCTCTAATTGATCTCCAGACGTCAGCTGCTGAAGTGTCTGAAACCCTCCTGCATCCTCCAGGTCTGGTTACAAAGCCCCAACCCACCCACCCACCCACCCACCGGGGGCGGGGGGGGGGGGTCAGGCCTCCTGGAGCAGCTCCTTGCTGGGGGCTGGGGGCTGGGGACTCTTTGGCCCCACAGGAGAAGGAGCCATCAGACTGACAGAGTGAGGGTGGGTCCAGACCCTGGTCAAAAGCCACAACTGTTATAAATGCTCAGCCGCCAGCAGCCAAGCAGCTGGTGTTTCAGAGCTTAAGTCTCGACAAAGCCACCAAGAGTCTCCTCCTCAAAAAAATGCGACAAAAGTCAGGGAGGGCTGGAAAAAGCACCCTGTCCTCGCATCCCACTTCTCCAGGTGAAGGAGACGTTCTGGAACCTGGAATTAGGAGATTCGCTATTAAAAACAACAACAAATCAGGACTTCGCCACAACACACTAAGGCCCCCCGGGTCTCAGGCCAGGCCCAGAGTTGGGGGTCACAGGGTCAGCAATAGGTTCAGTGCCCATCTGGTATTCAAGCCACCCCTTCCCGGCCAGACCAGGGAGATGCCTCTTATCCTGGGGGACAGAGCAGAGAGTCCGCTGCCTGGGGTGCCGCGGGGGTGTTGACAGCGGGAGATCTGAGGGGAGCTGCCGCCCCCCATTTATGGAGGCCCAGGTAGCAGCTCCTGACCTTGATCCTGGCTTTTCCCTCGATGCAAATAAAGCCACAGCAGCCCTGCGTGCAGGATTTTGCTCATGGCACCAGGCAGCTCTCCTGCTGCACCAGTAAATTATGGGCACGGCATGTGTTTTTTTTCCTGGATAATGAAGTTGAAAGGCCACATCGGCATCCTTGCATGTGTGTGTGTGTGGGGGGGGGGGGGGCGGATGTCGGCCGCCTGGAAGGGGATGAGCCTTTAGATGCTGATGGAGAGCAGGAGCCGTTTAGGTTTGAGGTATCTACTAACTCCATCCCGCAACCAGCTTTCGAGACAGGATGTCAATTGTTTTCTGCTTCCCCCCACACCGCTTCAGGGAAGCAGGAAGAAAGGAGAGACACGGACCTCTCCAAGCCCAGGCTGCCCTGGCAACGCTCATTTTCTTTGTGTGTTTTGAAGCTGCGGCAAGTTTCCAGAAAGCACCTGAAGATTCTCAAAAATATATATTGATCACTACATGAATGCCTCATAAAGATGTTTGACAGTGGGTTTTACACTCCCCTCTTGTCTCCTCAAAATAGAGGTTTCCAAGAAAACACTCCCGCTCAAGATTAGAAATGCCCCCTTTTTCCTGACACCATCTTTAGGAGGGTGGGAGCAGGGGGCTGTCAATATTTATAGCTCCCGGATTCCAACACTGGCTCCTGTCTCCCTCCCCTTATTTTATTTTATTTTTTTTCATGAACAGAAAGGCCTGCAGTAAAAGTATCTTGTTTATGTGGTACGATCAACAGTGTCTCTGCAGTATTTTTCCCCCCACCAAGAAGGAGATGCAAAAATTTTTAGGCATTAAACAATTTTCCCCTCCAAATAACTTTTTATTTTCAAGCCAGGAAAACTTTAAAAAAGAAGGACACCGAAGGGTAACCGTTTCTACTAAATATGAACACATATTAGTCTTAATGCCTAAGACGGTGTGGGGCTGGTACATGAAGAGACAGCGACGGAGGACGGAACAGAAGTAGATTCTCTTTCAGAAGGAAGCGTAGTAAATGTTAAAGGCGGCATCTCCAATCAGTGGGAAGAAAACAGATTCTCTAATAAATGACGCTGACATACAAGGGTAAAGCAGGGTCTGCATCTCAGAATATACCAGAATAAGGTCCAAACGGATCAAAGGTCAAATGTGGGAAATAAAAACGTCTATTTTCTGCCCTGTCAGCTGAGAGGGTGTAAAAGAAAGGACACCCAGGAGCACTAGGCTTACCCAGCACCCAGGTCTTGGTTTTTAACATGACTCTCCAACTGAAGGAACCAGAGCTCCTTGGACATACGACTGATTCCAGGATTGGGGCAGGAAATATATAAGATGAGCAGGGAGCATACTGTAGTGCCAGAAAGTAAAGAAACATTAAAGTAAAATGAAATCCTGTTTTAAAAAAAAACACTCCCCAAGAAGCAATAGGGTATTGTCGAAATATCACAGGAGCCAACTGAAAGAGCTCCCAATGGCCAAAGCGAAAACAATTTAAGCAATAAAATGAATAAACTAGTATTGAATTATAAGCCAAAACAGAAAATAAATAACCATATAAGTAAATGATTGGATTTATAAACGAGGAAGGAGAGAAACATCTCCCATGCACAAGAATTCCAAATAATGTGGTGGGCACTTCGTCCTTAGGAAAGAAAGCATCATCGCCGGCACCTGGGGTGTGGGCTGCGCACGGCGATTTCCTTCCGAAGTCCACGTTATGGCGAAGGGGAAAGAGTAACTTTACAGTGAAGAAACCTGGCAAGCGTTACTGCAGCCGGGGGTGACCCTCCCCAACACCATGGGTCATGCTGGCAGTGGGAACCCTTGGCATGAAACGGTACAAGTGACACTATGTCTGTGGTCCTCCTCTCAATGACCTGTGACCCCAGTTTTATGTATTAGGAATAACATCAGACAAATCCCCAAATTCTAGAAAATACCTGACCAGCACTCTTCAAAACTGTCAAAGTCATCAAAAACAAAGAAGGTCTGAGAAATTGTCACAGTCAAGAGAAGCCGAAGGAGACATGACAACTAACTGTAATGCTGTATCCCAGATAGCGCTGGAACAGAAAAAGGATACTAGGAAGAGACTAAGGAAATATAAATAAACTATGGGCTTTAGTTAACAATTATGTAACACTATTGGTTCATTGGTTGTAACAAATGTATCATACTAATGTAAGATGTTAACAATGGGGGAAACTGTGGGAGAATGGGTAACATGAGAATTCCGCACTATCTTAATTTTTCTGTAAATCTAAAGCTGTTGTAAAAAAAAAACCCCAGTCTATTAAGAAAAAAAACACACATGAAAATACTAAAATAAAACATTAGTTATTAAAAACAATGGATGGAGGTGGAGTGGAGTTAGCCCTTTAAAGACTCAAATGCAAAAGACATTAAATAAAAAAAAATTGATGAATCTGAGAACATTAAAGAAAAGACAACACACACAACAAGGGGTAAGGGTCCCTCTGACATACACACAACATCGGCTATGGTTGAGAAAGAGGCCACGGCCAACTCCAGGGAATCAAAAGAAAGGAAATGTAATCACAGTATGCTAATTGGCTCAGCTATGAAAAATATATACACAGTCACAATAATATAAATAATGATATGCCCTGGCTGGGTAGCTCAATTGGTTAGAGCATTGTCCGATACACCAAGGTTGAGGGTTTGATTCCCAGTCAGGGCATATACAAGAATCAACCAATGAATGCATAAGTGGAACAATAAATCAATGTCTCTCTCTCTCTCTCTCTCTCTCTCTCTCTCTCTCTCTCTCTCTTCTTTCCCCTCTCTCTCTCTAAAATCAATACATTTAAAAATGATGATAGTGATCTATCTAGATAGAGAGGTATACATATATTGAGGGATAGAGGAAGGAGAAATAATATGTGTTTTTATGAGAGGATGTAAGAGTGTAAATTCTGATCTCCCACAGCAGGAAATTAAACAACCAAAACAATACAAATTGAAAATTCAAGAGCTAGCAGTATGAGCGTGTAATTTAGAAACAGGAGGTAACACACCAGAAGAGATGGCTGAAAGGTAAGGAAAAGAAGCTGTCAATGGAGAGTAGAAATTGAAGTGGGAAGACCAGGGCAGGGTCTGCTGTTTTTTATATGATTTTTAAAATAGGTATTCCAGCCGAAACCGGTTTGGCTCAGTGGATAGAGCATCGGCCTGCGGACTGAAAGGTCCCAGGTTCGATTCCGGTCAAGGGCATGTACCTTGGTTGTGGGCACATCCCCAGTAGGGGGTGTGCAGGAGGCAGCTGATCGATGTTTCTCTCTCATCGATGTTTCTAACTCTCTATCTCTCTCCTTTCCTCTCTGTAAAAAATCAATAAAATATATTTTTAAAAAAATAGGTATTCCATTGACAAAAATAAAAATGAATACAAATAAGCCAAAAAAAAAAAAAAAAAAGACCAAGGGCGATCCGAGAAGCTGTTCCTGAGGGCCAGCTGCCCCGGGTTACGGGGAGGGGCACACGGCCAACCTGAGAGCAGCTGCCTCACCCGCAAATCTCCTTACAACAAAGATGCTCCAAGGATTATTCTTTGCCTGGAGAAAGCCAAGCAGCCTTGGTCAAGGGCAGTGTTTTGGTTGCTTTTTGTTTTTCTTGCCACAGCACAAACCTTCCGCAGTGCCAGGAATTTACTGAACAGAAAAAGATTTGGGCTATAGCTTCTCAGATCTTGAAAATGGGGCCAGTGGCATTTTAGGCCTTTCTTGGGCTCTTTTTTAAAAATATATTTTATTGACTTTTTACAGAGAGGAAGGGAGAGGGATAGAGAGAAACATCGATGAGAGAGAAACATCGATCAGCTGCCTCCTGCGCACCTCCTACTGGGGATGTGCCTGCAACCAAGGTACATGCCCTTGACCGGAATCGAACCTGGGACCCTTCAGTCCGCAGGCCGACGCTCTAACCACTGAGAAACTGGTTAGGGCCTTTCTTGGGCTCTTATAGAAGTAAGCTGGGCCCCCAAGGCTCAACTACATAACAAGTAACCAGCTGATCCGGAGGCCTGAGAGGGTGTTGAAGAGGAGGGAGGCGAGAGCGGGGTGGAGCAAGAGAAGCAGGCTAGCAGCGGATTACAAAGGCCAGGAACCAGGAATCAGGAAGGAGGGGAACAGAGAGAGTGGTCCCAGCATACCGCGGTGGGAAGAGGATGAGCGGGAGGGACGAGGTGTCTCGGCCAGCAGAGCCCACCTTCTTGCAAATTCCACAGGGCCCACACATGCACATTTCTAGAGAGCAGACACAGGTGCTCAACGTTTGAAGACACTGGTCTAGAAAAGAGACTACAGCAAGACAGTAAGGAGCAAAGATTACAAAAGGTGAAGAGACCAGTGCTGGGGAAGATGCTGAGGGCCATGAAAGATTTGGAAATCGATAGCAATGATGGTTTTCCCAGTGAAAATCATGGTGAGGCCTAAGGCACTCCTTATGTTCAACAGGACCACTGCCTCAACTTCCCCAAGTGGCAGAACTCCAAGGCCAAGAGGCTCTGAAATCTTACTGGGAAATGATGTCTTTGATCAAAATAAACCATCACTCCTTGCCCTATTTAATGCCCTTTTTGCCTTGAATATTTACTTATTTGACACTAATAGCACTGTCCTCTCTTTCTTTTGTTTTCACCTTCCTTTTTGTGTCATTAACAATGTACCCTGTCCTGGCCAGCATGGCTCAGTGGTGGAGCACTGGCCCACACGCCGAGGGGTGGAGGGTTTGGTTCCCGGTCAAGGGCATGTACCGGGGTTGAGGGTTCTTTCATCGGCCATGGTCTGTGAGGCAACTTAACGATGTGTCTCTCTCGCATCCCTGTCACTTCCACTCTCTCTAAAAAAAACCAAGGGGAAAAAATATCCTCAGGTGAGGATTAACAATAACGACAAGAAAACACCATTAAAAAAAATGTCTTTTACCCTGGCAGGCACGGCTCAGTGGTTAGAGCATCGGCCTGTGCACCAAAGGGTCCCAGATTCGATTCCCAGTCAAGGGCACATACCTGAGTTGCAGGTTCGATCCCCAACACAGGTTGGGGTGCGTGCAGGAGGCAACCAATTGATGTATCTCTCACATTGATGTTTCTCTCTGTGTCTCTCCTCTCTCTTTCTTCCCCTCCCACCCTCCTTTCTACACTCTCTCTAAAAAAAAAAAAAATCAATGAAAAAATATCCTCAGGTGAAAATTAACAAAAAATAAATGTCTTTTATAAATACCAAATCAATTTTGCCATTAAAAATGCACATTTGAGCCCTAACCGGTTTGGCTCAGTGGATAGAGTGTAGGCCTGCGGACTGAAGGGTCCCAGGTTCGATTCCGGTCAAGGGCATGTACCTTGGTTGCAGGCACATACCCAGGAGGCAGCTGATCGATGTTTCTCTCTCATCGATGTTTCTAACTCTCTATTCCTCTCCCTTCCTCTCTGTAAAAAATCAATAAAATATATTTTAAAAATGCACATTTAAGTGTTTTTACTCTGTAATGAAATTTAACCCATTGACATTTATTGTAATTTATCAGTGTTTGGTCTTGTTGTTAGCTTACTTATGTTTTTGTGGGTTTTTAAAAAAATATATGTGTATCTTTTTATTGATTTCAGAGAGGAAGGAAGAGGGAGAGGGAGATAGAAACATCAATGATGAGAGAGAATCATTGATCTGCTGCCTCCTGCACACCCCACATGGGCATCGAGCACACAACCCGGGCACATGCCCTGACCAGGAATCAAACCTGTGACTTCCTGACTCATAGGTCGATGCTCAACCACTGAGCCACACCAGCCGGGCAGCTTACTTATGTTTTTAATTCATTGTCTCTTTTGGTTGTTTCTTCTTTTTTTCTCCATTTAATTACTCTTGCTGGGCTGGTCAATTTTCCTTTGTTCCTTTTATTTTCTCCAGTGATTTAGAAGTCCTACGTTCTATTTTTATTTCATGGAGATTACTCTAATTTTAAAGAAAGACATCAGAACCGCTGCTTTCTTAAGAGACCATCAAAGGTTTACACACACTGAGCCAGAGCGGGGACATGGCTATTCCCATTCTGCTATTTCTTCCCCGAGTCCATACCTTGCCTGAGCTGCAGGGCAGCCTGAGAAAGGGGAAAGAGAAAATCATCGCTATGGAGTTCTCAGTCTGGTGTCAGAGTCAGCACTCTGGTAAGGTGGCTCCACAGGTAAGCCACCATTTAGGTAAGTGCCAGGCTTTCACTGTCAAACCCACTAACTGCGTTTCTCCTTTGGGTCTGCCCATTTTCTTGGGGCTCTCCCCCAATGAGCAGCAGGGAGGTTGAAAGTGTTCAGGAGAAAAGAAAGCCACAAAAAGGGGTACGGGTTCAGAGGGAGACGGAACAGAACCCTGCTTTACTCTCCCTGTCCCACAACCTGGTCCAAAAGATACTGAGAAAAAAGAGAATGTGGTTAGCCGAAACACAGAAACAACCAACCGCCTGTCAATGAATGAATGAATGAATGAATGGGTAAACACAAGGAGACCTGTCCATACAGTGGAATACTACTCAATCATGAAAAGAATGCGGTTCTGCCGGGTGCTAGAGCACAGATAAACCTGGGAAACTTTAAGTGAAATAAGCCAGACACAGAAAGACACATGTATGATTCCACTTATATGCGGGGCCTAGAGCAGCCGTGGGCAAACTACGGCCCGCGGGCCGGATCCGGCCCGTTTGAAATGAATAAAACTATTGAAAAAAAAGACCGTACCCTTTTATGTAATGATGTTTACTTTGAATTTATATTAGTTCACACAAACACTCCATCCATGCTTTTGTTCCGGCCCTCCGGTCCAGTTTAAGAACCCATTGTGGCCCTCGAGTCAAAAAGTTTGCCCACCCCTGGCCTAGAGAGTCAAATTTATAGAGACAGAAAGTAAAACAGGGATTACCATGGGCTAGGAAGGGGGAGACTGAAAAATCATTGCTTAATGGTTTCAGAGTTGCTGTTGGGGGTGATGAGAAAATTTTGGAAATAAATAGTGGCAATGGTTGCACAACATTGCAAGTGTGCGTAATGCTACTGGACTGTGCATTTAAGATGGTTAAGATGGCTAATTTTATGTTACAGCTATTTCACCACAATTAAGAATAAAGTGACTGTGGAGAGCTATTCAGAGCGGGCTTGGTTCCTTCTCCACTTAGAGAGAGGGGAGACTCAGAAGGCTCCGTCCTCGACTGTGCTCCTTTCCTGCCCAAATCCCTGCCTGGCTCCCTGTGCTGACTAAGGAAAGGCTGTTTCATGGCCTCATTTCCAAGAAAGGCCCGTGCTCTGTCTCCTCCTCCTCCTCCTCCTCCTCCTCCTCCTCCTCCTCCTTCTTCTTCCTCTTCCTTCTTCTTGCACCAAACTGGCTTTGGCCTCCCCAGCCCAGGCCCATCAGAGCTGTTACCTCTCAGCTTCCCTCACGTGGACCCTCTCTGACTGTTCAAATCTCATATGAAGTAAGTGCCTGTCCCCGAGCCACCTGGCAGGTCCCTAGCCCCTTCCTGTTTCTGTTTTCTGTCCTGGTTATAGCTCACGGCTGCTGCCCTGTCCTTTCTACTAAGAGGAGCTCATTGAAACAACTGCACTGTCTTATTCCTCTTTATGGCTCTGGTTTCTTGTTCGAGGTCATTCACCGTGTCTATTAAACAAAGGTTGCACAATAGTATTACTGTCAATAGTAGTAGAGGTCATTGAAACTTCCTCTGTGCTCCTAATATGCCTGGCACTGTACTCAACACTGAGCTTGCTTTGTGTCATTAACTCTTAAAATAACTCTATGGAGTAGGTGTGTTTATATGACTCTCAAATAACTGAGGGGCGGGGGAGCACAGAGAGGTGAAGCAGTTTGCCCAAAGTCACCCAGCTGGTAGCTGGTGGAAACGGTCCTGTCAGCCTGACTCCAGGGTCTTTGGTTTAGGTGGGTGGGTTGGAATCCTGGCTGAGGACAGTAATGCTCTACACTGCCCCCGGAAAAAAGCAGGAGGGCCAATATTTTGGCAATGCCAGGACCCCTGGGCAGAGGGCTACCGACCCTCTGGGTGCCCTGGGAAAGTCGCGGACCCCACTTACATGTCAAGGGAAGGAGGAGTCCTGCCCCTCCTCCCGGACCCTCCAGGACCTAAGGAAAACTCTGGGACAGGAGCAGAAGGCGGAGGAGGGAGGCAGAGGTTAATGGAAGCCAGTAAGAGCCTCCATCACGCGGGCTTAAACAATGGAGCCGTGCACCACTTCACACAGTGCTGGGAGAACCATTAAAACCATTAGTGGGACATTAGCGCTGCTCCAAGCATGGGGGAGAGAGGGGAGGCGGAGGAAGGTGCTGACGGCCCTCCCACTCTGGGTGCCCTGGGAAAGTCGCTGCACCTCTGGGGTCTCAGCCTCCACTTCTATAAAATGAAAGCGTGTGTCCGGGAAGGCACAGACGATTTGTCTCTCTCCTTCCGGGTCTGGATCTGATTTCTACCGCGGGTCCAAACACTGGGATCTCAGGAACAATCAGAATAAAGTCACCCATAATGTGGATATCAAATTGCAGATGTGCCTCTGCAGATAACTGAGCCTTCAGGAGGTAAGGAAGACCACCTCACCCCAACCCTGGCCCCTGTCAGATTCCTCTTCACGTATTTCCTTAGGCACCATCTATTTAGGGTGGTCCCCGTTCCGGGCAAACAAAGCCTGCCCTGCTAGCATCGCTGCCACGGACATTTTGCCTCCACCAGCGCCTGGGGCAATACTCGATCCTAAAGAGCGCATCCTCCTCCAGGAGGTGGGGAGAGGAGCAGGGCTTGGGGCCCAGGCAGGTGCACAGGTTCAGGGATGGGAAAGATCTGAGTTTCCATTCACATTAGTGGTTGTGTGACCTTGAGCAAGTGCTGACCCTTTTGGAGCCTCAGCCAAGGCGTCTGTAAGACGAGGATAATAACATGACCCTGAAGAATGGTGAGGGTGAAGGGCAAAGTGTGGACAGTACTGCACACAGAACAGGTGCCCCACTAATGACCCACCTGCTTGGAACAGCACCCACCCTGCTGGCTCCCTTGTTTCTGGTCTGTTCCTCTCCTAAGCTCTTTCTTTTGTTTCTCCTTGCCTCTCTCATTGGACTGTGAGAGCAGGCAAGGCAGAGACAGGGCTCTATTCACCACTGTCTCCGTGGCACCTGGCTCAGGTGCGCAGTGGATGGATAGATGGGTAGATGGGTGGATATGGGTGAAGAAGTGAGGGAATGACAGGAAAACTATATAACCAGCTCATTTGACAAGTGGAAACATCAAGGCCCGAAGGTCAAAGAGACTTCAAATAACATGGGAAATAAGCACCAGAGAAACATAGCAGATTGTAAAAGGGGGCCTAAAGGATAACCCCTTTCTGTTCAACAGCCTGGAAGGGTGGACACCAAACGATGCAGTGATCTGAGTGGTGGGATGATGGTGATTTTTATCACCGTGCTTTTGCTTTTCTGGCTACTGATTCTTCTACTAAGGTATTACCTGTGTATTACTTGTGTAATTAATGTTTTTGAGAGTGTGAAAGGAACCCAAATGGGATAGAAAACAAAAGCAGTGGCAGCGTGCGGAAGAGGCCCAGCACTCCGAAAGGGCTTTGCGAGATCAGCTGCTGGGAGGGCGCTTGCTGGTGGGCCCGCCCTGTGAGTGCTGCCTGCATCCCTCCCTGGGCCCTCCTCTTATCAGAGAATGCGCAGAGTAAGTCCACATGCACAGAACCCTTCCTATCCTGCCCCCTATAAGAAATGCATTCATCATCAGTACAATTGAAAGTGAATTTCAGTTTTATATCTTTATGAGAGTTTCACCAGTAAGAATAAAAATGAAAAAAAAAAAAAGAGAGATTTTTCTCAGGCTACACTCTCTTATTTTCAGCTCAGTGTGGCCACTTCAATGACAGCTCCTGGGGTCTGGTCTGTGTCTTAGGACGGAAGTCCTGCGAGGGTGGAGGCTGACCCCTAAATGCCTTGCACACTGAGGGCACCATAAATTTCTGCCGCATTGAATCAGAACTCAAGAGGAACATGTTTCCTTTGTGTGAATATTGCTATGCTGGGTTTTCACTTTACCTGACACCCTCGTGGAGAAGGACCCATCTCCCAGCACATTAATCTGACACGACTGGAGCACAAGCAATGCGATTCTGTCCGTTTCACAAGGAAACCCCGCCACCTGTCCTTGTCTGCCCACAGCAAAGTGAGGGAAATGTTCTACTTGCCTTACGGTTTGTCCCTTGGATGGGAAAGATGAATTATTGGGATTTTCTTCACCAGCGTTTTCAGATGTAGAGCTGTGCTCGGCATTAATAAAATACCATTTGTCCTGGCTCCCAGTGAGTTTAGATTTGGTTTATTTTCCATGTAGCCTGCGTGATTGATTTGCAAACACTCCAGGTGTCCTCTGCGTGTCCTGGTCAGAGTGATGGGCAAGGAATGAAACTACTTTTGGAGCCTGGTCTTGAGAAGCGAGATCTGATAGAGCAGAGCCAGTCCCCTGGCTGAGTCCGAATAGGGGCCTATCCACCCACCCCCGGGGGAGGCCTGTTCTGGCTCTGCTATAGGAAAGAAGCTATCAGTTCAAATACGTGTATTTTTACAAGCTGAAAAACCCAAGACTTTTGGGTCCTTGGCCCTTCCTTGCTGCTGTAGATAAATAATCTGGTGAGCATGTGATTTTTTGTTTTGCTATGTGCCTGGCTATAAAAGAGGGGTAACGGTGCTGCCGGAGAGGCTGAGGCCTTGAGCGCTCATTGCTGTGCACGGAGTGCTGGAGACTGACAGATGAAAGGCCCTAGGCACGAGGCAGGACACGGCTTCTCTGCCAGGTGTGCAGGGAGGGTCTGCCCCTTTGATCTCCGGCAGCACACAGGAGAAATAACTACTTTCAGAGAGCCCCCATCTGGGAAGCTAAGAATGAAGGCGAGGAAGACACAGTCAACGCCACTGTAAGGAGGGGCCACCGCAGCCTCAGCCTCAGCCCAGCTGGGTTCTCAGAGCACCCTGCGAAAATGCCTTCCCACAATCCTCCCTTCCTTTGGGAGTAGCCAGACCTCACCGGGACAATTTATCCATCTCACGTCGGAACTTCAGCTTGTTCACAGATATCCACCAAGTGCCTCACACTGTGCTGCTCTCTCCTTTGTTTAGCAGTAGAACTCCTCACAGTTTCTGCACCAGCCTCACCAGCCCTCGGGTTCTCGCTGGTGCTATCTTCCCACGAGCCACAGGGCCCTTGCACAAGCTGAGGCCTGGCGCTCTGTTCCCTTCAGGTCCTGGTCTCAGCTCAAACGTCACTTTCTGAGGCAAACCTTCCCTGACCCGGCCCCGCCCCCCCACCCCCCACACACATCTAAGTACTCAGAGCACCATGTGGCCCACTGCAGGACACTTGTTACAGCTGCACCGTGATGGCTGATTAATCTCTCCCTCGACTATTTATGGCTACCTGCTATGAGCTGGGTGTTTGTGTGTGATTTTATCATTAGTGTCTGTCTCCCCCTAGATCAGGAGAACTAGGAATGGTGCTGCCTTTGCTCATCCCCAGGTCACAGAGTAGGGCTCTATAAATATTTGTTGAAGGCCCAAATCCTTGCTAATATATCTAGCCAACAGTCTTAATCCCCCCCAGACGGTAAGACTTTGTATAACCAGATGAAATATAACAGGATCCGTTAATGAGGGATCGCAGGTGGGCTATGCTGACGACTACTGGTCCTGGCGGTGGCCACAGCGTGACAGGGCCACAGGCCGGTTCCAGCGCCACGGCAAAGTTCTTTCTGTGAGTGTGAGACCCCAACGCCACTTTCCCCATTGACGTTATCTTTGATTGCTGGACATTTCTTAGGGATGCAACCATCACAGAACAGACACTCTCGGGAAAGAAAACACTGGAGACACAGAGACACAAACAGCTCTACCACCCAGAGCGAAGCGTACTTCACTCAACCTTTAGGGGCTGATCATGGCTGGCATGCCCTCCCTCCTCCTTAGGGGAGCGCAGACTTGGTATGTTCAAGCCAACCAGCTCAAATCCTCAGACTGGGTGCCACAGGCCCAGACGTTACCAGGACACATCCTGCTACGTCACCTTGGACCTATCACCCCCTCGCCCCCTTCGCTCCCGTGACAGCGCGTGCTCAGGTTGTCAAGGAGACCAGCAGTAAGTGAGACAGCATGCACCCAGGGCTGGAAGTCAGACTTTCCTTGAAAGAACCCATTCCCCTGGTCAGGCCACAAAGACAGGGAGAGTTCAGATGTCACAACAGACGAGAACCCTTGAAGCTGGAGGGGAGATTATGGCCCTGGTTTTAGGCGGCGATGGAGGGCGGGGGTGGCGCTCACTTGTCCCCCTTTGAGAGGTACTTGCTTTGCGAAGGGCTAGAAGGTGTACTGTGTGGGGAGGGAGGCAAGAGTGGTTTTCTTTTAATAGCCTGTTTCCACGGTGCCTGACAGCCCTTGGCAATCCGCAGCTGGGGAGTCTTGGACAGCCAGGGGCCTTATCTTACTCGGGCCACCCGCCAGGGCCCATCCTCCTGGCCTGTCTGGGCCCCAAGAGTGACAGAGGCCACAGGCTGGCAGGCAGGGCCCCTCCTCCCTCGTGTCCCCGGGGAGAGGAGTAGCAGACAAAGGGCAGAGCAGAGACAGAACCACCCAAGAGCCAAGGTCTGCAGCTCGCGCCTCCCCCTCCCTGCCCTGCCCTCGGGGCAAGTTTTGTGAAGCGTGAGCTCCCTGGGTTTCACTGAAGACCCAGCAGGGCTGTCTGCCCAGCAGACCCTTTAACTAGGAACACATTCTTTCCCTCCCCTCTCAGCCTGACGGCACAGCCCAGATAACCAGATAAGGGCCTCTTTGATTTCCAGTGTGTTTACACAGGCTGTGGCCCCACATCTTGGGAAGGATCAGCCACATCCAGGCAAGTCAGGACGCTTCCAGGTGGGGTGAGGGGAGACGGGAGACTTACCTGCTCCTGGGAATTCATCACCCGCAACTTCATCTGCTTCAGGTATGTGGAGGTGAGGGGCATGTTGTAATCAATAATCCCAGAGACCAGAGGAGAGGGAGGCTCGTTTTCTGGCAGAAAGAACAAAAGGAACTCCTTTCAGTCTGTGCTGTGGGCCACGGGGGCAGCACACCCTGTCACCCACATGGAGAACTCAACACAGCCTGTGAGAAGGAAAGAACGGGCTAGAGGCCACACATGGGCAGCTGGCCCACCATGACTGGCCCGTAGATGTGGACTGCATGCCACTGAAAATATTTTTCAATTAGGTGCCAGTGTTTCATAAGAGAGTTCACATTTAAATACTCAGGGATATTTGGTTTTGAAAAACGGAAGGTCTGGACACACCGGGAGCGTATTCCCACACCAACCACTGCAGCTGTGCGGCAGCCGCTGCTTTTAGAGGGTGTGAGCTCTCCATTTTGCCACAGTCCCCACCACTCCCTATTGTTTTGTTCACTTTCACTCAGTTATGATACTGGCCAGGCCCTTGAAGGCATTTATGTTTCCAACCTCGAGCTAAGCCAGCTCTCTTTGTGGTGCACACATGCCACCCCCCGCCCCAACCCATCTACCCCCACCGCATCCCCCAAAAGCACTGTCAGGTACCATATGGCTCACAGCTCTGGGCCTCCACCCCCAAAATTCTGGTTCCTCCTTTATCACATGGAACATTGTTCCTCCCATTTATTGCTTTGTTGTCCTAAAGATCAAAGTAATGTGTGTTCTTTTTGTAGAGCATTTGCAAAGTGTGGAAAGATGTAAAGAAAAAATAAAAAAAAAAAAACATAATTGCACGAGCAGCTTGGCATATGCTTCTGTTTATTCCCCCCCCCCCCCTGTGATTTCTCTTCTTTATGTCCTTGATATCAGAATGCACACAGAAAATTGTAGTTTGCTTAAAAAAAATTTTTTTTTGTTTAACATTTTGTCATAAGCATTTCCTTCACGATCAAAAATCTTGTTTTGGCCCTGTTGAGTTTGGCACAGTGGACAGAGCGTCAGCTGCCGACCAATGGGTTTGATTCCAGTCAAGGGCACATACCTTGGTTGCAGGCTCCTCCCCAGCCCAGGCCCTGGTTGGGGTGTGTGCAGGAGGCAACCAATTGATGTGTTTCTCTCACATCGATGATTCTCTCTGTCTTTCCCTCTCTCTTCCACTCTCCCTAAAAATCAATGGAAAAATATCCTTGGGTGAGGATTAACAAAAATAAATAAAAATCTTGTTTTGCTTTACAAATGTAATTTTTATAGCTGTGTGCTATTTTACCACAGTTTCCTTAAGTTATTCCCTTATGAATGACTATTTATGTTGTATCCTATTGTTGGTGATTATAAACAACACTGCAAGAAACATATTTGTGTGTGGGTATTGTTCCAAATTTCTGATCATTTTCTTTTTAAAACAAATCTCAAGAAATGGATTGAGATGGGTTGAAGGGCAGGAATATTCGGTAACTCTTAAAATCTCTGGCTGAGCTGCCTTCTTCAAAGGCTGCTGCCACGGACAATCCAGCCACTGGACAATGCGCAGCTCTGCATCGCAGGTGGCCCTGTGGGTGGCACACAGGGCAGATGAAAACGGCACAGGAATAAGTCAAGGAAGACAGGCAGCATGGTTAAAAGAGAGCCTGTCACTTCTCCCCTGTCCCAGTCCCGCGTTGGATGTCTTTTTCTGTGACCAAGCTTGAAGTCCTGGAGCCACCTGCTGGGACCCATCTCACTTAGTCATTTAGTCACTTGACCCTGCTTTCGCCCTCTCCCTGGGGAAACAGTTTTGGTTGCCTGTTCTCTGGCCTCCAGCTCCTGCCTCGAGGACTCCAGGCCAAAGTCTCCCTGGTGCCTACTTCTGCTCATGAGCTGGGACTTGAGTGTACAAACGACACCGGGACTAGCGGAAGCCTGCCCTCCACCATCACCACCGAGAGACGGGCTGGAGAAGAAGCAAGTGATGGGCCGGGTGGCGGAAAGCAGAGGCTATCCAAGGTGATTAGCCAAACCTGCTGCTCCCGCGCCGGAGCCCAGCCAGAAACCCCTGCGAGCTGAGAACACTAGGCTGAGTGAAAGAAGCCGGACACTAAAGGACAACTACTGTGTGACTCCACTTCCATGGACTGTCTACCATGGACAGTCACAGAGAAAGTGGGACTGAGGTTACGAGGGATGGGGGCGGGGATGGGAAGTTATTGCTTCATGGGGACACAGTTTGTTTGGGGTGATGAAAAGGTTTTGGAAATAGATAGTGGTGGTAGTGGCTCAATCACGTGAAAAGAACCAATGCCACTAAATTGCACACTTAAAATCATTAAAATGGCTAGTTTTACATGATAAATATTTTACCAGAATAAGGAAAGCCAGGCCCCTGCAAATAAGGGGGAGGGACACCTAAGGGGAGAAGGGAGGCTCCTAGCTGGCCAGGATAGAAAGGCCTGCAGAAAATGGGGTCCATGCAGCCGGGGCCTGGAGACTAGGGGTGCTATTTTGAGGCAGTGGACATCTGGTGAACACACAGCCTAAATAACATTTCTTATCAAATTTTATAAGAGGGCTTTGTTTAGCTTTTTGTTGTCACACACATAATTTTGTGTGTGTGTGTGTGTGTGTGTGTGTTTTGTTAATCCTCCCCTGAGGATATTCTTCCATTGATCTTTTAGAGAGAGTGGAAGAGAGAGGAAAAGACTGAGAGAAACGTCAATGTGAAAGAAACACATGGACACGCCCGACCAGGGCCCAGGCCAGGGAGGAGCCTGCAACCAAGATACCTGCCCTTGACCGGAATCGAACCCGGGACCCTTTGGTCTGCAGGACAATGCCCTACCCATGGAGCAAACTGGCTAGGGTCAGTTTTTGTGTTCTTTGATGAAGATTTTTGTTCTTGAGGAAGAGGTAAATGTCACTAACAGAGAATGTCTCAGAAACTTGAATGGATCAAACTTTTTTTTCAGAGAATTCCTCTTGGTTTGGTGGCAGAAGGGCTCTCTGACACAGATGCACATGACCCTTTGGCACAGACACCAGCGCGGTGGGGAATGGAAGTGTGCTCCAGTGTCCTTGCAGCCTCTTCTCCTCGCTGTCCCACCGTCAACCCAGACGACCTGGCCCCCCAAATTCGACAGGGGGTGGATGCAGTATGTGAGGCAGACAGCCCAGCGACGACACTGAGATGGTGTCACTCAAAAAAGCCATGGCTCCCGTTGTCAGATCATGGGTCTCAGAAGGGAGAATTCTGCCTTTTCCATTTCATTTCCCCAAAGACGGGGTTTCTGGTGAAAAGCTGTTAGACAACACGGTATGTGAGAAGGGTCCCGGGTCAGAGCCACAAATGTAGGCTGCACCCAGTGTCACGGTGATTCAGTGTTTGGTCATCCTGAAATGCCACAGCTGCTTATGAGAAAGTCTCTTTAATGAAGTCAGGTACAGCTTGGTTAAAACAAAAACTGCGATAGCTGGGATGGCACTGTGGGAGGCTGGAGAAGGGGTCTTCCTTGGCCTGCTCCCTCCCAGCATGTCCACAGATCAGAAACTGCTTCTGGTGCCCAGAGCCAAGCCTGGAGGGCACACAGAGAAGGGGTGGGAGCCCTGTCTGGGAAAGCGGGGACATCCTGAAGCACACACACCCCTCAGAGGTCAGTATGCAGTGAAATGCTCACGTCGGCAGTTCCAGAAGTGAGACTTCTGTGGGGGAGGCAGGACCTTGGCGGGCAGGGGACATTCCAGGTGAGGGAATGCGCCAGGGAGCTGGTTGTGGGAGGTCAGAACTCAGCCACAGCACAGAACAGTGGGGAGCCCCACGGCTCTGGAGGTGATAAACGCCCCCACAGAGAGGATCAGCTTAGTGGGAAAGAGATAAGGAGCAGGGGCCAGTGGGAGCTCTGTGGAGGGGTCAGGCACTCACAGGCGAGGTAAATGCCAGGATGGGGGACGAGCTGAGACAGACCCGTGAAGGCGGACAAGCGGCTCCCTGGGCTCTGCTGAGACAGGACAGGCCCCTGCTGTGATCAACACATACAGTGGCCATGCTCCAGCCACCACAAATAATCCGATACCACTGGTGAGTTAGGAGCTCGCAAGGGTCACGGAGCCGAAATAATCAGGCAGGCTGCTGGGGAGAGAGGCAGAGGAACCACCCAAAGAAACGTTTCAACACAACACCTCCTTGCCAAGGGAAATGGAAACCAGCCCAAGCGCAAGACCTAGTTTTACAGGCCTTGAAAACCATCAGCGATGCAGAGGTTTTACCGAGGCCAAGCCACACAGGCCGAGCTGAGCTCTGACCTCCACAGCTGGGCGCCAATGGCATTCATTAATCGGCGCAAATTTCCCCTGAAGGTGAAATGCAAGGTGGCAGTTCTCATGAGCGTCATGTAAGGAATGGTTCTGGGAGTCGGCGGCAGGAGCTGTCCCAGGCAGGGCGGGGTGTTGAGGGACATGTGTGATGAAGGCCTGGCACACAGGAGCCCTGAGACCAGCCAGCCTGTCATGGGTCTCAGATATGGAAAGAGAGATCGAAGCCTGAGGCCAACTCAGAAGGCGACGAAAAAAAACTCTTCAGGAGGAAGTCAATCAGTGGACCAGCAAGTCTTCAAGGAGCACTGATGTGTGCGCATTCAGGGTGGGGAAGGTGGGGGAACCCTGGAGGTACAGTCCCTGCACTCAGCAGGGCGGGACTGATGGCCAGTCCATCAAAGCTCAGAGGAGAAGGCACTCGAGGCAGCTCTGTGGGGAGAGGGTCTGGACAGGACTTGCGTGCACGCGGCTGACAGCTACTGAGCACGCGCGAGGCGCTCCGCACAGACCCTTCTGCCTGATGCTCCCAAGAACTCCCTGTGGTGGGGACTAGCATCAATACCCCCTTTCGCAGAAGAGTCCGCAGCACGTGGAGAGCCAGGCACTCTCCCTGCCACCCAGCAAGTGAGGACGAGCGCCGGAGGACAGGTCGGCACGGAGCCTCTGACAGGCGAAGAGCGGGCTGGCAGAGGGGCATCTGGAGGAGCCGGGCCCGAGGGGGTGGAAACCACACAGAGGAGTCTGGGCCTGGCTGCCAAGCAGCCTCCTTCTGAGTGGACGGCTCTGCTGAGGAGGAAGGAACCTTTCCATAGGTAACTGGCACTGCCCAGCGCGAACTCCTAGTTTGCAGCCGTACAAACAATGCTTGGTCCCATCGGGAAACAGCAGCGTGCCTCCAGAGACCAGCTCCCACTTTCTGTCTCCCCTCCGCCCGGACTTGCTCAGGAGCTGGTGGGGAGAGCGTGGAGCGGGAGGCCCTGGGATTTCCCACCCTGGGACTTCCTGATCTTCAGCAGGCTCCTTTGTCGGTGCTTCTGGTGCTGGGGGAGGACCTGGGCTGTCCAGGCCCCCACACTCGGCCGGGACAAACTGCTGAGCAGGGAAGGCTGCCTGGCTTCCTTTCTTTCTTTTTAACCCTCGGCCAGGAAGCGAGGCGTTCTCCCAGCAGCCCCTCAAGAACTCTCCATCCTGTTCCCTGTCCCCCTCCTGCCCCACCTTCCTGGGACAGGAACACAGGGCTGGCCTCTGTGGCCAGATGCAGGCTCTGATTTCCCTGTGGGCGGGTGGGAGATGGGGGAGGCAGGGCTGGCCTGGCAGGGGTGCCTGTGAAAGAGGTAGGTGCAGCTGAGTGCACCCAGAGAGGCCAGCGTGGCGGGCAGAGATAGGATCCCCAGGCTCTCAGCTGGGGCAGGAGAAAGGAGAACCTGCCAGCTGGCCAGGGTGGTCCAGGCGGCTAATGCCTCTGGCCATTAAGCAGACAGGGAAGCTTTTCAGAGTCTAAGACTCCCCTCTGGCAGCTGCCAGGAACAAACCCTCCCTTCCCTTTGCCCAGCGTCCAGGTTGTGGACCCAGGGTGCTCCCCTGGGTGGGTGACTGACTGTGTGTCTCCCTGTGGGACCACCCGGACACTGGCAGCCTTGTGTCTGGGTTCCATGTGTAACAACATGGGGTCCAGGCTGATGTTCCCACTGCACCAGGCGCCCTACAGAACACGGTTGTTTAATTCAACTGAGGCCTTACAATAGCCCCAGGAGGGAAGTGCTGATGAGGAGACAAATTCTCTTGCCTTCTGGGGACCTTGGACTAGTGATGTCACCATGACACCTCTCCATGTCTCCTTTCTTCATCTGTGAACCGGGACAGATACCTCCCAGGCTCCTAGGAGCTGTGATGAGCAGGTGAGGTTCAGAGAGGTCCTCTAACCGGCTGAGGGACACACAGCAGGAAACAGTTCCCGGCTGCACTCCTCACCCTGCCTGGGCCTGGGTCCCAGGGGTGACCACTCATCCACCTGTGCCCTCTGGTTCCGTCCTAATTGTTTCCACAGCAACTGAGTATTAAGATACAAAATCTGTTTGCCTGGGGAACAGAGGCAAGGCCAAGCTCACGCCCTTCCATGGGAGCCCAGTCTCCTGCTTCCCCAGTGTCTCCTGTTCTCCCTGACGGGAAAGCTCCGCTCCTGGGCACAGAGAAGTGGCATTCCACCCAAGGACAGGCCAGGGTGAGCCAGGCACAGCCTCCCTCTGTCTCCCTCGGTCCTGCCTGGAGCAGGCCCTTGGAAAGAGAGGCCCCAGCCCAGAGCCCACAGAGCTGGTTTATATTCTAGGCGGCTCCTTCCGGCTGTGTGCGCTCTCCCTCCCCACCTCCCTCCCTTCCTTCTCCCCCTCCTTCTACCCTGGGGTGGAGGCATGGTGATGGCAGCTACGAAAAAACAGGCTGCTGCTGTGCTAGCATCGCCCTCCCAGCCACGCGGGAGCCCACAGATGAGGAGTGGAACTGCAGCCCTGGAGACCTCGCAGCCTTCCCTGAGGACTGGGGGAGGTGAGGACGTTCTCCACACCAGCAGAGAGCAAGGGAGCAGCAGAGATGGAGCCTGCAGATACCCGAGCAGCCCACAAGGCCCCTCTTGGCCTTGCCTCTGTTCCCCCAGGCGAACAGATTCTGTATCTGACTACCCCAGTTGCTATGGAAACGACTAGGACAGAACAGGAGAGGACAGGTGGATGGGTGGGCACCCCTGGGACCCAGGCCCGGGCAGGGTGGGGAGCGCAGCAGGAAAAGCCCTTCTAGTACCATCTGCAGGTACCAACTGCTGTCTGGGCCCGAGGCTACAGGCCAGGCCGCATGGCACAGGGGCCTCACCCTGGCATCCGGGGTGATCACAACAACGGTAACAGCTGCAGGTCACCCCTCCTGGGCATGGTAGCCCTGCGCCAGGAACAGCAATTAACTCTCAAGCCTCATCAGCCCCGGAGGGGACTACCATTATTAACCCATTTTACACATGAGGAAACTGAGACTCAGAGAGATGAAGTCACTTGTTCAGGACACACATCTGTTGAGCTGCAGAGCTGAGATTTTAACTCATCCGGTGTGGCCTGGAGGCCCTGCTCTTAAACCAGGACCCAGCATTTATGAGGGATTAACTAGATGTGTTCCTGTCCCTCAAGCTGTAGCAGCTCTCCGAGGTACCTGACGAAGCAGCGCTGGCCTGTCGGCCCCACGGGCAGAACAGCCTCTGCACCTGATGAGGTGGCCGGTGTCAGAAGTTGTCCCTGACGTTCACGTGCCTCAGGGACAACCAAAAGGAGGGAAACTCTACTCCTGCGCTCCAGTTCCTCTGTGGTCACCGGTTTGGGCTTCATTGTTGGGGTTCCCTTTCCAGACTTGTAGGATGGCACCTGAGTAAGCTGCTCACCCTTCATTCTGAGTCTATTCCCATCCTCAGGCAAAACACCCATGGACTGCAGCAACCTGTGCAGGCCTGATGCCCAGGAGCAGCCTAGAAGCCCTGATGCATCCCCCACGTGGGCACCATTTCTCACGGCAAGTTACACCACATCCGTCACATGCACTGGCCCATCTCACTGTGTGTGCCTAAGCCGCCCGTGAACAGATGGCCCTGGGACTTCCTGGAGGCCTCCGGGATGCTGGGGTTCGGCGTGTGGGGGACTAATGCGGGGGTCTCTGCTGCCTCTCACTGTGTCGGCAGAGCGGGACAGCATGGATGTCGGTCCAAGGGACCAACAGGGCTGGTCACAAGGGCTCTGGGCATTTTAAATTCTAACCAATCCCCCTAGATTTCCGATTTGTGCACAAGGAGAGACAGACACTTAGAGTAGACCTACTGCTGGCAGTTGGGTGGCTACAGGATAGACCTGTGCTCCTGCCCTCTGAGGGCTTACAGTTGGGTCAGCAAGACCAAACCCAGGGGACGCTGCTGGGGGAGAGACCTGGGTGGAAGAATTACAGAGCTCGGGGAACGGGGCAGGCGAGGGGGCATCTCCATCCAGAGCCTCCTGGGAGAATTGTGGCCCGCGCCCCGAGGTGCAGTAGGGATGGACTATTTGTTTTTCAGTGAAACTTGCCTTAAAAAAAAACCCGAAAAACAGCCCTGCCCAGTTTGGCTCAGTGGACAGAGCATCAGCCCACGGACTGAAGGGTCCTGGGTTCGATTCCGGTCAAGGACATGTACCTCAGTTGCAGGCTCTATCGGGAGGCAACCAATTGATGTGTCTCTCTCACATCAATGTTTCTTTCTCTCTGTCTCTCCCCCCTCTCCCTTCCACTCTCTAAAAATCAATGGGAAAATATCCTCGGGTGAGGATTAACAAAACAAACAAACAAATAAAAAACAAGGCTCTCTGGGCAGCCCCAGCCCCATGGACTCACACCAGCCTCTGGGAATTGTGACAACGGCTGGACGTGCACTTTTCTGTCTGTGCTGGCCCTGCTGGTGGGAGAGCCTCTCCCTGCACAGCCCCCGCACCTGCCAGCCTCCAGCGCGCCCACCTCCTCCCCTACCTTTGGGCTCCAGGCCGTTGGAATTAAAGTGCATCCTCTTCTGACACTCTGTGCAGCTCATCAGGAACCGGGTCACAGCCTCTCGTGGAAGGAAGGCGTACGTCTCCGCAATCTGGGGGAGAGAGGAGGTTCGCTTGTTATATGGATCCGCTTCGTCACCCCGTCAACCAGGGCTGTGCTTGCACTTGGTGGCAGGCCCTTGGCCCTTGCCAGGAAGGGCAGGGATTTGAGGAGCAAGGGGCAGATGTCCTCGATTCTCAGTCATGGAAATGAGTCAGTACCTTTGCAGAAAATTTGTTTTAAAAATTTGAATAAAATTAAAAAAGCAAAGCATTTAAACATTACCTAGTCTTTAACCTATATTCTAGTAATATTCCTCTCCGAACATTTTATTACCGTTACTGAAAAATGAGCTTATGAGCATCACTCTAGGGTAGGGTGAAACAATTTCCCCTCCCACAGATGGATAAACTGAGACCCGTTTATAAATCTACAGGCTCTGGGCCAAGGGTCTCCAAGCTATTTTCTGCGAAAACTCACAGATCAAGAACCTTTCTAGGGAGAGCTGTGAAAGGCTGATGCCAAGGGATCAGATTTTTCAAACAGGACAGACTCTTAGGACCCCCATGTTCCAAGTTAGGTCATGAGGCCCAGAGAGGTGAACCTATTGTCCCAAGGTCACACAGCTCTCTGGAGGCAGTGCCAGACTGAAGCCCATGTTTCAGGTCACAGCACCCCATACCTGCCTCCAGACGGCCTCCCCTAGCTAGGGAGAAGAGAAGGGGGGCATGGGAGAGAACACAAGAGAGAAGTTGGGTGGGGGCGTGGGGAAGGTGGGCTGCTTGGCCCACCCCTCTCCTCTTGCTCTGGGTTTTGGGAAACCCGCTGGCCCTGGTTTGGCTGCCTGAGGGGTCCAGAAGGACCTCTGAGGCCCAGGTTCCCTGGCTGAGGCCCATAGCTGCCCAGTTGCTGGTTTTCACCCATTTCCCAGAGCCCAGGCCCTCCCACTCTTCTCCACTAAGGGGCAGCATCGCCCCAGCATTCCACAGTCCTCGCTGCAACCCAGCTGGGAAAGTTGGCCCAGCTGCTCCTTAGGGATGCACAAACGCCCCGCTCAATCTCTGTGTGGCCAGGGGCTGGGTAGTGTAGGGTGGAGTGGGTGGATGAGGTGGGAGGTGGGGATGTAGGAAGTCCAGGGCACCCCAAGCTGCAGCCAGGCCCTGAGAGGACCAGCTCCGTGGTGCTCCCAGCTCAGCCAGCCTGTGGAGCACCAGGGACCACTCCTGCCAGGCAGCTGGCTGCAAAAGCAGAGTTAATTTTGGTGACACAATTGTTATTTCTCAGCTGATTTGATGCTCTGCGGAGCAGGCAGGCTTCTTGATGAGTTATCTCCCTTCCAAATTCCCTGTCTTGATTGCCTTTCTTTGGAGGTCAGGGACAAGGGCAAAACCCTGGTCTCCGATTGGAGCTGGTGAGTGGGAAGGTGGTGGTCAGCCATGCACCAGTCCTTCTTAGATGTCAGGGCTGAGAGATGGGAGCTTCCCTGCCACCCACATGCACATCTTCCTCCCGGCCCAAAGCTGCCTGGAAGTCTTAGGGGAAGGACATCCCTGTCTGGATGCAGGTTGGGAGGGATGGGCCTTGCGGAAGGGCCAGTGGCTGTAGGAGTACAGCAGAGGGCTATGGCTAACTTGGGCCAACCAGATGACCTTGTAGGTGCCCCGAGGCACAGATTCCTGGGAAAATGAGGGAGGTTCACACCATAGGGACAGCCCTACTTCTCCACACGGAGCTCACTGCCACTGAAACCATTTTTATACGGCTAGAGAGGGCCTTCCTGGCCTGGCTGTTCTGCTGAGGGCTGTCCATTGGCCCGCTGAGAGAACAGGAATGGTTCCCAGAGAGGGCTCTGACACAGGCCAGAATGGTGGCCCCAGCTCTTCTGGCCTTGCAGACCCAGCAGTATGCAAAGGCTGGCTGGAGCGCCACATGCAGGGGGAGTGCGAGTGCACCCCCCTTTGACCCTGTGTTCCAGAGGGGGAAGAAGGGGTTGGCTGGAGGCAGATAGGGGAGAGGTCCTTCGAGCTGCCTGAAGACCAGGGAGGAAGCCCTGTCTTGCGTGGCTAGAATGTCTGTGGCCTTGCTAAGAGCTCCCTGGGGAGTCAGCCCAGCTCTGCACTGCTGTAGGGATCCGCGTGGAGGATGCTTCCCCCGGTGGGGCCTGCGACCTTTTGTGGGCACCTTTTGGTGCACCCTCCTGGCTTGTGCACAGGAGAAATGGAACCTCCATTTCTGTTCGATGCACGGACGTCCAAGGCCACAGGATCCCAGGTTGAGTTAAAATGAGAAGGACAATCCCAGCGGATGCTCCAGTCAGTAGGATGGTGGTTTTCAGAAATAGACTCTTATGCTGAAGTCCAAAACATGAAACAGATAAAGACAGAGCTGCTGTGTTTAAGGAGGGGAAGCTCCAGGACCCCCGTCTCCACTTAGCTTCCCTCAGCTGCCTTGGGGGCCTGCTGCCTTGCTCTCCTTGGGGCCTTCTGCCCGGACCCTGGCACTTACACGTGAATTTGCCTCTTACCTTCTTCCTAGTGATAAAAACCAAGAGAGATTTTGCTGGCAGGAAGAGCAGAAGCTATTTACAGAGTCGCTGACTTGTAAGGCTCCATTTCGCTCCCCAACTCGGAGGCCGGAGGCCGACCAAGACAGATGAGGCCAATTGGGGGGATTTGCACCACTTTACAAGATCCTCCTTCTGCCCCGTGGGTGGATTAGCACGTGGTGGACCTGGAGTAGCTACTGACCACATCTGGCCCCAACTCCAAAGTAGTCTGGGCATCCAGATCCGGATTCTGGAACCTGATCTTGCCTACCAGCACCCTGGGGCGAGGGAGGAAGCAAACGGGCTCAGTCTGACCCAGATGGGTGCAGGCACCAGAAAAGCCCCTGAGAAAGGACCAGTCCTCAATGTGGGTCCAGGGAACTTTGTAGAACCACATGGAAACCTCCCCAGGCCCCGGCATTGGCAAGACCTCCTGGGATCCTCTGGCCCTCAAGTCACACTGCATCAGAGGCAAAAAGTAAGGCCCGGGCTTCCTACCCAAAGTGGGAATCCCCCTGCATTAGCTCATGTACCTCCAGCTTGAGAAAGCTCATTACCTGATCCTGATCCACTGCTGAACAGTGGTAGGTGCCAGAAAGTTCTTTTTCCCTCTGAAGAATGCGCCTCTTTCAATGCCCTGAGCACGGTGACCCATCTCCTTTCCAGCCCCCTGCCTCCCGCAGGCACCCCAGGCCTGTGAGGATCCGAAAGTCCCAGCTGCCCTGGAGATAAGGCAGTCCCAGGATTCAGGTTTGGCAAAACACAGAGGGACAGGTCCCCAAACACCTCAGCCAAGGGCCCGACACCAGCCCTGTGGTGCCAGGCTGTCCCCTCTGCAGCCATCAGCACAGAGTTTCCCGGGAGCTCCCTGCCCCCAGGTCCGGATGGGGCGGGGCAGGTCCGCTAGTGAGCCTGAAGAGTTAGGCTCGGATGAAAGACATGGCAGATGAAAAGAGGGGGACAAAAACATCCAGGCACCACCCCCACCCCCAGAAGGGAAAGGGTGGCATGGAGAAGGGTGACAGATGGGGGAGAGGGGGAAGGGAGAGGAGACACACAGGGAGGAGGGGGTGCGGCAGCCTCCTTGGCCTCACACCCACTGCAGGAGGGCCCTGGCCTGTTCCACTCAGCGTTGGCCCCGCTGCTGAAATTCCAGCTCTGTGCACAGCCCAGCTGGCTCACTGCCCGTCATGTGCCAGCTCCAGGCTGGGCAGCGGGAAGTGGGGCACGCGGCGGGCATATGGCCGAGAAGCCAGGAAATGCAGAGCAAAGCCTGGACGGCCGCTTGGCCCAGAGACACAAATGCTGCCAATACCAGCCTGGCTCTGCCCTCTCCATAGCATGGAGCCCACAGCCCCTGGCCTTCATAAATAGCCAGGGGGTGCCTGCAGGTGAGGCGTGGTGCTGGACACCAAGGGAACCAGGGCAATCACATGGTCTGGCTGGCTCCTGCCCATCTACCTGGACAGCAGCAAGTCATTGGCCTTACGAGCTGACCACAGGGGTTTGAAGAAAGGTAGGCTGTGTAGTGCTCAGAGTGCAGGCTCTGGGGCCAGCTGCTTCGCTCTGCATGTCAACTGGGCAACCTCAGGCAGATTACCCATCTCTCTGACCTTCATTTTTCTTGTCTGTAAAATGGGGGTAACAGCACCAAGAGCTGGTGCCTGGGAAGTGCTGAGCACAGGGCCTGGCATATGCTACCTGCCCAGCACTGGCAAATTTAACGCTGAGCAAATGTGCTGGGTCTCACCGATACCACATGGGCCCCAGCCTGGGTGGCCCTCCCTCTGCCCAGGACCCTCTGGTGGAAATACCCTCACAACTCCCTTCCCACACTTTCCCACATGTACTGAGAAGCAGGAGAGGTGGGCCAGATGGTATAATAATCTCCTGCTTCCCTCAGCCCGAACCCTCATCTCTCTAAGGTCCTTGGCACAAGGGTCCGTCCTCAAGACTCACTTAGGGCAAAGGCCATCTTCTGAGGACAAGGACACAGCAGGCTGTTGGATTTTCTTTTCTTTTTTTAATCCTCACCTGAGAAGTGAGGATATTTTTTCCATTGATTTTCAGAGAGTGGAAGGGAGGTAGAGGGAGGGAGAGAGAGGGAGAGAGAGAGAGACATTGATGTGTTAGAGACACAGCGATTTATTGCCTTTCCCTCACGCCCCAATAGGGGCCAGGGATTGAACCTGCAACTGAGGTATGTGCCTTTCATCGGGAATCGAACCCGAGACCCTTCAGTCCACAAGCAGATACTCTAACCACTGAATAACTGGCTAGGGCTGGATTTTTAAAAAAATCCTCACCGGAGGATATGTTTTTATTGATTTTAGAGAGAGAGGAAGGGAGACAGGGAGGGAGGGGAGAAAGAGGGAGAGAGAGAGAGAGAGAGAGAGAGAGAGAGAGAGAGACAATGACGTGAGAAAAATATAGATCAGTTGCCTCCTGTATGCTCCCCTGAACTCGCAACCAGCACTCCAGCCAGCTGAGCCATCCAGCCAGGGCAGATGGTTGGGTTTTTAAAAAATCAGGCCATATGGAGAAAGTACAGACTGATACAGGCCACCTCCTCTGCAGTCCACGGCTATCTAGACAAAGAACTTGGGGTAGGAGGGGTGTCGTATCTGCCTCGGGTGGGGAAGGCTGGTCCCAGAGGGGCAGGTCTCTAGGAAGCCAGTGAGGAAGCCAACACAGAGGGGGCATGAGGACACTGGCTGACTACCACTCAGGTGCGGTGTGACCTTAGACAAGCAGCTGAACTCTCTGGGTCTCAGTTTCCTTAACTGTGAAATGGGACCACAGCCCATCACAGGGCTGCTATCAGGCTTAAACGAACGGGAAGTGCTTGGCTTTCCTGGCTTAGTGGTGGGCACTGGACAAACGGCTCAAAGCTGTGCATAAGCTATGGCGATGGGGGCCAAGGGGGAGATGGAACCAGAACACAGGCAGGCCCTCGTGCTTGTGCTCAGGCCACCATCCCTCCCACCTCCCCATGTGGGACGTTCCCCACCCCTAGCAATCTAGCTGTCTCTCCTCCCTTCTGCCTACCCACAGCTGAGAATGCTGGCTTCCATCCACCTTTTCCATGAAGCCCCTGGCTTAGCACAGTATCTGGAGATACCTTTGCTAAATACCCAGGTACCGAGGCTCTTGTTCCCTCCTCGTTTTAGAGACATCTCTGTGTGTGTTTTTGGTTTTGGTTTTTGTTTTTTTTCTCTCAGAACTCCCCACCCCAAATCAAACGGATTTCCTTGAGGCTGGGGATCAGGTCCTCAGACTTTTCCTGGGGAACTCCCAACACCGACTTCACAGGGCGGTAGGGGATCAAAAAAACTCACACACAGAAAGCATGCAGGACAGGCCTGGTACACAGTACACGCCATGAAAGCACCTGCCCTTACGCTTATCATTATCTAGCCACACACACCCCTGCCCCTCAGAGCGGCAGGGTAGGCTGTGAAGGGCTGGGGGGGTGGGGGGTGAGTGAAGCAGAAATGGGGAGAGAAAGGCTTCCCTCCTGCCCCCCTCCCTCGCCTCCCCTCCCTCTCACTCCCTTCAACCTGCTTCTCCTTTGTGCTCAGACCACAGAACCCGCCCCCTGCCCTGTGAGCCATCTCTGACTGCCATGCCCTTGCCCTGTGCCCCCCTGGGTCCCCAAAGGCCTTTCATCACGCCTCAGTTCCCCGCCCCGCCCCCCCCCAACATGTGCGGAGCCCATGGCCTCCTGCCAAGGCCTGGGGCTGCCAGCCGAGGCAAGGGGCAGAAATCTCACCGCTCGGTAGGTTTTCTTCTGCCCAGCGTGCTTGGGGGCTTTGCCTGGCTCCGCTGAGCTCTCCACATGCATCGAGTAGATGATGTCAAAGAAATCTTCCACCACAGCGACCCGCTTCAGAGAGATGCCCTCGGGCTCCGACAGGCCATCTGCCCCCTGCGACAGGGTGGACAAGCTGTGTTAGTGTCAGGGATGATGGCGGGGTGAGAGCTGGGCCCTCGGGATGGGCAGTGGGCCGGGGGCAGGACAGCGCTGCTCTCTGACCCCGGCAAGGTCTCCGGTGATAGATGGAGGGGGATGGCTAGGGGTGGAAAGAGCCCACGGAGAGGGCCCAGGGAGGGGCTACCAGAGTCAGGGTGGCTGCTGCTACTAAATCTACCAGAAACAATGGGCAGGGGATGACAACAACAAAAATACAAATTAAAAAACCAAGAGGCTCCATGTTCACAATTTCAGGCAGATTGTGCCAGACTCAGGCGGGGAGCTCTCGAATCACACGCTGTGCCAAGACCATCCTGGAAGTCTCTGGGGAGGGGGGTGCTAAATAGATGCAGCCACATCAGGAGCTCGCCAATTAGCAGTAACCTTTCACTGCGGTCCTGGGCTGGGGTCCCAGGGGACCAGCCTGGATCACCTGGGTGACTCCTGCCTCCACCCTGGCCTTTCAGAAAAGCTTTTCACCACTGCTCGCCCTCCCCGCTCCAGCAGCTGAGTGCCAGCAGCAGCACCCGGGCTCTTTGTGTGCGGTGTCGGGAATAACAGACACGAGGCCAGGTGGAGGTGGCAGGGCTGTGTGAGCAGGGTGGCCGTACCCCCCTCCCCCGCCCCCACTTTCTTGTCAGTCTGGCCTGAGTGCTGTCGGCTGGCCCGACAAGGTGTGCCAGGATGGAGGTGGAGTCCCTCAGCTGAAGAGCTTCTGGGCCCACACCTGTCCTCTCCCATGAGCAGGGCTGGGGTGGAACGGGGAGACTGCAGGGTGTGAGGCCGGGGGACGTGAGGATGGGCAGGTGCTTTAAGGGAGCGGACTGCTCAGTGAGTTCCTTATTCATAGGGCAAAGGCTACACACAAGCTCAGGTACACCTGGCTCTCAGCCATCATCTCCCCATGGGAGAAGCTTGCAGGACTCGGGGTGGGGCTTCAAAGATAAAGAGAAGCTGGGGCACAATTTGGGGGGAAAGCCTTTCTCTGAAAGTTCCTGAAACACAAATTTCCAAGATAATCCTTCCCCAGAGGATCCTGCTCAAGAACCGTCAGCTCTGTGAGGGTGTAGGCTGCACCCACTGGCTCACGGCTGCCTCCCCAGCGCCTAGAAGAATGCTTGGCACACAGCAGACTGACTGGCTGGTTACCAGCAGCAGCCAGGCCATGTAGTTCAGACCAGCTCTTCCCTGCTCTGAATAAGGCCCCATCATTTAGGTGGTTGTGTGGCCCTGAGCAGTTATTTAGCTTCTCTGAGCCTACGATCCTTTATCTGGAAAATGGGGAGAACAGAAGCACCTCTCCCATGAGCTACAAGGGGGAGAAATGAGATCCGTGTGTGGCACTTAGCACCTACCCAGCCCATAGGAGCTGCTGGATAAACATGGCCGTGAAGCAGTGCCACGCCATTTGCCAAGCCTCTCCTAGCTTGGGCCGCCTGTGGTATGGCGGCTGGGAAGTGGCACAGCTGGCTTAGGCCCTCGGTCTTTGCAGTCTGGGGAGACTAGAGGCTGTGTTGAATGGGATCCTCGCTCACGACATATTCTGGCCACAGACAGGGTTTAGTTTTATCCAGCAACTTTCCCAACATGCCATGGTGGGTGAACAGCGTTGTCTCTTTGCCAGTGACCCATTTGAGAGCAAAATGGGGGAGGGAGGGCATCTGGGCATTTGGGGTGTAGGGCACCAAACCCTAGAGCTGGTGGGTAGTGTTTGTGAGTGGTGACCATGGGTGGTGACATCACTGGTCCTGTGCAGATAGTATTGCCAATGCCTTCCTTCCTGGTCAGGATCCATTTCAATGAGGACTTGTCAGAGAGCAGCATGCATCTGGGGTGTGCATGCGTGTGTGCATGTGTACTCGCGGGTGTGTGTGTGTGTGTGTGTGTGTGTGTGTGTAGTTGCTTGCTGGTCCTGCTTCCTTGTTGTGAGGTTGGGGGCAATCTCTTCAACCTCCCTGAGCTCCACTTATGAGATGAGCTGTAAAATTCCATGACTCTTCTGCTCCTAAGTCCTCTCAGGAGTTACTGTTCTCTCTTTCCTGAAGTCCCCCTCTGCAGTTCTGGACCATTTGTACACAGGGCTTATCGGTGACTGACTCATTCATTAGCTCACTTGTTACTACCCAGCATTCTGGGGATCTTCAAATATTGCTGTGACAGAGTTGGGTGGCACAAATGTTATGACAGGTCAGTTATAAGATACTTCTAACCAGAGGTTCATATTGGCAAAAATAAATAAAAGAATCTTAAGAATTAAAATATAACTGGGTTTCCATTTTTTTGATCTGATGGTGGTTACCTAGGTATGTTCAGTTTATAGAAAGTCATTAATCTGAACACTTATAATCTGTGTACTTTTCTATATGTCTGTTAAAACTTAATTTTTAGAATGTATATTTAAAATGTATAGTGAGTAGTTCCACAACATTTTGGTAATCTGAATCCAGAGGCATAATGATGGATTTAGCTGCTTAAAAGTGAATAGCCCTCCCTGCTCATAATATTGTTTCAGGCCACAGATACTCTGGAAAAGGGAGGTGTATTTTGGTGGGAAGGAATGAAGAAGGAAATCTGGTGGGAGACAGTATTGTACACAGGTGAGGTGGAAAGTGCTCCCTGATCAGGTTGTGATCTTGGGCAGGTCACTTCTCGACCTCCTGAAACTCAGTTTCCCCACCTGTGAAATGGGCCTAAAAAGTTCTAGTTGGATGTTCCAAGGATTATGTAAGAATGTATACATCAGGCATTTGTCACACATAGGATTGTAAACATCCATCTCTTCCCCTTAGGCCCACTGAGTTTGAACACGTTATGGTTAGGAATCTGCTCTTATCTCTGGGCCCTCTGATCCATTCAGGCTATAGAACAGGACCCCAAGGTAATATCTACCACAAAAAGAGAGAGTCTTATGTAAGTCCTAAGTAACATGCTAAGGCTGTCACACAAACTTGCAATAAGCTTTCCTAAAGTCACGGTGTTGTTAATCAACCTGGGTTAAATAGTGAAACACTGTCCAGTGCCTGTCCCATGTCTGTCTTAGCTTCCACTTCCATTCTTAGGCAGACATGAGTAACCAAAAGCATTGCACCTGGCCCAATGTGACCAAAAAGTTATCTCAGAGAAACACTTCAGGGGAGCATTTTTTAAAGTCCCCTGTTTGAAAATTGACTGTGATGTCCCTTGATGTTCAAACCGGGGCCCTGTGATTGGTCTATCTCACCTGTTGAGAGGTACACAGGAAAGGAGAGGGCCTGTAGCAACCAGAATTCTACCCACACAAGATATGCAGAGCCACACCTTGAACTGTCCTTTGCCGAGCTGTGGCCACCTGGACACCATGTGTGCTACACCCTAAGGGAAGAACACCAGGATATCTGTGTGGCCTTCAAGGAGAACCCTGGCAGGAGAACAAAGAAATCCCACGGCAGTCACGTGCCACAGACATCTCCGCCATGCCCTGCATCCAGAGAGGTAATAACCTTCATGCTAAATGCTGAAGGGGAGGCATGCCTTCCCGAGCTGAGAATCCAGACACAGCTCTACAGGGCAAGAGCTGCTAATCGAGGGAGCGGAAAGCACCTTCCCCACAGCCTTGGGATGCCCCTGCCAACCACTTCTGCTTTGTACCCAAGTGAGCTGCATCTAATCCATTGCCCTCAGCACGCTGGGTCCTGCATTGACAAAGGAAGCTCACTTCATTTACAAGGCTGGGTAAAGAGAGGGCCTGGAGCCTCCTTACTGTACCCAGCTTCCTGGGAACACCAACCAGGAGAGATGGCACGGAACCCCGGATGCAGCACCCTATGGGAAAAGCCATGAGAAAAACACAGGGGCAGTTGCAAAAAACCAACCTCGGGGCCTTCCTGCCCGGGGAAGAATATTACCATGGTAACACACGCCAGCCTTTGGAACCAGCCAACTCCAAACAGCTGGCCAGGCCCAGGCCAACAAAACCCAGGCATGGCAATCATTTTAAAAAATTCACTGAGCCCCTCCAGTGTGGCTCAGTGGTGGAGCATTGACCTAAGAACCAGGAGGTCACGGTTCTATTCCCAGTCAGGGCAGATGCCCAGGTTGTGGGCTGGATCCCCAGTGTGGGGTGTGCAGGAGGCAGCTGATCGATGATTCTCTCTCATCATTGATGTTTCTATCTATCTATCTCTCTCCCTTCATCTCCGAAATCAATAAAAATATATTTAAAATAATAAAAATAAATAAAAAATCCATGGAGCTACTACCTTTCTTGGACAACACCATCTTTTTTAAACCTAGCCCATTTGGGTTCTAAACTAAAAGCCAGGTTGCAAGTCACTGAAGAAATCACCAAATGTTTAGGACAGTGCTCCTCAAAGTGTGCTCCCAAGGTCACCATCATCAGCATCATCTGGGAACTTGTTAGAAATGCAAATTCTCAGGCCCCACCCAATACCTACCAAATCTGGGGGTTTTAAAAAGGCATCAAGTAATTCTGATGCACAGCCAATTTTGAGAACCGATGAATGTAATGTCTCCATAATTGAGACAGGAAGGTAACTACTAAGGAAGCTGGCATTGACTCATTAAATACAGACATGCTCTGTGCTTCTAGGCCTAACATATTAATATTTTCTTCTTCAATGAAGGCCAATTTTCCTAATGGTGTGAACAAAAGAATCTTACTGGGTAACATTAGTATAAATTCAAAATACCTGCCCAGAAACTTAATGTGGATTATGAATAGAAAGGGCAGGCGTGCCCAGCATCCTGGCATCAGATTTTTAAGTTCTCCCTGGCACAGTTAGTTACTACTTAACCAGGTCATCCCTTGGCAGGTCTTTTAGGTCTTCCTCACTTTCCTCCAATGATCTGAATGCTTAGCACAAGGAAGGCTGCTACATGCAGGGCTGCAGACTTACAAGGGCGGCAGAATGCTTTACCAGCATTAGATAGGCAATGCCAGGGTGGCCTCGTGAGCTGTTGTCAGGAGTCATCCCTCAGGTAAGCTCCTGAATCTGACTGTACCTTGTCCGTATCCCACTAAGACATTTAAATGGACCCCTGCCCTTGATGGCAGGTGAGGTCCAAATGCTAATGGACTGCAGTTCTGTCATCTCCATTGGAACTTCTAAGCCACGTGCTGATAATAAGTTACATGCTTATCAAGGTGGGCTCACAGCTTCAGGCCACCATCACTATATCAGTGGCGTATGCCTTCCAGCAATGAAAAAGCCTTGGTTGAGAGGATGTGGCTAAATAGCAGGGACATTTCTCAACTGGGCTCCTAAGGTAGAGGAAGAAACCCCAAAATCCTTAGGATGTGCCCTTTCGGGGCATTTCAGATCCAGCTTTTGGCAAGGCATAAAGACCAACAAGACTGTCATCAGAGGAGAAGGTCCGTCAGCAGAACCCAGCCCAGTGGAAACACACCTCTGGCAGCCACCTGTGTGGGAGCTGATTGTGCAGACAAATGGGAAGATGCTGCTCCATCCCATCTGGGCCAGTCGGCTAGGTGGCTGGGATTACAGGCAGAGGCTACCTCTAATATGAGCCTCATGCTCCTCCTAACTTCTCCTCCTGCCCCTCAAATCACACTTTAATAAAATCAGGCAAGACCAGCGTTTGGAAGTCTGGGTAGCACTTTGGGGTGGAGGGGGGGTGTGGAGAGAGGAGTTTCCTACAAAGTCCCAGCCTAACTCCTGGCAGGACTGAAAGAAGACCTGAGGGGAGGAGTCAGCCTCCTGCAAAGGGTTCTCAGATGGAAAGGAAAGAGGTGGAGAGAAATTTACAAACCAAACAAAACGGAGAGAACAAGAAGAATAGAAATTCAGAATGAAGATCCTCACCCAAATCTCCAGAATTCTCTCCTCAGAATCCCCTGGAGAAGCCAGTCATAATTGTAAAGGGCAATCAGATGATTGAGAAGAGGGTATTGCTTAAGTGGGACAAAGACAGTATTGCATGTCTCTGGGTTATGAATACTACCCTACTGTGAACTAGGAACCAAAAAACCCTCCAAAATAAAGATTCACACCAGAATTTTAGGACCCATAGTGCATTGCGCTCTGTAGGTCTGTACAGAGGGATGAGGACCGCCCCCTCCCAAATAAATACACCAACAAGGCACTGAGGACTCAGGGCAGCACCTGCCTCTTCTCCACCCTTGTGCACAATCTCCAACTGTTAGTGCCGAGCCGCCACCGAGTTGCACCTGCCATCTGGAACAGGCCTCGAATATTCCAACGCTCCTTTCTGCTTCACTGAATCTCCATCCTCGTTCAAATCATGCCGGGACCCAAATGCACACCCAGGGCCACGGAGAAAGGGGTCTGGGACCAGCCCCCAAATGACAGCACTGCCTTTGAGGGATGCCATATCCTTCAAGCAGCTCTGAATATTTCTTTTTCCTTTTTTGGTTTTGTTAACTCTGGGATGTCTGGAAAGGGGGAAGGGAGGAAGGGATAGGAACAGAGGGGCGTGGTGGGCAAAAGTATCCCCCTCTTGGCAGGAGAGGGGCAAGGACCCCGGTTTTAGGGATGGAGGGAAGGAGCAGCTAATGGCACTCTCAGGCAGGACAAGATCAGGGCCTGACCCTGAGGATTCTGGTCTGGGGGTGTCAGGAGGGATGTCCCTGGGGCAAGGAGCTGGCCTGCCTGGGTCTCGCTTTTCTCCTGTGTTGAGGTGACACAATATGCACAATGGCTTTCACTACCTCGCAGGACCGCTGTGGGAACCCAAATAATACATAAATAGCGCCTGCCCTGGGCGAGACACCCATAAAGGACCGGGGCCACCACTTCTCTGGAGGGGCACGCTCCAGGACTCTGCCCCCCCCCCCCCCCGTCTCCCTTGGGCGCCAGCCAGGGACAAGGTAAGGGGTCGCTGCGGAGAGGGGCTCTGGGTGGAACGGGGGCGGCCCTGAGTCTAGCAGGCCCCACGGGCGGGTCCCTACGGGGCGGTGGCGGGCGGCCCGGGAGCGCTAACGAGCAGGGGCCCCAGGTGCGGGCCCCACCCGGACGGGGAGGGGGTAGAGGAGGGGCGGGCAGGGGAGGGAGCGGCCCGCGCGCTAATGACTGTTGACAGCGCGCGCTGGGTTCCGCCGAGCCGCGCGCGCCGCTGACAGCTGCCGGGGCGGGGGACGGGGGCGGGGCGTCCGGCGCCGGGCGCGGGGCAGGGGTGAGGCGCTGGCGCTCCCCCCACGGCGCACGCGCGTGCGCCTCGACGGGGAGGGCCGGGGAGGGGCGCGCGCGCCGGCCCGGGTTCGGAGGGCCTGCTGGAGCGGCTCGCGCGGGCTCCTCGCGGGCAGGCAGGTAATGAGAGTAACCATGGCAACCCACCAGAGGAAGTGTATTCTGCAGGAGACGTTAATCCCCTCTCCCCCGAGCTGGGACAGCCTGACTTTCCATTCTCACACAGTAATTAGATACCAGCTGTCAGTGCAGGGGGGACGGTTCCGCGGCTGCAGCCCGGCTGGGGGGGCGCACAAAGGGGGTTGTGGGGGGGAGGCGGGAGGAGGGCGTTAAAGACACAGGGACGCTTTCCGCGGTGGGCGGGTAGGCGCGCCTCCCCCGCCCCGTCCCTTGCCTGCGGGCTCGCGCCCGCTCACCTGGAGACCCAGCCCGCGCGGGGCTCCGCCCACTCCTCGCGCACCTGCTGCGCGCGCGCGCGCGCCCGCTCTCTAGCTCCCCCTCTCTCAGTCCCGCCTCCCCCATTCCCGGCGCACCTGCCCTGCTCCCGCCCCGCCACCCCCGGGACGCTGCCCACCTGTCCTTTGTGGGGGGCGGTACCATTCGATCTGACCAGCTCTCCTTCGGGGAGCGTCCGCTTTATGTCAGGCGCTGGGCCAAGACCGATCTGTGTAATCCTCACCGACCCTCTGCCGCAGGCGCCTTTGCCGTTCCCCGCCCAAGGCTCAGCGGGGTGTGGCCATTTGCCCAGGGTCATGCAGACTTGAACCCCCATCCCGATGGCCACTTAACCACCAAGCTACAGCGCCTCCCCATCGCGTCCACATCCGTTATAGCTTGGGGGGGCGGGGGCGGGGGGGGGCGCTTCTCAACTGCTCAGGGAGACAAAACAATCACACTGGTGGCTGGCATCGGGTGCACTTCATGTGAGCCAAACATGCACTGCCTCATTTCACTTTCCCAGCAGCCCTGGAAGCTTTGTTACCCCCATCTTACAGGTGAGAAAACTGAGGCACAGAGAGCTGAAGCAACTTGCCCACAGTCACTAAGAACAGAGTGACCCAGGCAGTCAGAGCCCTTGATCCATGCTCTCAGCAACTGGGCACTATTAACGCCACCCCTGGGTTCATGGTGGCTGGTATCCAATCTAGGTCTTTTCCCTCTTTCAATGTTCAGTCTACCCACATTCTGTCCCAGCATCAGTAAGGGGCTGCTTCTCTTAGCCATCCTAAGAAATCTTAGATTTCTAAGAAGCTCCTAGGCCTAAGCCACTGCCATGTCCCTAATTTCTGCCAGGCCTCCCAGAAACCCTTGCTCTCAGGGTGGGTAGCCACTTGAAAATCATTCTAGGTAGGAAAGTAAGACCACAAGGCCCAAGGCTAGGCCCAAGGAAGTGATGGATAGTGTGGGGCCTTTTGGGGTAGTTCAGTCCCCCCAGGCCTACCTGTGCTTCCTGCCCCCCATCAACAGTCAGGCCTGGCGGGGGGGGGGGGGCATGCCAAGGAGGGGCAGGAAGTGCTGAAAAGCAGAGCAGGCTCCTGTCCCCAGTGGCAGCGGTGTCTGGGGTAGGAGGAGGCTATCTGATCCCTTCCCCACTGCCCTGGCCGTGACCTCCTCCCTCCCTGCATCTCTCCCTCCTCCCTTATAGCCGGAGTAGCCAGCACCCTGGGCTACAGCTGAGAACCCAGCGTTCTCTAACCCAGCCGCATTCCTGTGGGAGGAGGGATGGGGGGAGGCTGGGCCAAAGACTTTAGGGACAGGGGCACCCTTGGGGCTGTCCCACCCTTCAAGGACCAAGGCTGAGTTGCCTCCAACCTCACCGTTTCCTGCCTCCGCTTTCCCCACCTCTCAGTAACAGAGCTGCCTAAATTTGGCTCCAGGAGGGAACGGGGGAGGTGGCAGCAGGCGGGTGCTGTCAGCGGCCAGGGCGCAGCTCCCTGTCTAGCCGGCTGGCATTTTTGCTGTCTGGAGGAGGGCAGGGGGGCCCAACAGCCCTCCCCCTGAAAAGGAGATATTCGTACCTTCTGACATGCGCTGAGTAATGTGCAAACGATATGCAAACTGAGCTTCAAATCAACATCTCAACCAGGGAACAGCTTGGGTGCTGCTTTTGGGATGAGAACAGAAGGACCAGTGGCCTTCCCAGGGGCTCCAGTGGGGGCTGGGTTGGGGGCCCAGGGGGTCCACAGCTGGGAGTTGGGAGATTCAGTTTATTGTCAGGTGTGGCTTTGGGGCCTCAGGTTAGCGGCTGGACCCTCGGGATCCCAGCCTGAGGGCAGGGCCATGGCTTCTCTGCCTGCTCTGGCATCGTACTTGGCACACCCTGTCACATGGTGAAGCACATGAGTTCTGCAGCCACTCTGCCCAGGTTTGAACCCTGGCTCTCCACTGGCCAACTGGGTGAATGCAACAGCATACCCAGGCAAATGGCTGGTGGGACTGGGCATCTGTTTTAGCGTAGCCACTGCCCTTCCCTAGAAGTTGGGCACAGGGACATGGCCTGAAAGACAAGGACTTTGGAATCAGAACTGAACTCCAGGCCTGGCTCAGCCATTGAGGCTGTGGGTCTCACACCCCTCATTTGGAAAATGGGTTCAGGATCTCCGGGTCACATGCGATTCCATGTGAGGGCCTGGCAAGCAGTGGGCACCCCAGAAGTCTTCCCACTGGTGTGGTCTCATTGTTCTCTGCATTCATTCAACTACTTTATCCTGTTCCCATTCTCCTCTCTCCTCTTTGCTCTCTGTCCTGGTTTTTCTCTTGTCTCTATATAGTTGTAAGTTTCTTACGTCTCTCTCTTCCCTTTCTCTCCACTTGTCTTGTTGTCCTCAGGCAAGTCACTGCCTCTCAGAGTCTCAGTGTGTACACCTGCTAAATGGGGGTAATGGGAGGTGGATGATGAGCTCTGTCGGGTCTGGGGCCCAGTAGTCACTTGATGGGTGGCAGCGCTTCTTTACAAGGACTCTTCTCTCCCCACCCATCATCCCAAATGGCCAGGAGGGGTGGGCTGTGCCCTCAGCTCTATCGGGTATAGTGTGTGGGGGCCCCGCTTCTCGGTTACTCTGTTTAACCCCAGATAACTGCTCTCCTGCCCCTCGCTGGGGTTGATATGAGCTGAATCCAACTTCCTGCCACCCAAAAGCCACTTCCTGCCAAACTTGAGCTGATACCAGAAGAACTTGTTTTCTGTGCACAGAGCAGTCCCTGATGGGGCAGCCATCCGCCTGCCCTGGGTGTGAACATGTTTTCCATTTGCCTGTATGCCTGCTGGAGCTGGGTGGGGGAGGATGGGGACTCTGCCCTCCTCACCTCTGAACCTGCCATCCTGCCCCTTGGTAGTCTCTGGGTCTGCCAGCCGTCCCAGGAGCGGTGCCAAATGTCCCTTCAGGTCCAGACAGATGTATTAGACAGTGATGAATAGTCTGACACAGCCACACACACAGTTGGTCTGACAGTCCCCCCACAGCTACTGGGCATCTGGGCTCCAGACACAGTCACTTGCACTCAGTCGCATACAACCATACAGTCACTGGCAGAGTCACAGTCAGACTCCCACATAGAGAGTTACACCTAGTTTCAGATTCAACAAATACTCTTTGAGGGCCTTCTCTGTGTCAGGTTTTGGGCTAACCTATAGTATGAATGATTGGAATTGTAACAAATATTTAGCTGACCCATGCTGTTCCCTCCGTTTCCTTATCACTGAAATGGGTAACAGCCCTACCTATTAAGGGTTGTTGGGAGGGTTAATGAGTGACAACATGCAGAGCCCCCGTCCCTGTCTGGCCCAGGGAGAGCGCCCTCTAAGTGAGGCTATCTTAGCTAGCCAGAAGCATCCTGTGCCCAACTCCCACCCAGATCTTACAAACATTATCTCCCCGAGTCGCAGCCTGAGCCCCCGGAGGCTAAGGTCGTCATTCCCAAGTTTGCAGATGAAGAAGTTGAGGCTCAGAGAAGGGTTCTACAGAGTCCTCGGGGTGCCCCCATGAACCTTGTCTACCACCACACTCTCCCTCTGCTGCTCCAGTTTGCCTCACTACCCACCCACATGCACACTGTTGCCTCTGCTTGGAATGCCCTTGCCACTTACTCTTGGTGTGACCGGCTCCAGAGCTGCCTCCTTACATAGCTCCTCCCAAAAGCTTACCATTCGACGATTTTGTCCTGTTCTCTGGCACATAGTAGGTGCTCAACAACTTCAGAACTACCTGAATAATGTATGGCTTACTCTTCACAGCCAATGAGAAAAGAGTTCGGAACCAAATCCAGGACACTGGAGCTCATGTCTACCCTATGGCGATTCTCACTGCCACCAGCAGGCACTTAATAACTGGTGAATGAATGAATGAAACCAAGATCTCAGGATCTCAGTCCAGTGTTCCCTGGGCTAACCCACCTTCATTTCCTGGCAGCGTGGGCGTGAACATAAGCCAAGCCACCTCCGATGGTGGTGGGGTTGACGGCCGGCCGCCTGAAGCCGGCTGTCAGGAGCTCGTCTGGCCACAGCCGCCAGCAGGGGAGACCAGCTGGCGGTGCAGGGTCCATCGGCCCAGCCTGGAATCTGAGCCGCCCTGAGAGGCCCAGCTTCTCTCTGGGCCCCCACAAACTGGCCTTTGTTCCCCATGCCGGCCAAGACCCAGCAGCTTGGGCTTTCTCGCTGCCTGAGGCACCCGCGCTAAGCCATGGGGTAAATGGGCCAGCCTCCCCTCTGTCCGTGCCCAGGATGTCGCTTCAGAACTAAATGGAGATGTAATTTTCTATACAAATCCATGACAATTTAGATGGAGTGATTGTAATTGGCTTTTCAATGGGGGTTTTGTCCAGTGCTGGTGGCTAAAACTGGGTGGCCTGTTTGAGGCAGGCTCTATTTAAATGACAATAAAGCAATAATATTGAGGACCTGTACAGTGCCCAGAGCCCCTCCTGGGCCCTAGAGGAGCCTCATGTTTATGGATCTGGTCCTTCCCTGGGGCTGTCTGGACAACTGGGTGGTGGTGTTGGGCACAGACCTTCGGAGAGGGGCAGCCACGTCTTTGGGCTTCCAGACACAGGGTTCTAGGATGGCTGGGCTGGAGTCCCATGTCCACCGGCTTACCTGCTTCCTCATTCATTACCCACTCACTCACTAGTGCCACCTGAGGGCTAGCTAATATCCAGGTGTTGGGGATGTGGTGACACAGATAACCCTCCCAGGCAGGTCAGAGGGAGGAGGGTACAACTGCAAGCACAGCACGAGGTTTGAGAGCATGACTCAGAGCCAGACAGCATGGGTTCAATTCCTACTCCACTCCTTACTAGCTTCCTGAGCTTCAGCAAGTTGTTTAACCTCTCTGCACCTCTGTTGCCCGGGCCATAAAATGGAGTTGCAATAAAAGTTATTGTAAGCAGGAAACAACTGAATAGGGAGGGCTCAGTAGAAGGCCTGGCAGGTGGAAGGTGCTGTACGTAAGTTAGTGCCACTGTTCATTAAAAGTTTCCGCTCTCTGGTGTCAGATTTGCTGGGTGACGGTGGTCGTGTGACTTAACCTCCTTAAGCCTCCACTGGCTTCTCCTCCAGGTGGGACTTTGAGGAGAGCCGACCCCACAGGGTTGTGAAGATTTAAGGAGAGGGCACAGGGAAATGCTTAGCACAGAGGCAGCATGGTAAACATTAGCTCTCTTTACTGTGATGCTCCTTGGCCTTGAGGAGCTCGCCATCCAGTGATAATTATAGTGTTGAGTGTGGGAGACAGAAAGGGAAGAAAAGAAAGCTCACAGGAAGCCAGGAGGGAGCTGTCGCTGCTGTCAGGGGATGCCTTGGAGGGAAGGACCAGGAGGAGGGGCCTTGGGAACAGGGTGGGGCATGGGGCTGTGTAAAGAAGGGCAGGCTCCCCTGACCCGTTTGGCTCAGTGGATAGAGCGTCGGCCTGCGGACTGAAGGGTCCCAGGTTTGATTCCGGTCAAGGGCATGTACCTTGGTTGCGGGCACATCCCCAGTGGGGGGTGTGCAGGAGGCAGCTGATCGATGTTTCTCTCTCATCGATGTTTCTAACTCTCGGTCCCTCTCCCTTCCTCTCTGTAAAAAATCAGTAAGATATATTTTTTAAAAAAGAGAAGAAGGGCAGGCTTCACTGAGTTGGTGACGTTTTGGCTGGGCTTTGGACGAGTGGCCAAGAGGAAGGTGGATACCCCCCTACCCGGCACTGCAGCTACCGAGCCACAGGCAGACTCTGAGGCCACATCTCCCAAATAAGTGCTTTGTACGTGTGGGCAGGGGGTCAAGGAGACCCTGCTGAAGGAGTGCTGTTGAAAGCATCTAGGAAGGGAAACCACATGTGCAAAGGCCCACAGCTGGGCCGGCCAGGCAGTGGCATCTTAGGCTGTGGAGAGTGGAGAGCGGGGAACCTGCAGCATGTGGCTGGAGAGAGGGGAGAGGGCTGTGGCTTTACTCAGCGAAACAGGCAGCTATGGAGGCATTTGAAGCAGGCAGATGACACCATCCAAATTAATTTCCTAAAGATCCCTCTGGCTGCTTGTGGAAAATGGGCTGCAAAAAGGAAGGGGCAAGAGGAAACTCAGGGAGATCCTGGGCAAGTGGTCGTGTCACCATGGGAGGTAAGTAGTTGGATTGGAGAAACAGCAGATGCTTATTATGTGTTAGATGGATGATGGGCAGGCAGAGGAACACGGGGCCCTCTCGGCCTGATGAGGGGCTGGGTGCAGCTGGTGCTTAAGAAGGGCTGGTGGAGGGAGATGACAGAGAGAGGTGAAGCCGCCTCCCGCCTCCCCACACCAGGTTGAGGCTCTTGGACATTTTTCTCAAAGGCAGCAGGAAGCCAACGCCATTTTTCTCAAGGGAGAGAAAGACTGTGCTGGGATTTGTGCTTTCCAAAGAGCATCTGGTGGCGGGTGGAAGGGCTGCAGGTGGTGGGTGGGCAAGGCTGGAGGGAAAGGGGCTGTGGGGGCTCAGAGGCCTCAACAGGCATTCCCACCATTGCCCAACTCCGAGAGCAACAAACTTCTCCCGCAGAGAGGTCTAAAAATTAGTCCCAGGTCATAGCTTCTCAAGGCAGAGAAGGGATCTCACCCTCGGGCAAACTCGAAGCCTGGTGCTCTTCCCCTTCGGCAGCAACTGTCTTGGTCACTAACAAAATCCATCATAAATAGTGTTTCAGCGTAACTGTCAGCTAGAATCCTTAGGATGAGCCCAGAGATGGGTACTATCATTCCCATTTTACAGATGGGGAAACCAAGGCTCTGAGAGTTACTCGCCTAAGGGTGCCCAGGAAGTCTGACTCCAGACTCACACACCAGGTGGTCCTAACCAGGTCACAGGTCAAATGGCTTATGGATGTATTTGGGGGGGCAGGCAGAGGTTTATTGCAATTTTGGATTTATTGCTAATATTGCTAATATTTAAAAGTGGGGAAATTTCGTGGAAGAAAACTTGAACTTTGGATGGAACTTCCAGATGTTGGCAGCCCCAGAGCCCAGTCTTTGAATCTCACCATGCCATGCCCCAGGGTCACACCTCTAGCAGGTCACACATTGCTCCTCTGCCTCCATCCAGCTGACCGGACGTGTCTGAAAGTGAGTGTGAGTCAGAGGGCCAAGAGGAGGCACCCATCTATTCACCCAGCAAGTGCGTGGGCCACCACCCTGTCCAAGGCCAGTCCTCACCACTAAATCTCCTCTCCATCTCTCCCCGGGAGTCATCCTGGATGCCTTCCTCTTCCTTTCACATCCCTCCATGCCCGTCCCATCCACCAGCAAATCCTATGGCTCCACCTTTAAACTCTATCCAGAACCTCACTGCATTCTATCACTTCCCCGGCTCTGACCTCCTGCCCAGGGCCTGGGGGGCTCAGGGCAGGGCATGTGCTGACAGTGGGGGCCCTGGGGCCTGGCTCCCGCCTTTCCTCCCTGGGTCTCAGTTTCTTCACCTGTAGGAAGGGTGGGGAGAAGAAGGTCATTTTGACCCCTGTTATCCCTTTGTTTGGATTTGGGAGCTGGGAAGAACCTGGTTCACAAGATACTTCCTGTTAAAATTCTAATTGCCTCTGGCCTGGGCAGGACACAGGTGAGACAAGGTTAGTGTGTGGGTATCTGAGGCAATGACTGTTTTGAGAGCTCCTTGGGCGGAAACCTGTTTTGTTCACCACTGACTGAATTCCCAATATCCAGAGAGAGTAGTTCTCAGGAAACAGTTATTGAATACGAGAACCAATGAATGAATGAATGAATGAATGAATGAACCGTCCTGGCCCTCCAAAGCGACTCTGGGTATTCACTCACTCTCAGAGGGCCTTGATTTTCCCATCTGAGAAACAGAGTAACCTGATATCTTGCCTTCCTTCTCTATAACAAGTAACATTTATTGGACACCATGTGCCAGGGTCTGGTCTAAGCGTTTTACGTATATTAACTCATTTAATCTTCACTGTAACCCCAGGAAATAGGGACAACTTTTATGGTTGAGAAAACTAAGACCCAGAGAAGTTAAGTGACAAAACCAAGGTCACACAGTTCATTAGTACCTGAACCTCAGACCAACCAGCCAACCTGGCCCCAGAACTCTCATCCTTTTTTAAAAAAATTGATTTCAGAGAGAAGAAGGGAAGGATAGAAACATCAATGATGAGAGAGATCAAGCCTGCAACCCGGGCATGTGCCCTGACCAGGAATAGAACTATGACTTCCTGGTTCATAGGTTGACGCTCAACCACTGTGCCACATCAGCCGGGCCAAACTCTCTCTCTCTCTCTCTTTTTTTTTTCCTGAACTCTGATTCTTAAACACTGTTCCAGGCAGCCCTTCCAGAAGAAATGAGGTTTGGGAAAGCCTGCTCCAAGGAGGCAGCGCTAGTTGCCGATGGGAACATGCTGCGCAGGGCTGCCAGCTCAACAATCCTTCCACGGCTCCCTACAGCTAATCCAATAACACCCAGACACCCACCTCCGGACTCAGGACCCCTGGAAGGGGCTCCAGTTGATCTCCTCCTCCCTCAGGCCTCCGTACAAACCTGACACTCAAGCAGCCCTAACTGCTTCTCTACCCCATTAGCCCAGAGCTGTGCCCTGTGCCTAGAATGCCATCACCAGGCTTCTGAGTCATGCCCCCTCCAAGTTTCACTCAAATGCCCTTCTCCCCCGTCCCCACCTACCCACCTCCCACCCATCCCTCCTCCCCCTCTCCACAAGACTTCTCTGACCCCCTGCCATATTTCTTGCCTTCAGTTTCCTATAGCACTTGGTCAACAAGGGTATCATTGATGTGCCAGTAGGTACCATTAACAATGCCATTTTACAGATGAGAAAACTGAGGCACCGAGAAGGGAAGTGAGTTGCCCAAAATGACATGGGTGAAATCAGGACTGGCCCAAAGCTAGACCTCCAAACCCCTGAGTCAGCCCACATTTCCAGAAGTCTGTCTTTGGGTGTCACTGCCTTACTAGGAGGATGCAGGCCGAGGGCAGAGGCCACCCTTCACTCCCATCCAAGTGTCAAGCATACAGCAGGTGCTCCTTCAAGACTCCTTAGTCACCAAACAGAACAGACTTTGCCCTCTGATTAAGTGTGGTCTTAGAAAAAGATCTCCCAGGCAACACCTGCTGAGTTGCTTTCTTTCTGCAGTTATTTCTAAGGGGTGTGAGGCACTCTGAAGGCACAGGGGTTGGATAAGATGGTGAGAAGTCAGCAAGGTCTGGAGTCAGACAAACCATATGACCTAAGATCACGGTGATTCTAACTCTGACTTTCAGGGTCACTGTGTGGGGATGAACAGTGCCAGTATATAGTGAGCACACAATATACAGTAACCCTGTTTATCAATTAATGATTCATATTCTAGACATTGATGCCAGGAGTGGAGAGCAATATGGCATCATCTATTAAAGACCAAAAGCATATTCTTTGAGACCCATCAATTCTACCCCTTGATATAAACTCACATGTATGTGAAATGGCCATCTATCTTCAAGAATGTTCACTGAAGTCTTATTACGAGAGCAAAATGTTGGAAACAACCTAAATGTCCATCAACAGAGGACTAGTACATAAATTATGGTACATCCATAAAATTGCATACTAAGTGTCTGTAAAAAAGAATGAGAAAGTTCTTTATGCTCTGACATGCTTATGCATGGACAGCACATAGATCTACTGCTTCATGGAACAACAACCTGAAGAATGTAAAAGCTAAAATTAGAAAACTCTCAGAAGAAAACACAGGCTAAATCTTCATGGCCTTGAATTAAGCAATGGTTTCTTAGATATGACACCAAAAGTACAAGCAACAAAAGAAAAAACAGACAAATTGGATTTCATCAAAACTAAAAACTTTTGTACTCCAATGGACACCATAAAAAATGAAAAGGCAACTGACAGGCTGTAAGAAAATATTTGCAAATCATACATCTCATAAGGTACTTGTATCCAGAATATATAAAGAGCCCTTAAATAATAAAAGAACAAACAACCATTAAAAAACAATAAAATAGCCCTAATCGGTTTGGCTCAGTGGATAGAGCATCGGCCTGGGGGCTGAAGGGTCCCAGGTTCGATTCTGGTCAAGGGCATGTACCTTGGTTGCAGGCACATCCCCAGTAGGGGGTGTGCAGGAGGCAGCTGATCGATGTTTCTCTCTCATCGATGTTTCTAACTCTCTATCCCTCTCCCTTCCTCTCTGTAAAAACTCAATAAAATATATTTTTAAAAAAACAATAAAATGATCTGAATAGACATTTCTCCAAAGATGATACACAAATGGCCAATAAGCACATGAAAAGGTGCTCACTATCATTAGCTGTCAGGGAAATGCAAATCAAACCCTCAGGGAGATACCACTTCACACCCACTAGGCTCTCATCAAAAGACCGGCAATAGTAAGTGTTGGCAAAGATGAGGGGAAATCAGCAGCTTCACCCACTGCTGGAATGATTGTAAAATGGTGCAACCACTTGGGAAAAACAGTCTGGCAGGTCCTCAAAAGGTTAAACATGGTTCCCATATGCCCCAGCAAATTCTACTCCGCGGTAGAAGAGAAGTAAAAACACACATCTACACAAAAAGTAGTACGTGACTACTCAAAGCAGAATTATTCATAAGAGCCAAAATGTGGGAACAACGCAAATACCCATCAATTGTTGGTTAAACAAAATATGGTATATCCTTGCAATGGAATATTATTTGGTAATAAAAAAGAATGAAGTACATGCTACAATAAGGATAAACCTTGAAAAAAATCATACTAAGTGAAAGAAGTCAGGCATAAAGACCACATAGAGTGTGATCCCATCCATAGGAAATGTCCAGAGAAGGCAAATCTACAAGGAAGCAGATGGATGGCGCCCTAGCCACTTTGGCTCAGTGGATAGAGCGTTGGCCTGCAGATCCAGGTTCCATTCCGGTCAAGGGCACATACCTTGGTTGCAGGCTCCTCCCCAGCCCGGGCCCTGGTCCTGGTGGGGGGTCATGCAGGAGGCAACCAATCGATGTATTTCTCTCACATCGATGTTTCTCTCTGTCTTTCCCTCTCTCTTCTACTCTCCCTAAAAAGCAATGGAAAAATATCCTGGGGTGAAGATTAACCCCCCTTCCTCCCCGACCCCCGCAAAAAAGGGGCAGATGGGTGGTTGCCTAGGGTATGACTCCTAATGGGTATGGAGTTGCTTTTTGGGGTGATGAAAATGATTGTGATGATGGTTGCATAACTCTGAATATACTAAAAGCCACTGAATTGTATTTTAAATAGGTGAGTTGTATAGTACGTGAATTATATCTCAATAAAGTCATTATAAGAAAAAAAGAAGCAAACTACAGAACAGTGTACAGTATATTTTGTGTAAAAATAGAAAACAAACCCTCCCAATCTATATGCATGTATGTTTATATCAAATACCTCTGGAGGATACCCAAGAAATAATCATGGTTTTCCTTGGGGCGTGGAATTGGGTGGCTGATAGGCAGGGCTAGGAGAAAGACTTTTTTCCCTATGCATTGGTAACTGATGAATTGTTTTTTTTAAGTAATGAGATTCTATTACCTTTTCAAAATGTTACACTTAAACACACACACACACACACACACACCCCAGTGGTTTATTACTGGCCTTCAGCCAGAGAACATGTTGGGCTAGGAAAGAGATCCAGAGAGAAACCCAACTTACAGTTTCCCAAGCCTCACTAACATCAATCCTCTTATTCCTCACACAAGCCCCGCCAGAAGCTTTCAGTACCAGCCCTGTTTTCACCAGCAAATCCTGTGGCTCTTCCTTTAAAACAGGCCTAGAAGCTGCCCACTTCTCACCCTCAACAGGCACTGTCTGCCCCGCTGCCATCCCCTTTCACCTGGCTCACGACACCAGCCTATTCCCGACTTCCACCCTCCCATCCGGATTCCACACACATCTGCTCTTGCCTCCCGCCACTCACCCCCACACTCTGGGCTCCGACCCACTGGCCTCCTCGCCGTTCCTCAGGCTTACAGGTCCTTCCTGCCTCAGGGCCTCCGTACGTGCTCTGCTCCTTCCCTGGAACACTCTCCCACCATTTATCTCCATGGAGGCTTCCCTACCTCCTACACCTCAACGCCATCTCCTCATAGAGGCCTTCCCAGACCTCCCTGTCTCATAGCAGTCCCCAGCCCTATCGCCCTTCCTGCTTCATTTTTCTGTATAACCTCTGACATATTTAATATTTACAATTGCTTGTTTGAGGACCACTTGTTTGTGGTCCTCAACCCCAAATGTAGGCTCCATGGAAGGCAGTAATCTTTCTTTCTCCAGCACCAAGAACAATACCCACTGTAGGTGCTCAAAAAATTTTGTCAAAAAAAATTTTGACCTAAGAAACTGTCACAGACCAGAGACGGTTAAGAAGACGTGATGACTAAATGTAATGTGGCCTCTCGCTTGGGGTCCTGGAACAGAAAGGAACATTAGGGGAAAACTAATCTGAAAAACGGGTTAATTCTGTTAACAGTGACACATCCACGTTGGTTTCTTAGTTGCGGCAAACACATCAGAATAATGTCAAATGTTCACATGGGGGAAACCGGGTGAGAGAGCTACAGGAACTCGCTGGACTGTCTTTGTAACTTTCTGTAAATCTAAAATTGTTCTAAAATAAACCATTTATTTAAATTTCAAAAACGTGTTGCGTGAAAGCACAGGCTACCTCGCCAGTGAAAAGCAGTGGCTCACAGGCAGAGAGACCTGGCAGACATCCCCAAGAGAAGGAGGCCCCTGTCACTGGCGATCCGTTTCCTCTGCAATAAAGGGCAATGCTGTACTGGGGGCGGGTGGAGCTTCTCTTTCCAAAGACCACAGGACGCTCGGGCGTTTTATTGAGAATCCACGCCTGGCCCTGTAGAGCTCGGAAGTCAGGCGAGCTCTCCCATGCAACTCCCTAGGAAATGTCCTTGCTCCCAAGAGGCCTAAATGGCCAATCCAGTTCATACTATTTGCCAAGGGTTCTCATGATCCCAAGCTGGGTCATACAAATCAAGGTAGGGACTGGGGGATGGGGACTAAGGGGGGAAATAAAGGAGACTAAGGGTGGTCCAGGAAGGGAAGAAAAAGGGGACAACTTGTCCTGAGGACCTACAAGGAGCTGGAATATGGCAAGACATGTTAGTTAGACCCATGTGACCTCCTTCCAAGGCTCCCAGCCCATGAGGCTGGTTTGGTTACTCCCATTTCACACAGGGAGAAGGCAGTCAGTCATCTGAAAGCCAAGGAGGAGGCCTCATAAGCCCCCCCGGTCTGTGATACTTTGATATGGAAACCCTAACAAATGAACAAATTTTTCTTAGAGACAAATCTGTCACAGACAGGATGGGGTCTGCCATGTTCTTTGCCAGAGCCTAGCACAGTGCCTGCGCACAGTAGGTACACAATAAATATGTGCTGAGCGAGGCAATAAAAGAGTAAAGGACAAGCAAAGCTCTGTGGCCGTGGGGAACTCCTTGCCTCCCTTTATGCCTCTGTTTTCCTGGCCATGAAACAGCAAATCCAAGGCTCAGGCTTTTGAACGTCAGTCCTCCTCGGAAACAAATATTTCTTCTTCAGGGGCTTCAGCTCTGTCAAGGCTCAGTTTTGCCCGGCAACTTTAAATCAAATCGTTGCTGAAAAACGTCAAATTCATTCCCAGAGTCAGCAAAAGAAAAGGTGCCTCACCCTCTGCTACCTGTCCCTGGGCCTCCTTCAACCCTGTTATTCCTGAGCCCCAGTTCCAGCCCTGCCCAAATCCTGCCAACTCACCGGGGCTATATCCAAAAGCTTCCCTCCCTGAAAAGCTTACCTGGGAGCCTCGAGGCGTGAAGTGCAGGCTCCAAAAGGGAGCGAGTGGCCCAAAGTCACACAGCCAAGCAGGGGCTGGTGCATCTATGCCTGGCTCTGGGCTTGGTCCTGTCCCTTGGGGCACAGCTGAGGCATCTGCTCACCTCAGTGTCGTCAGCCCTGGGGAAACTGCCCTACCCCCCCCCCCCCATTTACCCCACCCAGCAGGTCCGATCTGGACTGAGGAAGGGACTGGCGGGAGCTGACCTCAGGAGCAGTAAAGGTCCTAGGAGAGAACATGACTGGCCAAGGTCACACAGCCGGTAAGTAGTGGCGCTGGCATTGGAGGCCCTGAAGCCTGAGCTGCTGACCACAGGCCCACCCTGCCCCTTTCATGTCGCTGCACGGCCATGCAGGCGCTGGGTTCTGTTCTGTTGGTCAAACTCCCGCAGCAGGACAGCGAGGGCGTCTTAGGAGTCAGGCTGTCGTGAGTCAGATCCAACCACGGGATCTCAGGCCAGAGACTCCGTCTCCCCCGCGCGTTTCCACGGCCATAACATGGGGTGAATGGTGCTGATGTGGCGGGAATGTGAAGAGCGTTAAATGTAACGATGTAAGGTTAACATTCATTCATTATTATTTTTCTTCACTCATTAATATTAATGTTAAGGGTGAAGCCACTAATATAGAGCCTGTCTACCATGTAAAGGGGGGTCCACCCGCCCAGCCTATTCCAAAAAGTGGGGCCCACCCTCCACCCCACTCCCACCCCCATGGATGGGCCCCCTGTTGCTGAGCTTCCCTGTGGTCCCATCTGCTGAGTCACGGCACCAACTCCCCTCACCACCTGCTTGGTGGATGGTGCTGAAGGTGCCTGGGTAGCTATTCAGAATGTTCTCAGCATCTCCTTGGTCTCTACTTCCTAGCTCTAGAGGCACACCCTGAAAGCAGGATCCTCGCCTCTTTGCAGGGAAGTCAGAAGCAACCCAACAGCTCCCCGAATCTCCCCACTTGGGTATGCCTAGTGCTCGGGCAGGGGGAGGCTGGTGGGGGCCCTTAGCGGTGCACAGGGGGCAAACTTGGACACCGACCAGTTCTTTCTAGCTCTGAAAACAGGTCCTGTACATGTGCCTGGATGTGCATCAGATGTCTTTGGAAAGACAGACAGAAGCTGGTTACAGTGGTGCCTTCTGAGAGGGGAACTGAGCATCTGGGGGAAAGATAAGGGGTGCGGAGGGGATTTTTACTGTAGCTTTTAAACTTTCAAATTCTAACTCATGTGAATGTACCATGTGTTTAAAACAAAAACTTAAATTAAAAATAACTGAACCTACGATCCTGGTGGAGGGAGCCTACATGACCCTTCTGTCATCACTGCAGATAAATGACAACTGGCCAGAGGGGCTGGGCTGAGGCAGAGTGAGCTCAGTCAGGCTCGTTTCATCTCACTGGCACGTGTCTCCTCAGGATCAAGAGAGCTGCTAAAATCCGCATCTTCATCCAACCCCGATTTGTTAGTCTCATCTTTGGATCGGAGGTGGGGAAGGCACAAAACAGTCCATCGCGGGAGCCATGGGGTGAGGGGGTGGCTCATGAAAGCCCAAGTGGCCCAGCACTCTGAACGAGACCACTGAGGGCATCACCCAGGCAGCCAGCACCCCCTTGCTTTACTGATGGGGAAACTGAGGCATGGAGCTGGAAAGGAACTACGTGCCCAAATGGCACGGCCGGGCCAGGCACATCTCCACCCTGTCACCCTGCACCGCTCAGCCCCTGACAGCCACAACTGCTGGGGGCTGGGGGCTGTACTAGATTCACCTTTGGCCCCTCAACAGGCTGCAGGGGCAGGTGCAGCATCTGGCCTGAACGCGGTCCTTCTGCAGCCTGGGGCGGCTGGAGGGTCAGCTGTGTGGGGCCTGGCCGGGCCTGTAGACTGCGGTATGGAGTCTGGTCTTTGTCCTAAGAGCCCCTGGGGAGCCACTGGAGGGTTTTAGGCTGGGAACTGATGTTGTCTGATTTATGTTTCCGAAGATTGCTCTGGCTGCTGGGTGGAGAATGGACTGGAGGGAGAAGAGGGAGCAGGAGGCTGATGCAGAAGAGGCTGCAGCCTGAACCAGAGGGAGAGCAGAGACGTGACTAGGTCCAAGGGAAGGGCAGTGATTGCAAATGGGAAAATTATATTCCTCCTTGTGTGGTGAGTGCCTTGTCTCTGGACATGTTTCGACCAAGCCCAGACCACAACATGACAGAGCTGTTACAGCAGGGACTTGACAAGTTGGACCACAACACCAAGATTCCAGGCCACCTCCTCCAGGAAGCCTTCCCTGACTTAAAAGGCTGGGTTGGCAGCCCCCTGGATGTCCCCATCACAGCACTGATTATCCTGGGTCATAATCATCGGTTTCCAGATTTCTGTGCCGTGAGGACAGGGGCCACTTTTCTCCCATCTGGATTCCCAGTGCTCAGCAAAGAGCCTGGCACACAATAGGACCTCATACATCCCTTCCTCCCCCTTCCTTTTCCTTCTCTCCACAAAACCCCTTCTCCTGGGTCTTTCATTTGGGTATCCCTAATGTCCAGTCTAGGTGCTAGCATAGAGTAGGTGCTTAGTACATGTTTCTTAAAATGGATCTTCTCTCCAACAGATCTAATATATAGTAGAAGTTCAAGAAATATTTAGTCCCTTCCTCTCAAGGGCAGAGAGTCAACAACAATAGTAGTAACACCTACTGGGTGCTTTCTTTGTTCTGGCACTGCTCTAAGCTCCTGAGGTAGGAGTACTATGTTTATTTTTCAGACCAGCTAAAGGAGGCCAAGAAAAGTCTGAGAATTTGCTTGGGCCCCACAGTTGTCAAAGAGAAGAGCAGGGATTTGAACCTAGACTGTCAGACTTCAGGACTGCAGTATGCGGCCTTGTGCTGAGGGCCCAGCAGCTAGCACTATTCCTGGCACATAGTAGGTGCTGAGGTTTGCCTGTAGTGGGCCCCAAGAGGACACAGTCACCCCCAACCCACTGCCATAGGAAGCTGCAGTGTGATCCCGCTCACCTCCTCGGCTTGGGTTTCCCTCCTGCCCCTGTGGACCAGGCTGTCTTGGGAAGACGCTGCCAGCCCAGGCCTGCCCAGGCCCTGCCGCCCACACAGCCTTCCCTATACCGCCAGCAGGCTGGCAACGTGGCCAGCCCCAGGGGACAGAGTCTCGCTGCTGGGCAGCCCAGACAAAGGCCCACAGCGTGCCCAGCTCTCTGGCACTCGGGCTGCCTCCTCTTCTCCTTCTTCCTCCTCCTCTCCCTCCAGGGCCCGAGTTGGGGTCCCTGGCAGAGGTTTTCAAAAAGGAGGTGGATGAAAGAATGAGGGACATGGCCAGGCAGCCCCAAGGGCAGAGGCTGAAGCAATTAAAATGAGCAGAGCAGTCCTGCAGGGCTAAGCAGCCTAGAAATCAGGTGGGTGGGGTGTTGGCGAGGGCTGCCCCTATGCTGGAACCCAGTAGGCGCCAAATGAGGCCTACTGAATGCTGTCAGGTTGGGGCTGTCAAGGGCACTCAGCAGCACTGATCCCATGAAAGATGGAGCAGACTTATGCAGAAGAGAGCATATATCAAGGCATCTATTAATTATTCCCCTGATTTAGCCAAGAGGAAACTGAGGTTCAGAGAGGCCAAGTGACTTGCCCGAAGTCGTACAGTTGAGAGTGGGGCAAACACAAACCCTACCCAGGGTTTGAGCGTAACAGACCAAATGTTTCCCACTACTCTGTCTCCTTACAGATAATAAAAATAGAAACAACTATTATTTATTGAGCATTTAATATTGTTTAGGCACTGTACCTAGGACATTGTCTATATTAAGTCATTTAATCCTCAAAACAACCCTATGAGGCAAGAACTATTATGCCCATTTTACAGATGAAGAAACTGAGGCCCAGTAAGGTAAAGTAACTTGAACAAGATCAAACAGTGAGGACGTGGTGGAGTTTCAACCCAGCCATTGGAACGGGCACACTAAGCTGCCATTTCATCCTGGATGGTTGGATGGATGGATAGATGGATGGACAGATTGACTAATGAATGGGAGCTCTGCCCTGTGTGCACCAAGCCTGTGGCCACACACCCAGTAGGAGCTTGGAAGGCAGTAGCTATGACAGTGTTGTGTTTTCTGTTGCAGCCCCTACTGAAGGGGCCTCGTGTCCCCACCAGGGCTGGAGCTTGGGGGCCCTGGGCCGTGTGCCCAGGCTGCTGGGGCACCCGAGCTCCCTCACAGAGCCAAGCAGCGGCATGACGGATGTGCCCGCCGCCACAGGGAGCCCGGGGTAGAGCAGTTGCCTGGAAACGGGCTGCTCTGGCAGCCCACACTCAGACCTTTGTCACCATCTCAAGGACCTTTTTTCCTCCTCCTTTCTCACTGGAGGCAGACCCTGCACGCAGGTGAGAAGCTGCAGCCAGCACTGCCAGCAGCCCCCATCACAGGGGCCCACAGTGGGCCAAGGCCCCAGGCTGGGGAGAGGGAGGCAGATGCAAGAGAGACAGGGAGCCTGTGGTGGGGGAGACAGGGCTCCACGGGCGGCCAGGCCAAGGCTTAGGAAAATCCCTGATGCTGGGATGCTGCTCTCATGGCCTTTATTTCTCTCAGATTCTCTGACAAAAAAATTAGCCTGAGTCCTTTTTGTTAGTGGTGCAATACGGACAGCATCGGCTTCTAGGGCGGAGGGTGGTGCCACAGATATGTGGGCAGGGTGGGGCTCCTGGGGGCCCGGGGCAGGGGGACAGGTGTGGTGCCCCTGGCTCAGCAGGCACTAACCGGCTCTTGTGATGGTGGACCCTGAGAGGGGGTTAACTGGACCCGGGGGAACTGGCTGAGAACGGGGCCGCACCCCAGCCAGAGTCACGCACCTGGGGACAGGGGTGTGGAGGGGCTAACAGCAAGGACGCTGGGGCCAGGCCAGCCGGGGCTCAAATCCCAGCTCTGCCCCTTGGGCAAGACATGTCTCTCTCTGTGCCTCAGTTTCCTCCCCAACCAATGAGGAGGACCTGCCTACAGGGGCAGGTGTGGGGATGAAATGATAAAATCCCTGTAAAATACCTCACATATAGTGGGTGCTTGGGGGAAGACAGCGGTGCCTTTCCCTGAGATGCTTCAGGGTGCCCGGCCCTAGGGTCTCATAAGGACGGTTTCACTCAGGGAGGCGGGAGGTCTGCAGCCCACTCGCTGGACACACTAGGAAGCGGAGGCTGCAAGTGGGATGGGGTTTGCCCCAGTTGGACACCCACCCGGCTGGATAAGATGCCCGGCTGATTCCCGCCCCCTGTCAGGTTTCCAGTTTGCACAACCACTTTCTCAACCTCCCCAATGAATGGAACTGCTCTTTGATGTTGGAAATCAGATCCTAATGCTGCCTGCCCCAACCTTCCTTGGCTCCCTAGGCTCACTGCGGGCATGAGAGGCTCTGTAAGGTGGCCCTGCTCACCCGAGCTCTGGGCCGCGCTTTGTGCCTCTTCCAGGCTGTGCCCTCTGCCCGGATGCCCATCCTCTGCTTACCTCTGGCTGACTCTCGGCCCTAAGTCTCACTCTTCCAGGAAGCCTTCCCAGCCACCAGTCCCCAGGGCGAGCCAGAGACCCCTTCTCCCATGCTCCAGGAATGCCGCAGCCCTGGGGTCCCGAGGCAACTGGAGCATTTGCCTGGCCTGGCATCCAGACCCTCTCTCCTGAATCTCTGCTCCACCTTAACGTGCCATAGCTGCCTGGTTGCAGTCTTTGTCCTGGGTCACCAGCCTCATAACCTCACAGCTCCTGAGCGGACTATCCATGCATGCTCCTCTCCTCTGCTCACATAGGACCCCCCTCCCTCATATTCTCTCTCTCTCTCTCTCTCTCTCTCTCTCTCTCTGCCCCCCCCCCAAGGCTTCTCAGCAGCTGCCTCACCCCTACACCCCAGGCCCTGCTGAGTCTAGTCCAGACCCTCCCTCCTCTCGAACCTTTTCCTGACCACCCCAAGCCAAGGTAGCCCTTCAATCTGTTTTTCCTGCAGGAGTTGCTGCTGCCTCCCTCCTGTGTGTTCCTGAGGCCTGCGGAAGGATGGAGGACAGAGAGGGGGCAGCAGAGGGAGGAGAAGGCGGGGAGCAGGGGCACCACCTTTATCAGCACTCGCTCCAGGTCAGGCCCTATTCTAGGCACATAACTACACAAGAGCTGGATTATTCCATCCTTAGAGGAGCAAAAGGAAGACTGGACTTAGAGAAATCAAGCCCCTCTCTTGCCTACGGGCATGAGGCCTCGCTGGGCTTCTGCTGCCTGTGCTGGTGAGGTGGCACTACAGGGCCCCCAGGGCCGTCACTGGGCTGGCATTTCTTGTGCTCTCCCACCTGAGCCAGCACAGGCAGCGGCAGTGGTGACAATAACAGTGATAGTAACACTACTTGTTGATAATGGACACCATTTAGGTGCCGGGCTCCAAACCCACACAATCTTGAAGTTAAAGATGAGGAAACTGTAGCCCAGGGAGACAATGCGACTTACCCAAGGTCCCACAGCTAACCAGCGACTTGGCGAGGATCTGAACCCCATGGTTCAAAGGCCACAATGTCCTGGAGCCCAAGACGCTGCCTGGCACCAGTGGCAGGCAGCTGTAGCCCCGATTCTGGCCACCAGGCCCTGAGCCTGTCCCCGGTGGCTACCCGCTAATTAGCCAGGCGGCTCTGCCTGCTCAGTGGCTGCTTTGGAATAATTCTCCCAGGAAAGGCCGAGCTTGCAGGAGCAGAAAAGGTAATTGCTAATTTGCACGGGAGGAGACAAAGGGGACAAAGGCGCCCTTTGCTGCCCGGTGCGGCCTCCTGTCCCCATCACAGAACTATTTGCCTCTCTCCGCCCACCACCACAGGCGCCCTAGACGGCTGTCTGTCCACAGCACACATCCACACAGTCCCCATTCAGCCTGAGTCACTGGGCCACCGCTCAGGAAGAGCAAAAGGACACATGAGCGTGTATGTCCCCTGCCATCGTCTCGAACTCTACAGGGAAGGGCGAACAGGAACCGCAGCGATCCCAAACACTAACGACCACGCATGTGTCCATCCTTTTCTGGGCGCTCTGCACTGCTGCTCACTGAGCCTCACAGCAGCTCGTGGCGTGATATTGCTCTCAGCCCCATTTACAGATCAGAAAACTGAGGCCCGGGGAGATGTGATACCAAGGCTACCCTGCTAGGAGTGAAGGCGCGAGGGTCTGAACTCAGCCCACTCCGGTTTGTGCTGTTTCCATTGTGCTCTAAATTGAGCTCCAGCCTCCCCTATTGCAGCGGAAGGAACTGAGGGCAGGGAGCTATATGATAGAAAAAGCATGGGCTTTGGAATCCAGCTCTGCTCTCATGTCCCGTGTGCTTCAGGACATAACCTTTCCTCTTTATGCCTCAGTTTTTTCATCTAGAAAATGGGCCTAGAAGTCCCTGAGTTATGTGGACACTGGGAAAAGGCCGTCTCGCATGTTAAAGGCACTGAATAAGGCTGGGCTCACTGACTTTTCAATCCAAGGGGTCAGATGGCCAGCCAAGTGCCCATGGCAGGTGGATGCAGGGCAGGGCCAGATCCCGTGGCCCTGAGCCCCATGAGATGAAGGTTCAGGCTGCAGCAACCAAGGAGCAGAACCGGTGGGCGGGGCCTTCTGTCAAGGACCAAGGGTCCAGATTGTGGCCAGGAAGGTAGGCCACGGGAGGAAGGGGTCCTCCTGCACAAAGCCCGCCTGCCAGCACCTGGCTGAGCTATGACTAGCTCCGTGGGAGGAATGGCCAGTGCTGGGGCTAGGTCAGGCAGGCCTGCGTCCCAACCCTGGCTCCCCCTCGTCAGCTGGGCATGCCCCTCTCTGAAACTCAGCTTCCTCTTTTGCAATGCCCCTCACCCCCAGGACTGTCCCAAGGCTCCCAGGCTAATTGGGATGGTCATCTGGACAAGAAGGCTCTAGGAGCCGGGTGCTGGGAGACCAGTCTGTGGACCCAGACCGACCTGCCCCGCAAGGCCGGACACTGGATAAACAAACAGGCCGTGTGGACAATCACATGAGCCCAGGCCTCTTCCTCTTCTCAGGGACCTGCCCCAGACTCTGCCTGCCTGTGGCCTGAGCTTCCCCACCCTCTGAGCTTTTCAACATCCTTACAACAGACCTCCCGACCCATCAAGCCATGCCTTACAAAACCTGCTTGGGAACCACAAATCTGAAAGTCGCTCTTATTGCGTGATGTGTGCGCATGTGTACATGCGCGCCTGTGAGGGAGGGCAGGCTCTGGACCATCTCCACTCCCCTGGGTCCCCGGGGTTCCCTGAGCCAGGACACCCACATCTTAGCCCTCCACTGGCCCTGCCTCACTGTGACCTTGGGCAAATCACTCATCTTCTCCAGGCCTCGGTTTACCCTCTGTAAGTCGGGATATTATTTTCTGATCTCTCTTCCTCCTGGAGTTCTTAGAAGACTCAAGTGATATGATAATTTCCCAACAGTTATGAAAATAATTCAAAGCCATACAAATGTTAGGTTCCAATTTTAAACATTTACTGAGCACCTCCTACAGGCAGGCACAAGGCTGGGCACTTACACACATTTCCTGGTGTGTTTCCCCCAAGTCTCACCACCACCTGATATATAGGCACGTATGCCCTTTCTGGAGATGAGGACACGGAGGCTCAGAGAATGATCTGCGTAAGGTCACCCAGCCGGAAAGTGGTTGGGCCCAGGACTGGAACCCAGAGATGTCAGCCACTTGGAGTGAGGAGTCAGGATGGCGTTCTCTTTTCTAAGCCCCCACACTCTGAAAACCCTCCCTCCGGCTGAAGAAGCCGGCAGCACGTCCCTGCCCCAGCCTGGAGGCTGGCATCACCAGCTCCCACTGGGATGGGCTCTGAGGCTCAGAAAGAATTTTGTCCTGGGGTGTAAGATCTCAAGGGGTAAAATGTGGTCTTTTGATTCCCAAATATAGGGGGTGGGGATACTGGTCTCCTTGCTGTTCCTCAAACCCAATGAGACGAGCTCCTGCCTCGGGGTGCTACACCTACTGTTCCTTCTGCCTGGAATGCTTTTCTACCAAACACCTGCATAACTTGCTCCTGTGCCTCCTTAGGGGCTTTGCTGGCAATGCCACCTTCTCTCTGATACCCCGTTGAAAATTCCAGCACATCCCATCCCAGCACCGTCCGGTTCCTCTCACTCTGCTCATCTTTTCCCGCAGCGTCTGCCCAGCCGGTGCTTTCCTTGGTTGTTATGTAGTGTCAGCCCTCATTGGACTGCCCGCTCTCCGAGGGCAGAGACTCATTTGTGTCTCCACAGAGCTGCTGCTTCGTCAATACAGGGGCGGGCAAAGGTAGGTTTACAGTTGTAGTACAAATAAATAATACATAATAAATAAATAATAATACTCCCTAGCCGGTTTGGCTCAGTGGATAGAGCGTCATCCCGCAGACTGAAGGGTCCCAGGTTCGATTCTGGTCTAGGGCACGCACCTTGGCTGCAGGTTCCCTGGCCCTGGTCAGGGTGTGTGCAGGAGGCAGCCAATCAATGTGTCTCTCTCACATGATGTTTCTCTCTGTCTCTCCCTTTCCCTTCTATTCTCTCTAAAAATCAACCGAAAAATATCCTCGGGTGAGGATTAACCAAAAATAAACAAATAAATAAAAATACAAGAATAAACTCTGTGTTTTGTGTACTCACAACTGTAAACCTAGTTTTGCCCAACCCTGTATCTTAAAACTGAATAATGCTGAAGCCCATAGAGGGAAAGTGGGGGGCCCCAGGCACACAGGGAGCCCAGAAGGAGCATTTATGCTCAGGCCTTCTGCTCCCAACCCCCGCCTTCTGTTCCCTCCGTCACTGGCACGGGATATGCTAGGGTTTTACTAGAACTCGGGGTGCAAGGGCCTGGACACTGCCTCTCCCAGTTCCCAGAGGCATGGGAGTCAGCGGTGGGTGGGAGAAGAGCCCCCTCCCCAGGCCTGTGTAAGGGAAGCAGCCAGGGTGTGTGCGTACAGCATGCCCATCTAGGGGACCCTGCCCCATTCCCATCCCAGATTCCAGAGGCAGGGCTCAGAATAGAACCTTCTTTTCTTTCTTGCCTCCTGATTTAGAAAACGGGCTCTCCCCCTGGAAACACCACCTGCCATAATGTGGGTGATGGTTCCTTGCCTTCCTGGTGGCCTCCCTGGAGGACCGCTCTTCCCTGTCACAGACGAGGCGCTGAGGGCAGAGGAGTGAGGGCACCAATCGCGCAAGCTTGCCGGGGCAATGCCAGACCACAAACCCTGCTCAGGCAAGTCAGACATGCACATGCACTTGCCCCTGCACGGCCCTGTGCTGGGTCCAGGAGGCAAGGAAGGGACCTTAGGGAGGGAGCTACAGCTGAAGGGGCAGGTGGCCATAGTTGGGAGCAGCTGCTGGCCAGTCAGCAAGCCGGGGCTCACTTCCGGTGCCGCCCTTTGCTCACAGGGGGCCTCGGGCAAGTTGCTTAAGACCTCCATGGTTCACAGGTTGTTGCAGGAGCCCGTTGTGCAAACACATCGGAAGCACTTAGAGCCGGCCAGCACCTAGTGAGCGCTCAATAAATGGGAACTGACACACCACCACCACAACTCTCATCACCATCACAATGACCACCAGTCACCACCACTGCCATAAACACCATTATCACCTTCACCATCATCATCACTACCACCACCACCACCAGCACCATTACCATCAACAACACTATCATCACCATCATCATCATCATCCCCTTCGCTACCATAATTACCGTCACCACCACCACTATCAGCACCATTACCGGCAGCATCTGCCCCTCACCATGCATCCTGAGCTCTGCTCTATATGATGCAAAAGGACCTGCATTCCCTGCATCTGTGGAGCTCACCACTGCACCCCAGGAGGCTCCTCCGAGTTGTTGAATGAATCAATGAGTGAATGAATGAATAAATGAATGATGAAAAGGCTTTTCTGGAGAAGAAAGTAGCTGATGGGAGGAGGAGGAG